>NC_067400.1:414302658-414670158 GCF_016432865.1 Antechinus flavipes
TCTCTGATCTGAACTTTATCAGTAATACATTAAGTAATGAGGAAAGGGGAATGTGGAGGAGGAGTCCAGATCTGTACTTATGACTTCACTGATATGAAAGAATTTCCTCCATCCATTCATAATGGCAATTTATCTATAACTTATTGTCTTAAACAATTACCATATGGCACTGAATCAATCAACTTGCCCATAGTTATACAATGAACATAGGCTAGAGGCAGGTTTTCCTGTTTTAAAGACTGACCATCCACTCCCTTTACCATACTGTGTCTCAGAAGTATGGAACATGCAAGGAAATAAAGTATTTAATGAAGACATTTAAGTAATACCAAACAGAACTGTTGAATAATACCAAAATTTATCTGACAACTGGATATCCTAACATACAGTATGTCCTGAAAACTTTAATGCAATTTTTGTTTGAATAGCTATATAGATGGATGTTTTCATTTTTTGCTTTTCCATTTTTAATAGCGAAAGCTAAAATTTATATCATGTTTACTATACATTGGCTCTGTGCTAAACCCTTTACAATAATCTCATTTGATCTTCCCAACAACTATGGGATGTAGAGGCTATTATCATCCACATTTTACAGGTTATTGCCACTAGTTGGCACTCTGTGGATCCTAATGACCTTCCAGTTTCTTCTTTCTCTACCCCAGCTTCCACACAGCTACCAAACTAATATTCCTAAAGTATGTACTCAAATCATGTTATTCTCTCACTCAAAAATTTTCAGTGATTCCCTATTGCCTCTAAGAATAGAATACTTTCTATTCTTACGGGGGAAAGGAGAGAGAAATATTTGGAACACATGGTTTTGCAAGGATGAATGTTGAAAACTATCTTTGCAAGTATTTTGAAAAATAAGATAGTATAAAAAAATTTTAAAACTCTTCAAGTACAAGCTGAAAAACAGAAAAGCAAAGAGACTTCTAGGGCCTCTACCTAATAGGGAGCTTAACTTGAGACCTCCTACATAAAGTAGGGTAAAGATCCCTACTCTGTCTTCTATCATTCAGTGCCCAAATGCCATGTTTCTATCCCTATTCTCAAATGAAGCTGGTCCTCTCCTGCCTGTGTCCTAGCTGGTCTCCATGTATCTGCCCCCCTCATAGTCTTCATCTCAATTACTGCTAAGCCCCCATGTGAGTGGTCCTCCTGCCCTCTATTCTCTGTCCCCAGCCCCAATGTGTCCTTGATCTGTGTGCTCTTCCCTTCCTAGGTGCCCAGGATGCTTCCCTTATTCCCTTCTTTCCCCATGTCAATAGACAAATTCACATTATGTGAAAGCATGTGCAATGGTCCACTTATATAAAGTGATAACTGCCCATAAATTACTTTCTTGATACTTTATTTTTACTTAGCTTTGTGTTCACTATATTTCTCTGAAGAATGTAAGCTCTCAAGGAACAAAATACAATGCCTTTTTGTCCTTTAATCTATATCACCTAGCACAGTATCTTACATGTAGCAGGCACTATATAAATGTTTCTTGATTTGTTCTACTGAATTTTTACATATCCCTTTGAAAGACTATTTTAATACATTTCTATTTTATATTCAATTATATGTTTACATTTTTCTATATAATGTCTCTATATTTATATTTTATATATTTCTTGTATGGAAAATAACTAACCCCACTATCATGATGTATGCTATTATTGACTGATGTTTATGGTCAAATCTGAGATATGTTCAGAAGAACCTGAACACCTTTTCTGCTGTTTTGTTGGCACACATTTCATATTAAAACAGAAGTTAAAACATAGAAAAGTTCACATAATTAAAAGGATATTAATTGGCTTTCCCAGGACTTCACTGTCACTATCTCTTTACTATTAAATTTACTGGGTTGGGGGATTGTTTTTATTTATTTATCTAATTAACAGAGAGGAAACAGGTCTTTAGAAGACACTTGATAATCACATTTTAGATTTAGTGGGGTTAAAAAGCATACTTTCCCCCTCCCTGTCTCTGCTTTCTTAAGGAAGAAATCATTAACAGATGCTTAGGTTTTGTAATATTGAATATATCTTTCAAAGCCTCAAAATCACTTTTATTTCTTCTTCTTCCAGGCTTATCTCCATATTATTCCCCAAGAGATTTGGGCAGAGGGAAAAGCAGTGATTACTCCCAAGGGGAAAAACATTAGGGAGAGAAATTGAAATCCAGAAAGACTTAAAGATTATCATATTGATAGTAGAAATAACCAGAATTGAACTCCAGTTCTCTTATCCCTTTCCAACTCCAAATATGACTTTTGGCTGATGGGAGGTAAAGAGTAAAACCAATCTGCTATCCATCCCTAATCTTCAGGAAGATAGAGAGTAAAAGATGTGAGAGAAAAAGAAAAAATCCAATTGCCTTCAGAGCTCTTCGGAGGGACTTTCCAAGAGGAAGGTTTTGTGAAGGAAAACAAAGAGTTCTGTGTCTTACATCTGGCATCTCTATGGATGCTTCTGTGCAAAGATTAGTTAACAAAAGATCCACTTCAGCTGCAGGAGGAATTCTGTGATCAGTGTCCCTTATCAATGTTCACAGTGTCCCTTGGGTTCAGATAATTTTGTAACTAGGAGAAAGACAAGAACTTTTTTATATTAGATGCCCATTTTGGTGTTCATCAAAGTTTTCTCTCATTATCATGAGCTATCATCAATACCACCTAACCCTGCTGTCATGTGGCACGTTGGCCCACTTGTTCTTCCCTGTACTGAACATTCCACCTCCTGCCTTAGCACAGGCTGCCCCTGTTCCTGGAATGTCCTCCCTCCTCCCCTGTGCTTCCTTTAATCATTCACCCTCTTAAAGGCTCAGTACATGTGCTTCTTCTACCACAAGGCTTCTCTTGAAATGTCCTGTTGTTAGCATCATCCCACTATGCCCCAGTAACTTGTATTTAATTGTTTACATTTTATACTTATTTATCTGGATCCTTATTATTTTCATTCCCTTCCTTAGAAGAATGTAAGCTCAAAGAGGGCAGGGACTTCCATTTTTGTACTTCCAGCACATAATAAGTGCTCATAAAAACTAAAGCAAACTCTGGTAGTTGTTACTTGAACTTCTTACAACCAGAAGCTATAATATATTTAAATGATTATAGGGATGTGACCAGCAGAATTTGTTTATAAAAATGTCTGATACATTGTCATGTCATGTTGCCAGGGGCTATGTTAACACCATCTAACACCCTAAACTGATGATACTTTGTAATTACCTAATATATTAGCTATCTGATCAAGTGCTTTAGAATGTTTGCTGGCTTATACCATTAAGAGTTTAATTTTTACAATATAGCACCGGTTCAAATCTGCAACCAATCTAATACCCATTTATCTCCACAGTTGTCAAACCAACATGCCCATCACATTCTCAATGGGTCCCAGAAATTCTTGAAATTACTTTGCTCCTGTTTTTCCCTGCAGTACAGTAGCAATGCAATGTATTCTCTAGGCTTAAAACATCCCATTAGAGTATTTTCTGAAACTCAAATCAAATGGTTCCATGTGGTTTTCTGTTAGATTTCTATCTTCATCTTGTCAGATCTTTATGTGGCTTTTAGCACACCCCATATTGGCATCGGTGGTGAAAGCAAATGAATGGCATTGTCATCAATAAATGCTACATCTTCATTTTCCAAGGATAACAGCCCCTGTGTGCTCATGGGAGGACACTGAGGCATTTTACATCCTGCATAAATGCAGCAGCATTTTATGTCTTGAACAAATCCTCTATGAATCTTGCATACATCCAGGAAACTAGGCAGAGTTATAGAACCATAATACTCATTTAGAGTCAATGTGCCATAGAGGATAGAAAATAAGCTTCAGAGCCCAGAACACCTGGGTGAATGCCCCACCCTGGCCCCATATTAGTTGAGAGATCCTGGGCAAGTCAATTAATATTTTAGTGTTATAGGCAACTAGGTTAAGGACAGAGAGAATGCCATTCATAGAGGGAATTTCCTCATCTGGGAATTCCCTACCTCAAAGAAATCACAATACAGCACATATCCCTCTAATGCTCAATGCTCATCCTGACATCAGGCTCAATTTCCTTTCTTCCCAAGTATCTGAAAGAGACCTGATGCTGATTTTTCGCACCCATGAGACTAGAGGGAAGTGAGAGTAGAGGGAAAGTAGAGGGAAGTGAGTAGGCTTCCCATCCTTATTTGTATCGATAGCAAACTCCTATTTTTTCTTTCACTAATTCTGGTGATTCAGCTTAGCTGCCTAAGTAAAAACCATCCTTCTCCTCTGCTACCATTTCCTGTTCTCTTGGCCTAACCCAATTAAACTACATCCTTTCCAAACCCCCCTCCAGTTGTGCTCTCCCTTTTATTATATGAATAACAGAGTTATATTAGAGCTGAATAGGTTCTTAGAAAGTCATTGAGTCCAATCCCCTTCTTTCACAAATGGTGGGGTAGGGATGGTGGAGAGCCTAAGATATGCTCAAGGTCACACAGTAAATATCAGAGTCAGGATTTGAACCCAGATCACACTTATACACAGTTTTTTTTTTTTTAATTTAAAGAAAGCTCAAAGGTGTTTTAGTCCAATTTTCTTCTTTTACAGATAAGGAAACTAAGGTTTAGGATATTAACTGACTTACAGATAATATAGGTAGTGTCAGAGGCAAGATTTGAATCCAGGATCTCTGACTCCAAATCCATTGTAGGGTACTGTTTCTGGATACCTTATTCTATTGTTAATAAGATTTATCCTATGGCTATTCTTTTGTTCTCCTTCCATCTTTGTAAGTCATTGACTTTTGGTTATTTTCAGAAAATGCTAGATCCTGGCCATCTTCTCCAGTATGAGGTTCCTTTTTTTCTCAAGCCCCCAATACATGGGACTACATAATCCTTGCTCCTTCTTGATATTTTCGGACCTTCCAACTACCACTCTCATCTCTCCTCCTTTGAGGTCTGTTCTACCCAAACATTTTTCTCTACCCAGACCCCAAGGATAATACCTATTTGTACTCTTGCATTCTCCTTCCTTTCTTGACAAGTTCAGTACCTGTTCCAGAGTCTTGAACGCTACCCAACCCTGCCCTCATACTTGGAGATCTCAACATACATGCTAATATTTTGTCAAACACCCTGTCCTCCCAGTTCATCAACTTCCTAAACCCCCCAGTCTTTCACCTTCATTCTCCCTCAGTGGTACATAAATATAGTCATATCCTTGCTCTCACCATCATCCAGAACTTTTCTTAATCCCTGATCAAGAAAAAATAAAATAAAATTCCCCCGACCATAATTTCCTATTATTCTTCCTGATGTCAGGTGGATGGCCAAAGTACCCCATTGGTACTCCAGATGTTGGGAGCAATCAAGGAATGCCTCCAGAATTTTGAGTAAATCTCTTATATAAACTTTTGAGAGGACATAGATGAGAACTTCACAAATTGGATGAGTATGAAAGGGTTTCAATCTGTATCATTGATAGAAATCCACAAAATTGATGAGATCACCCACCCATTAGAGTAGGGAATATTGAGCACTTTACTCCTCTTAAGCAGCTAGTAGCACAGTAGACAGAGTGCTGAACCTCCAAGTCAGGAAGACCTGAATTCAAATCACTTAATCTCTGTCTATTTCAATTTGCTTAACTGTGTAATGGAGATAACAACAGAGTTGTATCAGTAGAAATAATCTTTAAGTGCCTGACACATAGTAGGTTCTTAATAATGAAGAAAACTTCTGGATGATGGTGGGAGCAAGGATATGATTATATCTGTGTGCCATCAAGGTAGAATACTGGTGGAACTTGTTAACCAGAACTTCAAGTTTGGGAAGGGAGGAAAATGAAGCCAGAGCAAAAATCAAAACCCAAGAGGCCACTTAAGCATGAAGAAATGGCAAGGATGAGAGTCAATAGATGAGGGAAAAGAGGGAAGAGAGAGAGGAATGACTGAAGGAAGGAAAAAAAAAGGAAAGAAGGCATGGATTACTTCTTTTTGACATTTTCATACCTTCCAACTACCATTATCAACTCTCCTCCTTTGACAAATTTCCCTGACCAGATCCCAAGTGGTAATTATGAAGGGTACCTATTTGTACCCTTGCATTTTCCTTCCTTTCTTGCTCTCAATGTTGGAGATCTCAACATACATGCTAATATTCTGTCAAACGCTGTCCTCCTAGTTCATCAACCTCCTAAATTACCATGTCTTTCACCTTCATTCTACCTTAGTAGCATTATTTCTCCTACCTCTAAGAACCTCTTCTTTCTTTAAAGGTTCATTTCAAGTGCTACTTCCTACAAGTCTTATACTGATCTCCTTCCCTTCTAATACCAGTTACTAGTTACTAGTTACATCCCTCTCCCTGGAAATTATTTTGTATTTACTGTATAGTCTTTCTAGTTAGTTACCTGTGTACATAGTTAGTCATATGTACATCCACACATCCCTTGCCCCCAAAAGATTGTGAGGTCTTTGATTGCAGGAGTTATTTTATTTCAGTCTTTTTAAGTAGATACTTAAGAATGATTTGTAGAATTTAGAACTTGAAGGGACCTTAGAAATTACTACCCTAATCCTTTTATTTTAGAGATAAGAAAATTGAAGCCACGATGTTAACTAGACTAACAATCCTGATGGGCTTTCTCTAAGTCACCACAGCCATAATTAAGTTCTTATAAAACACTTACAACCTATAGGATACCAATTTAGAGCATATCTGTGTGTGTGTGAACACTCACATATACATATGCATATGTGTATATATACATATGGATATGTATGTATGTATATGTGTGTATATATATGCATATATGTTTATCAGGTTAATTGGATAGAAAATAAAAATGTGTAGCTGATCCAGTTCTCCTGGAGCTGAGGTTCTTAACCGATTTTGTGTAATAGACTCATTTGGCAGTCTGGTGATATTTATAAAGCCCTTCTCATTCACTCTCTTAACTTCTCCCACTGCTTGTGGACATCTCTTCCTGGAACTTCCTTCCAGTATACTAGTCCTCTTCTCCCATGGCCCTTCCAGTTTGCAGTCAGGTCCAGGCTGGCCATACTTAATTTTTCTCCTTTTTGTGTCCCTGTCTCTTCTGGACTTTGCTACCATGTATCTTCAATTCTCACCCCTTTTTCATCTTTTCTTATATATTGTCTTCTCCCCACTGTAATGTAAGATCCTTGTATTTGTATCCCCACTACTTAATACTGTAACTGGAATGAATAAACATTTAATAAATATCTGTTGAGCAGCTAAGTGGTTCGATGGATAGAACACTGTGTTTAGAACCAGAAAGACTCATCTTCATGAATTCAAATCACTTAACCCTGTTTTTCTTAATTTCTCATCTGTAAAATGAGCTGGAGAAGAAAATGGCAAAACACTACATTATCTCTACCAAGAAAACCCTAAATAAGGTCACAGTGAGTCAAACATAACTGAAAAATGACTTAATAACAATATTTGTTGTCTACCTTCTAAGAATAATGTTTTTAAATGTATAAAATATAATTTCTAAGATTACAAAGGAAACCAATAGTTTTGAAATGTAATTTATCAATTAAAAAAAAAAGTTCACAGACCCCATGCTAGAAATTCCTTTCCTAAGAGGAGGAGTTATTATTACCTTAACAGTGAATTTAAAACATGAAAGATAGTTCTGGGCTATATGTAATATCATTTGATGTAGACAAACCCTGGACTTTCAGGCAATATTTTGACTCAAGTAGTTGTATTTGTTTAAACACTATTAAATTGGATACTTAAATTGTGGATATATCATGGCTAAATTAGTTATTCTTGAGATTACTTGGCTAGTCTCCAACATTAACCAGAATAAATAGCTAACAGCAGTATAAAGATATAATCTGGGGCCAGGACTGTGAACATGCAAAGGAAAAAACCAAACAAATAAGAAATATGGAAAAACATGCCATGAAAATGGAACAAAAATAAGTATCAGTAAGATTAGCCTTATACATAAGCAGAAGTAGATAGTTGCTCACATGTTGTAAGGTGAAGAATTCCATCTGTCTTAGGACTTGAAATTCCCATCTTGTAAAGATTCATTCTATTGAATTAAAGCACTACATTGCTGGGAGTCTTCTTTTAAAATTCAGGCTCTTCTGAGAATAACATGTTGTCATTATTAGTCATTTATACCTTCTCATTAATTAGTGAGAACGACAATCCAATTACCAACAAAACCTGGTGAGAATTAAAGCAAAAGCATGTAAATCTTATTGGTGGGATGAGAGATGGGTATGGATAAAACCCACCACAAGAATATCAAGTTTTAATGGAGAACAGCAATGGGTGCCCCTGAATAATCAGAGAGAAAATATATGAGGGCACTAGAGGCTTACAGCAGAAACCTGGGATGAATTGTGGTGAAAAATAGGTAACTATTCTGGGGATTCAAAGATATACTTTGCCTACTTACCCCTCTGTGTAAGCCCAGCATTGGGAAGGAAAAGTAAAACTAAGCAAAGATGAGAATTTGATGATTGTTAAGTTAGCCACTCAGACCATTAACTCTAGGGTGGTATGAAGGAGATTTTACAAATTTTTTTTTGAAACCTAGGCTTCATTTCCTTAATTCAAAGACTGATTTTCAGAATGTGTAGCTATTAAACAACAGGCACAATCAGCTGATCAATCATGTTCAGTTCAATTCAGCAAACATTTAATAAATGCTCAATTAAGTGTCAAGCACTTAAGATAAAAAAAAAATTAAAATTCTTACCCTCAAAGAGCTTACTAGATGCTTAGAGAATACAAAGACATACATTAGTAAATGTTAAATGGGTGTCCTGAGATAAATTGAGGGTAGACGTTAGCCATAACTGGTAGCATGCTGAAGCCAGCTTATACTAATTCATGACAGCCGAATGCTAAATTTTTACCTTAGAAATCAGCAAATCTATAAATCCTGGCTTGATTTATTAGTTTTTTTTTAATAACTAGATCTAAGAAAGTAATAGGAGGAATGTTAATAATACAGGTTAAATTTAAATTTGTGTTATACATACATTTTCTCTAGAAAGGCTGAGATTAACTATCTCCCAGCATGCCCCAGCAGTCATGGTTCTCAAAAGGGTGTATACAACAGCACAAGTAACATGTTGCAAGTTTCCCATTGGTGAGCAAAAGAAAGTTTCTCAACTCTTCCATAGTATGCCACAATTCCCCATAAAAAATAACACTCTTCCATGCGCAAAAACTTAAGAATCACTGATATATATATCCGGAGAGCTGGGTAGGGAATTTGGTGGCTTTTAGTATGTTGTTACTAACTTTGTTAATGGAAGTAATTTGATTTATGATATCTGGTGAGGTTGAGGTTGTTACGACTATTGAGTTGTTTGATTCGTTAGGTAATTATTGTGTGGGTCAGGATTGAAACGGGGTATCTCTATTGTATGGTTGTGGAGGTTGAGCAATGGTATTGCTGGGTTGAATTTTGTTTATTACTATTTTAGTAGTTTTGGAAGTTATTCGAGGTCTTTACGATTAGTAGAATTAGTGTTGTTTTTGTGTGTGTGTATGTTTATGTGTGTGTGTAATGTATCTATGTAAATATGTATATATGTCATGACATATGCACACAATTCCAGTTCTCCCAATTAGCTATGTAATCCAGGGTAAGTCTCTTTAAAAATGTATTTCCTTGTCTGCTGGAAAAAAAAAAAAGTTATAGTCATGTGGTTACCCATCTCAGAGTTGGAAGGAAAGTATAAAAGTTAAAGCTTTCTACCTAGAAATGGAATATTATTGAAAGGAATTTAAAATATATTCCACAAGAATTATAAATATTTAAAAACCTCTCTCCAGCCTTATCTCTCTCCATCTCAAACTTCTCATTCCAGAATTCTATAAAGAAGAAAATCTCTTATGCACTCTCTAATTTTAAAAATATTTTTAAAGGGGCAAAAGAAGGATTTTTTAAAGGGAGAATATTCTATACTTTGGGTGTCACCGAGTGTAGATTATAGGTTTTGAAGTCAAAGGACATGAGTTCAAATTCTGCTTCAGATATGTATTATTTGTATAATACCTGAGGCAAATCAGTCTATCCCTCCTGAGCCTCAGTTTCTAGAGTGTGCTAGTAAATGTTTAACAACCAGCTCTTTGGAGGAGAAAAAATATCTTAAAAGCTTAATTTGCATTATTGACATTTTGTCTGTCTCTTAGGCAATTAACACAATGATAAGACAGCCCAAATTTGTACCATTTGCCAATTTCCAAAATAGAAATGCTCACACTGAAAATTTAGGAATCCGCTCTGCAAGAGTTAGGACAAATTGCATCCAACATGACTGTGATGTCAGTTTACTCATCAATAAAACAAATGTGTTCAATTAAATGACTTCTCAAGTCTCTTTTGGTTCTAGAGCCATAATCCTGTTAGAAATGGGAGAAGAATCCATAAAAAAGAATTAAATGGGATAGCCAGATGGCACAATGTGTAGAACACCAGCCCTGGATTCAGGAGGACCTGAGTTCAAATTATACATTTAATACTTATTAGCTGTGTGATCCTGAGCAAGTCAATTCCAATTGCCTTGAAAAAAAAAAAAAAGAATTAAACGAAGGTTTAACTAACATGCTTGCTTGGACTGAGTCTCCCAAGAAGGTTTCTGATTCTATTAGCTGCAGTGTTAAGTATAGGAATTGAAAAGATCCTGGATTTCAAATCTCACCTAAACTACTGATTCAGGGTGTGTTTACATACATAGAAACCAACTGGGGAGGTTTGAGGGAAGGGAAGAGGAAGGATGGTGATTGAATCAAGCAAGTGATCTTTTTAAAACAAAATATTGCATTGTTTAATTTAATTCAAACTTTTCCTTTCTTCAACCCTTTGAATATATAAATACATCTTAATTTAGATCCTAGGGTCATTTAGCCTCCATCAAAACTCCTGAAGCAGATTCATATTGAAAATTAGGTTTTAGATCTGAGCTTGGTATTCCTGGGTTAAGTACTTTTGAATGTACCAGCCCAGAAAGGGCACCGACTATCTCAGGACAATGAAGGCTCAGTGTATAGCAGTGAATAAAATATTATTTTCTTTTTCAGTTCCTTCACCAGTCACATTTCATGCCCTCTTCCCTGAATGTTTATCACCACCAAGCACCATATTTCTGCTTGAGTATCTGGCAAGTGATTCCCTGCTGAACTGACAGCAGAGTAGCTCCATAAATCAGTAAGGCAGGGGTGCCATAAAAGTCAAGCAGTTCACAGGCAGCCTTCCCTATCGAGGGTTGGATGCTTGAATATTCAGGAAAGCTAAGTATTTCAGAATGAGGGTAGAAATTGTCAGTAATTCTTTAAAATAATAATACAATTATTCATATAGAATAAGAGTGGAAATTCCCCAAATCCCCAAGAGGCTATGAAGAGCATACTTAGTTTCTTGAAATGGAGCTTTGATTAGGGTGCTGGTCCAGTGAATTCAAGGAAAACACTGAGGTCTACACATGTTGGTTCTCTCCAATGCAATGAAAGTTGCTACTTGATAGGAATGCTGAATTCTGGTAATACTGTGCAAAAATACGTGACTTTGTTCAAGTCCAAAAATCTGTTGTTGTTTTGGGAGGGGGATTTGGACTTGTAATTTTATTAGTGTAAAGAAATCTTAACAAGAGAACCCCCATTACCAATGGAGATCCATGCCTATTCTTCCATTTACAGTCTTAAAGCATAAGATTAAATCAGATATTACAGAGTTGAATGGGAATCTAAGACAATAATAATAAGAGCATCGAGCTGATGCAGTGGATAGAACACTGGAGTCAGGAAGGGCTGAATTTAAATTTCCTGGTGACCCAGGAAAGTCACTTGACCTCTGTTTGCCTCAGTTTCTTCATCTATAAAGTGCAGATAATAGCACCAAATAATCAAATGATATAATAATTGTAAAACACTTAGCACAATGTACTTAGTAAGAGCTATATAAATATTAACTACTACTACTAGTAGTAATTCATTATATTGAAATTGCACTTCTAAAGAATGCTTTATCTTATGAGGACACTTTAGAACATTTGAACCAGATAATATGAAAAGCAGTGTGATGGAGAGGAAAGCATATCAGAGCTAGAGTCAGCAGAAAATGAGGTTCTTTCCTCTGAAACACAGTTCTCACCTGTAGAATAGGACTTATTATATTCATAATACTTGCCTACTTGTCTCTCAGGGTTGTTGTGAAGTACAAGTGAGATAATGCATGTAAAGTGTTTTGTAAACCTTGAGGCGCTATATAAATGACAGTTATTATTCATCATATACCTATTTCATTATAGGGAAATTGCCCCATTTGCCCAGTATCCACTGCAAAAACAAACAAAACTCTTTTAAATCTATTTTATGTTGAGTGGAAACATTATTCTTGATTTTCCTATGATGGAAACACCTTAAAAATTTGTTGTCTTGCCAATAAAAACAAGGGTTCACTGCACTTCTGCTCCATGCCCAGGACCACACAAGAAATAGAAAGCATGGTCATTGCTTCTCAAGAGTTTTTAACTTAACTGAGGAGACAAGAGGTACACAGTAAACCACAACAAATAATGTGACACTATATAATTAAGCACTAAATCATGTTGTACAGACTCCAAGAACTTTACCAATTAAGTACTTACTGCAAAAGGTGAAGATCAAATTGTTGTTATTATTCAGTCCTGTCTGACTTTTTGTGATCCTATTTGGGATTTTCTTGGCAAAGACACTAAAGTGATCTGCCATTTCCTTTTCCTTTTCCAGCTCATTTTACAGATGAAAAACTGAGTCAAACAGGGATAAGTGACTTGCTCAGGATCACACAGCTGGTAAGTATCTGAGGCCAAATTTGAACTCAGGAGGATGTCTTCCTAACTGGAGGGAAGATTAATCTAAAGGATTAGACAAAATAGCCTAAGAAGCCCAGCTATTGAACTAATTCAGTCATGGGGGGCCTGGTTTAGGGGTAATTGATAGGAATGGAAAGGAAGAGATTATGATTAAAGACATCTTAAAGGAAACATTGACAGTTTGTAAGCTCTGCCTACATATGGAAAGTTGTGGTATAAAGAAGACACTAAGCCTAGAAAATTTGTGGAGCATTCAAGAGATTCCAAAATTAGATGGGGGTAGTGATTTACAAAAGAAATGATAATGAGTTTGCCTTAAAACTATTGAGTTTGAGGTGACAGATGCCAGATGGACATTTCCATTCAGAAAACTAGAGATATTGGATTAGAATTTGGATTATAAAACAGTGCTAAGAACACAAATTTGGAAGTCATTAGTATAGAAATGAAATGTGAAATCGAATGAATGATTTCTCTAAGAGGAAAAGAGTAGATCTTTGAAGGATCAACAGTCTCAAGAAACATGAATATTTGTTTTGGATCAGAGAAAAAAGAAGGAGGAAAATAGGCTAAAAGAGGGAACAAAGAAGGAATTGTTAGAACAATAGTAATATCAAGATAAATATGTGGATTTGTTGTATGTTGTTGTTCCTTTCATGACCATATTTGGGGTTTTCTTAGGCAGAGATTCTGGAGTGGTCTGCCATTTCCTGCAAATGGCAAGGAAACTGAGGCAAACAGGGTTAAATGGTCACATAGCTAGGACATGTCTGAAGCTGAATTTGAATGCAGAAAGATGTCTTCCGGATTCCAGGTCTCATTGTCTGTCCACTAAGGGGCCACTAAGTTGCCCCTAAATATATGGATTACCTGCAACCGGTCATTACAGTTGGAAATTGATGATTGTATTATTTTTTAAAAGGCATCAGTAGAATTTTCTTTAAAAAAATTAGTAAATACATTTTTCACATTAGTTGAATAATAAAACTTTAAAAAACCCACTAAATTTTCTTTCCAGCAAAATATCTGATTTTAAGTACTGAGTTTTATAAAAGAATAAAAGTTGGTTAGGAAACTATCATCATAATATTAAAACAGGATTGACAAGATCATTCTAATTAAACACAGTACAGTTTGAAATCATAAATATTTTCCATTCCTCTCTGCAGATCATGAGGCAGCATTATATCTTTAGTATATTCCCTAATGCATCTTCATTCTTGAGAGTATCCAGAGCCAACACAGTCAAGATGACAAATAAATGAAAGATCTTCACTCCTCAGAGATATTGGGATGGGGGTGGGAGGAGAGAAGGGAACAGATTTCCCATTCTTTCCAGATGTCAATATGATAGGAGCTTTTGTTAATATTTTTAAAAAATAATCCTGGGAATCTAAAATGCTTCTCCATTTAAACATGAGGTTTTTTTTTTATCCCCTTACTTTGAGTATCTTTGAGTGGTGGCCAGCAAATAAATTCTAACCTAAATATATATACATTTTGGTGGGAAAGAAAACTGCACTTTATTCAAACAGTAAATTAGGGATGAAATAGTGGTTTTAAGGTTGTTTTTGACATTTAAAAAGGTCTAAAGTATTTTTATCCCATTGCTGCATGTGATTTTGCCAGCTACCTAATAATGTCTTAGAGAAGACCCCAGTGCATTATAGACACTCAGATCCAGTCCAATGCAAGTGATATTTTACTTTCTATTTTTCATTCCTGGATGCTGGCTCCAGTCAACAATATAATCAGTTTCTCTTATTGATTTTCTTATAAAATGCATCCTTGTTAGATTCATTGATGATTAAACATTACTGAGGCACCCAATAACAAAATTTTAGGGTGTTTGGACCCCAGTACAGAAAATTCTTCCCAGTATGAGAAAACTGAGTTTAATATAGAGCACAGGAATATGATATGCATATTTGAAAACCTATCCTGAAAATGTCCACTCTTTATATCAATTCCATATTAATTTCTGCTGAGAAGACACCTGGATGTACTTCTGTGTGACCTTACCCTTTTCTGAACCTTGAGGAAAATTGAGCATTTTAGTGTTTTTGCCTTATCAATTCTTTTAAAAATGGAATGGTCTTTGAACACAACTCTCAAGTCACTCTAAATAATCTTACATGGCAGTGTAATATGTCCCCAGTCACTTGGGTTGGTTTTGGCCAGAAGCATTTGCTAAAACAGCAAGATTTATATAGATACAGAAACCCACTCTTATGTACCAGCCACATCATTTTATTATTTCCTGTTTATTTCTGTAGCAATAATGGCATAATCAATTTCTTGGCCTTCCTTTTAAAAGCTTGTATTATCAAGAGGCCTTGTCTCCTTTGCCAGCACACTGGCCTCTAACCAAGAAAAATTCAAATAAATAATTATTTGTTTTTTATTGGGTAAATGATTCAAGATTATTCTTAGAAGATTCATTAACAAGACAGATCTAAAAACATGCTCCCATTGACTGCCACTTAGAAATAACATTTTCACAACTAAAATTTTGCTGGTTTAGTTAAATGTCATTCCAGCTTGAATTATAACTAATAGATTTACTTGTGGGAGTGATAGGTGTTTTAAAAAGTTAAGTGCATATTTCCTTCTTCCTTCATGGTAGAAAATGATCAAGTCAAGTAAGTCATCTGCTTAAAGTGAGAATATTTATTTTCCATAAGGGAATTTATTTCTGTGTCCTATTCAAGACAGATTTATTAAGAAGAATAAAACAAACCTTCTAAGAAAAGAAAATAAACAAATGAAGGTATTTATGGGCTTGAGAGATCATTGATTTTAAATTAGAAGAGACCTTTGAGGTTATTGAATCTAGTCCCACCCCTCATTTTGCCAATGAGGAAACTGAAACCCAAAGAAATTGTGACTCAACAACATATCTTTCCTCATGTCATAAATACTATTTTAAAAAAATGTATTTTCTAACCAAAGTCATTGGAAGGGCTTCATCATATAGGGCTTTATGTGAGTTAGCATCTAAGTAGCACAATGGATAGACTCCTAGTGAAGGCTATCTGGCCTCAGATACTGTGTGTCATCCAGTCACTTAACTTTCCCTGCCTCAGTTTGCTCATTTGTAAAATGGAGATAATAATAGCATTTACCAGCACCCTGGGTTATTGTGAGGATCAAATGAGATAATAAATGGAAAACTTTTAGCACAGTGCCATATAAATGTTGGCTATTAGCTATAATTATTTGCCCCACCTGAAATTTGACCTTTTAAATTTGAATTTTTAAAGGCCAATGAATAAATATTTTTAATTCAATATATTATTGAAATAAAAAATACAGTATTTTAAACTTCTAAAGGTGTATTGCCAAACAGATAATTCTTCAATGAATTGATAAGAATTATTTGAAATGTACACAGTAGGCATGTAATGGTTGCTTAATTGAGTTAGAATGGCAAATGTACAATTTCTGAGGTAGACCTCCAGTCTCAAAACAGTCTAATCTCTCAGGGATGTTAAGCATTTATCCTATTCATTTGCTTGACAAATCCTTTCATCATATATTATATACAAAATCAAATGTTAGCCTAATACTTGTACACATTATGATAAATTCCAAATTAAGATGGTTTCATATATATATATGAATAATATAAGCACTTGAATGATATTCATAACTGCTACATGACTGTCTCTATGTTTAATGTTGAGATAGTCTTTTTAAATATTTCTTGGTTTTAACTCCTATGAAAAATGATAATGAGAATATCAGCCAGAAATTCTTGTGAAAGTAAATTTTGAAAACAAATTGGAATTTAGGAGGGAATCTGATGGATTGATTATGGGAAGCACGGTACAGTGAGAAAAGAGTTGTATTTAAGAGCAGTTAGGCAGCATAGTGGATGAAACAACTAGTCCCAAAGTTAGGAGGATCTGAGTTCAAGTCTGTCCTTAAACACTTACACACTTGTCACATATACTGTGTGACTCTAGGCAAGTCACTTAATTCCAATTGACTGGTCAAAAAAAAAAAAAAAAGTCAGAGGACCTAGGTTGAAATCTTGGGCTCTGTCACCAATGATATGACCATGGAGAAGCCCCTTCCTCTCTCAGGATCTTAATTTCCTCACCTATAAATAAGAAGATTAGATCAGACAGCCTCTAAGGTCCTGCTAACCCTAAATCAGTGATTGAGCCAACAAAACTTTTCCTTCATTAATCATTTCTGAGTGAGTTTTGGCCGGCTTAAGGTTACCCAGAGCCATGTAGTAAAAGTTCTATTTTGTCAATTCCTAAAATGTTTGGCTAGGGACTTTTAAAGTGTTTATTCCTCACCCATTAAATCATAAAAACAGGCTGTGAAGATGTTTTTGGGAGCACATAAGAAAATATTATTCATTCAGCAAAAGAGTTGTTACAGTTTATAATGCAAGCTTGTCATTTGGGACTATTTTAAAACTCTAAATGGGAGCAGAAAGGGGTCATTTTCCTCCTTTCCCATTCCCCACCCCACACTCCCACCCTCTCTTGACAGGTCATACATGTTCAATAGGCCAGAATGCACAGTCTTTGGGGGCTTCAACAGCTGCAGAAATTTTGAGCTAGAACATTGCTAAAAGCAACATTAAATGTGCACACAAACTTTCTGCAAGAGAAGGGGAAAAAGTTAACTTTATAGTCTTCATTTTCTTTTTTAAACATTTATTCAGGCTTCTCCATAATTTCAAGCCTCACAGCCCAAAGGCATCAAACCGTATTGGGGATTAATGGTCTGAAAATGTTCTCTTAAAACTAAAATACATCCAGCTAGAGAGAGCAGAAAGGCATCTGCAACTAATCGGGAAATTCAGTTTCTGTTCCTGGATTCCCATGACATAAAAGTAGTCACCACCATTGTTTTCCAATTGTACAGGGGAAAGATGGCTTCTGGGAGCTGTGTTCCTATGCCAATGTCCACTTAAGGGAATTTTTCATAAGCAGAGGTTGATGTGTATCCAGTTTATTGGGCCCTTTTAGGGGGAGAAGAATAGTGGGCAAAATCATGAACCAAGAGACAGTGACAGATTTAGTGGAAAGAGCACTGAACTTTTCCATTGATTCTGGGGTCACTAGACCTGTATTCAATTCTCGGTTCTCTTATTTATTACCCAGGTGACCTCAGGTAAAAATCATTTCACACCTTTAGATTTGTTTCCTCATCTTTAAAATGAGAAGGTTGAACTAGAAGACATCTAAGGTCCTGTCTGACTTTGTATGTATAATGTTTTCTCCATCACCCCTTCCATGTCTGTGAATGAGCAGTGAACCTGGTAGGACAGTAGAGGGCAATGCTGTGAAAATAGACCTTTGCCTTTTTTTTCCCCTGAATGCTGTAATAAGTGAGGGTGACTCATGTAAACCCTGGGAGCAAACTGTTCGCTCAACTCAAGTGAACTAAATCTCAGCAAGCCAATGCCCTTTAAAATACTGAAAAAGGCAAACCTTCAGTTAAGGTTACATGCTCAATTTATTCGCCACTTCTCCCCCCCCCCCCAAAAAAAAAAAAAACTCACCACTAATCACCATGGAATACAACCTTTCATTTGCAGATGAAAAGGCAATATATTGTAAAATTACAACTTCTCACAGGTGTAGCCACTCTGACTGACCAAAGGACAAAATAAGTTTTTTTTTCCCCCCCTGGCTCCTAGTACCAAAAAAAAGTCATTCTTTAGCCAGGCTGAGCGTCACTGTCCAAACTATACCCAAACGGGAATGCTTTCTATGATATCCCCAGCGTGGTTGTCCAACCTTTAACACCTCTCACCTCAAGCTATTCCACTTTGGGGACAATTCTTTTTGTACATTTTTCTTTATATGGGAACTACAAGTCATGACTTCCACCTAGGGTTACATCTTAACTATAAACAGCTGAACCTTGCAGCAGACCCTAATCTCATCTGTTTCTGTATAACATGTGTATTTATAGTACTTTAAAACCCAATTCTGACTTGTATTAACATGTTATCTCAGTTACTTCCTAAAGATATTTGATATGTCCATGTATCAGAATGTACATTGTCAGTATCAGCTTCAATCTGTCCATTTATGAGTCCATTACTTGAAATCTAAAGGGACATTTTCGGCTTCCTGCAAACAGGATATCAAGGGTAACTTTCTTTTGTTGATTAAGTGTTGGCGTGTACTTTTGTAGTGTGTAGCTGTTTAGTGAAGGGAAGAGGCTGGTGGGTGCCTGCAAGAGGAGGGTCTGAAAAATGTAAATTTTAAGTTTCAGGATGTTCTAAGGAAGCAGGAACAATGTGAATTATGATTTGGGGATTTGTGACATCATGCTATAGACCCAGAAACAACATGTGAGATTACTTAGCGGGTGTGAGTTCTCCCTCAGGATCTCTGTCTTAGCACAGATGCCTTAATTTTAAACCAAGAAAAGGAAACAACTAAAAAAAAGTTACAAAATTGTACAAGTGCATTAGGGAATCATGTTTTATTTGCCAGTTGACATTCTGTTTAATGGTTCCATGCTTTTAGAAAACTCTTTGTTCTCACATTCACATTTTTAAAGAGATAAATGTCTTGTATTTTTAGTGGTACATGAAGTATCCCCAAAGCTTCAATGAGTAGTTATAAATAAAATGATTTATTATCATTAATGTGCTTAATCTGCTCTCTGGGTAACAGTAAGAAGTCTTTCTAACATCTGTCTTCTTCAGCAGGAGTCACTGTGATCTTAGTATTGTTTTAAGTGAAAAATCCCAGAATCTGAGTTTATAGGCTTATAGTTATGTTTTCCTTTGGTCCATCTAATATAACCATCTCCTTTTACAGATGAGGAAGCCTGGCCTCTCTGTCTCAGTGATTTGCCCAAAGTCATTCTGGTCCAGTTCATAATTGAAAAAGAATCCCCTACAACACATTGGAGAAGTAGCCATCCAATTTTTGCTTAAAGATTTCCCATGAGGGGGACCCACTACTTCCCAAAGGAACCCATGCTCTGGGCATTTAATGAGCAAATAAGAGGTAATCAACCAAAAGGAGATAATTGTGACTGCTTTGTCTCAGTCAAACATATGATGGATGGACTTAGTCCTGGACTTCTGAAGTATGAATATACTGTTAACCTGAATTTTTTTCCAGAAATCTTTAGGGAGAGCAGTTAAAATCGCTTTCCAAAGATGAGATTTGTGTTTCAATACTAAAATATCCCTCTATCTATAATGGTGACAAGGCTCCTTAGGATTGCAGAAGCTCACGGGATTACAATGCACAACTTGAAAACCACTCTGATTATTTTATAGAACTAGAAATGACTCTGAATAGTAGGTCCCAGCCCCTCTCCCATCCTTTGAATATTAGCAGATGAACATAAAGAGGGTTTTGGCTCCTGTTTTTCTTCAAATGGAAGATGGATTTTTTTTAACTTACTGCAATGAGAGAATATTCAATTTAAGGAAAAATTTAGAAACAATAAGGGTGTATGAATAATGTAATTAATACTAAGGCATTCCCATCTCTGAAGAGGGCAAATTAGTATAAATAGCCACCCATCTTAGGTATTTTAATTGCTGAACTACCTTTATATGAGACTTGACCATCTGACCTTTCAGGAGTTATTTTAGTGTTATAATGATCATTCTCCTATATTCCTCTCTCTCTCTCTCTCTCTCTCTCTCTCTCTCTCTCTCTCTCTCTCTCTCTCTCTCTCTCTCTCTCTCTCTTTCTCTCTCTTCCTCCCTCCCTAATCCTCTCCCTCTTTACCTTTCTTCTCCTCTTCTCTTCCCTCCCTCCCTTCTTCTTTTCCTCCCTTCTTCTTTTCCTCCCTTCCTCCCTCCTTCTCTTCCTCCCTGACTCCTTCTCTCTCTCTCTCTCTCTCTCTCTCTCTCTCTCTCTCTCTCTCTCTCTCTCTCTCTCTCATCTTTCTCTGTCTATTTCTGTTTTCTGTTTTGGGCAGTCTCTGTCTTTATCTCTATGTCTCTGTATCTCTGTTTCTCTCTCTTTTGTGTTTATTACCTTCCTCCTTGTACCTGGGTTCTTCATTTTTGCCCCCACTTCCACCTCCCTTCATTAAGTTGTAAGCGCTTTGAAGGCTGGAACTGAATCTTTTTTTTTTTAACCTTTGTACCTCTAGAGATTAAAACATGCATAGTGTTCATTTAATTGTGTTGACTTCATATAATTTAAAATTAAAATTATCTAAGAAACTGATTATTAGTTTGATTATTGAAAATTAGTAAAGAGATTGTGTTCCTATGATCAATCAAAACATAATCCTTACTCAAAATCCTTAACTGGAAGTTTGGTACAGTAGAAAGAACATCAGCTTATTATCATTATTATTTTTTGAGTCAGGGGATCTGGTTTCAGATCTTAGCTCTATCATGTACTGTTTACCTTGGATAAGTCATTAACCTTTCTGTAAGATGTGGAAGTTAGACTAAGTGACCTTTAAAAGATCTTGTGAAACTCTAAATCTAAATCAATCCATGACTTAAAGTTTTGAGTTCTAATTAGGTTGGCTTTTATTTTTTTTTAGCTGTTTTTTATATATATAAAGTAGGCTCTAGAGGAGCCTATATGGCACAGAAGATAGTATACTGGACTTAGAGCCAGTTAGAGCTAGATTCAAATCCTGCCATTGACACTGACTGTGTGACACAAGGCAAATCATTTAACTCTTTGCACCTCAAATGTCCTCATCTGTAAAATTGAATGAATTGGACTAGAAGGCCTCAAAGGTCCCTTCCAGTTCAAAATCTATCATCCTATAATCCTGAAAGTTTTCATTCACTACCATTTTTCTAACTATTAATTTTGCAGTTGACATTTGTAGTAGAAAAAAATGCTTTTAAAAACATACTATTATAAAAAGCCATTGAGGTTGGCAGCCAAGGTTCTTTCAGGCTGCATCTAGACAACATAAAGGAGTTGTAAGGTAGAAAGGGGAAAAAAGGCAGAAATATTTGTTAAGATGCCTAAAAACATATCCATCAATTCACTGAGGTTTTTAGATGTCTCCTTTGCACAGTCTGATTGGCTCCTAATGGAATGTCCTGACAGGTGAGGGAGTTTTTTGTGACCTTTCTCACTCTGGGGATCAACAGCAGTAGTAAAAAAAAAAAAAATACAGCAGTGTTGGGGGGGTCGAGGGGGTGGGGAGAGAGAGACAACTAGTCCATTTTTACTGGAGCTCCAAGGGAGTGAATGGCCCCTGGGAGTTTGCTGTCTATGGCAAGAGCCAGTCACACTCAGTAGAGTTCTTAAAGCTATCTGATTTTTGAGAAATTCCACGTTCATTCATTTGAACTCCTGTCAATTTCAAGGTATTCTGAGTGGGCAGAAAAAAAAATTGGCCCTTGTTGAAAATGATAACAATTGAGATTTTGTTGTTCAGTCATGATCCCATTTGGGGTTTTCTTGGCAAAGATATCAAAGTGGTTTGCCATCTCTTTCTCCAGCTTACTTTCCAGATGAGGAAACTGAAGTAAACAAGGTTACCTGACTTTCCCAGGGTCACACAGCTAGTGTCTGAGGCTGCATTTGAACTCAGGGAGCTAAGTCTTTCTAACTTCAGAAACAGCACTCCCTCCAATGTGCCATCTGACTGTCTTTTAGACTCTAAGCCCTTGCTAATATTTCCCCCCAGCCTGATATCCCTCATTTGTTTGAATCTTGCCTTTCCTAAACGATACAGCTTAGGCCCCATCTCCTTCGTTGAGCCAGGGTCTATGCGAGTCTCTCCCTTTCTGATGTTCTAGAGCGCTTATTGTCTGTATTACCCATTTTTAGCAATTAATCATGTTGTTAGCTACCTGTTTCATGTGTCTTGTCTTTTCCACTAGATGTAAGTTCCTAGAGGGCGGGGGGCTATGTCTTACATTGATTTTTACATCCATCTCAGCATCTAACCCAGTGCTGTGCATATGGTAGGAGCTGAATAAATGAGAAGACAAGGAAAGGAAAGGATGATGAGAGGGAGGTAGAGAGGAGAAGTTGATGAATGGTTGCTGGCCCTAAAAGAAGAAAGTGGAGTTTCCAACAGCTGCCCCCAGCCTTTACCATTCTCTTGTCCGTCTTTCCCTGGCAAGACTCTCCTAGCCCAGAGCTGTCATTCGTGTCCCGGAGAAACAATGAGGGACATCAACGGGGAAGCCAGGGGTACTGAGAGATTTGTCAGGTACCTTGGGCCCCGGCTTGTTGTGAAATGAAAGCAAACCTGTCAGTTTAGAGGGAATCAGGAAAATCCAACCTCAGTTTTAAAGTATATGTGTATGTAGCGTACAGATGTTTCTATATACACATACACACATGTTTATATATACATATATGTGTGTAGCCGTGCATGTGGGCGTGTATACGTATGTACCCTCGTACACACATACATAACCTCCACTAAAGCTGGCCTGACATATCACATTGTAGTGCGGAACAAAGGCTGTAGTATTAATACCTATTCAGCATTAAGGAAGATTTAGTTGAAGTCCTATGGTTATTTAACTAAGCAAGTCACAAAGGTAATTCTCAAAGCAGCTGCATGACACAGTGGATACAGCACCAGGCCTGCAGTCAAGAAAATCTGAGTTCAAATCTGCCTTGGACACGTCCTGGCTATGTGACTTCACTCTGTTTACCTCAGTTTCCTCATCTATGAAATGGAGAAGGAAATGGTAAACTGTTCCAGTATCTTTGCCAAAGAAATCTCAAATGGGATCACAAACAGTCAGGCAAGACTGACATGACTAAATAACAATAACAACCAAGGCAACTTCGGCTTCAGTGGGGGTGATATCCATATACATGTATGTACATATACATATAGTTATACATATGTATATTTACATACAGTTATCCTTTTCTATCCCTGAAGTGCATAATTCTGAGTTTCCAAACTTTTTCTGCCATCTGTGGCTTGTGCGAAGCTCCCCCAAATTCCCATTCAAGTTACCTCAACCCACTATTCTTCAAAACCATGATGGAGAAAGTTACAGTGTGGGAGGGATAACTACACACACACACACACACACTCACTCACATACGCCTGCCTGTGTGAATGGACATAGATATCGAAAAAAGATAAAGCCATTTAAAGTAGAATTCACATATATGACTTCATACTGAAGGACAGAAGAAAATGTGGCTACGTAATGGAACATTCTTCCCCAAAGAAGCCCTCAGTAATGCTCTGGCACTGGTATTGAAGGGACACACACAAAATGTGAAAATTTATCAGAGTGAGAAATCAGACCATCTGGATTCTGTTCCCAGTTCCATTTGCATGTTGCTTTGTGTCTCTGAGAAAACCACTGAACATGTTTGTGTCTCCATTTCCCTGTTGGCAAAATGTTGTTGGTAGACGATGATAAAATTTCTGACCCGTAATTAGTAGGGTACGCACTTTGGTTTAGTCTAAGCATTAGCAGGGAGTATTTGCAGCGATCCACTCACTTTTTTTTTCTTTTCCAGCTGCCCTTGTGATGAACTGCAGGCATTTGCAAGATAGCTGACTGGGGTTAAGAGTGCAGGTTTGTGGGCATGGAACAGAGCATAGCTAAGTGCTCAATAGAGGAATGCAACCCATGACCTTGGCTTCATTTGCATAGTGTTTTAATCTATTAAATTAGCTGGGCAAGATAAAATTTATCATTTATTTCTCCAAGAAGAATATTGTAAGAAGAGTTTAAATTATGGAAGATCTTTGAATCTTTCAGAACAAAAACAGCTATTTAGATAGCAACTGGACATAAAACTATTTCTTGCTAATCGATAATTGGCTAGGAACTACATATTTTATGCAATGACTTTCATAAACTCACTTATTTTAGAAACTTCAATAATAAATTGGCAGGAATAGAAAGTATGTTTTTTCCTAAGTTTAAGCACTATTAGAATTGGCATTATATTCACCAAGCAACAACTGAGCAATGGCCCTCTTCCCCAGCTTACATTTCCCCAAGTTCAAGTAAATGAGAGCATGAACAACACAAGCTTTATCAAATAGCCTAGCAGTAAGTATGCAATAATAGCTCATTTCCTGGCCATTAATTCAGACATCATGCAATCAGTCAAATGAATTTGTTTCCTTTGCAGCTATTTTAGGGACTGCTGCCCTATTGTCATCTCTGCCTGGGACCCCCGACATAGTCTTCCTTTAATTAGAGCTAGTAAGAACTATTGGGCAGTCAGTTTGCCAATGGTAATCTATCATACAGACTTTACTCTCTGTCCTCTATAGATTAGTGTTTATAATCAGCTATCAAGACAACCAAAACAAGCGGAATAATGGTGACCATAAGATGGGGATTTAACTCATGGCTGAAGGTCGACTTTGCTTTCTGCCATAGAAAAGACTCAAATCCAATCACACTGGAACAAAGAAGACTCTTAAAGGTATGTCTTGCTTATCTTTGTTTATTTAAAAGTATACTTACAGATTTGCTTTAAACTGATTAAAAACGAATCAACATTTTTAGACAAGTCTAAAAACATTAGACAAAAAAGTTAGACAACTTTTTAGACAAGCTGTTTGAAGAACAAGACAAGATGTTTAAAGAACAAACATCAATGTTTATTTTTATTTCTAGGTAGAAGAAGAAAAAGAAGAAGAAGATGAAGAAGAAGAAGAAGAAGAAGAAAAAGAAGAAAAAAAAAGAAGAAGAAGAAGGATTTTTGCTAATCCAGTATAAATAAACATTATATATCAAACCAAACAATTTATGATACTACTTCCTCACTGTTATTTTTTTTAATGCCTATAGTTATAGTCTCAATATATTCAAATACATGCTTACTCTATAAAGCAATGATGTTCAGACTGAGACTTTTGACCTACAGATATTCATTCATATATAACCTGTGGCTCTCTTCCATGACCTTTAATTTCTGGGTTAGAATATTAAATTATATTAACTCCATAAGACAGAATAGACATGGGAGTCTTTTATTAATGATGTGGCTCTGGAGTCATGTTACCACTGCTGCAAAATTATCCCTTAGTCTTTCTGAATAATATTTTATTTTTTCCCAATTACATGTAAAAATAACTTTTAACATTCCTATTTTTGAATTCTAGATTCCAAAATTCTATCCCTTATTTTCCTTTCCCTAAGATGGTAAGCAATTTGAAATACATTGTACATATGTAATCATAGAAAACATTTCTATATTAGTCATGTTGTGAAAGAAAATACAGACTAAAACAAACAAACAAACAAAACAAATACAAGAAATTAAAAATAGTATGCTTTGACCAGCATTTAGACTCAATCACTTCTTTCTCTGGATATGAATAGCATTTTTTTCATCATCATGAGTCTTTTCAAACTGTCTTGGATCTTTATATTACTTAGAATAGCTAAGTCATTCACAGTTTTCATCTCTTATTCCAAAGTTATAGAACAGGCAGTACATTATAACAGAACTTTGCATTTAAATCCAGGTTCAGTTATATACCAACTGTGTTACTTTGAGCAAGTTACAAATTTTCTAAGTCTTAGCTTTCTCATTTGTAAAAGACAGGAGTAATGGCCTTCTAAGATTCCTTCAATCTTTAAATATACTCTATAGAACTGCTGAGAAAAAGAAATGACCTTTTTTTGCATATCCCCTGGAACATGACAGAGTTGGACTAAATGACTTCTTTCCAGCTACAAAATTCAATCATAATTCTAAACGGAAAACCTAAAACTTAATGAATTTTCAGCCTTCAGTAATTTATGTTTTAGAAAACTTCAATTCCTATAGTGTGATATTAGAGTCCAGAATTAAGGAGAAAAAGAACAAAGCTTAAGGCCTGGAAGTATAGGGGAAATGCCAATAATTCAGAAGGGCAACATAGTTGGTCGACATGAAAGAGAGGTTCTAAAGCCAGGAAAATGACATAAAGAAAAAATACATAAAAATACCACCATTTCAACTTCTTCTTCAGTGCATTTTTGACTCTGCCTATGGTGGAATATTTAACAGTATATCTCTCCAATTTTATGGCAATTAAAAGGATATTTGCTTGGCAAAAATCTGTTTGCTAGCCAACTTTGTTGGACAGAATCTATGAAATAAAATTTTGTCGTTTTAAAAGGATAAAAAGGTAATCAAGAACAAGACTTGGAATGAGTGAAACCTGGAATCAAATCACATCTTTGACAAAATTCAATGGACTTTCAACAAATCACTTAACTTAAATATCTCAGTAACTTCTTAGTAAAGTTTCTACAACTTTACTATAAGTCACAGTGAGGCTGGAGTTCTAAGCCCTGGGAAAATTACAAATCCTTGAAGTATTCAATTAAAAGACTTAATAATAATATCTGTGAATTATCTGCAGTAAGGCATTCAGCAGTAACACAGATGATTTAAATATTTGTTATGTTTGGCTTTGGAATGTATCTTTATATTTACGTTTATATATGCCGGCTGGTCTAAGAATTCTCCACAATTTTCAAACTTCATTTTTAAAGACACATTAGTCATTGCCTAAGAAGATCTAGAAAGTGATCCAGCTTCTCCATTTTACCCTGATGCTCAATATTCTCCCCTTTACATGACCGAGTGGTAGCATTACCTTTCTCATCAGGATTTGGCAACTTTGGATACATGAGCCATGTTGATTACATATGCTTTTCAGTATGTCCCTATTAAAGAGATGGATACTTCTAGCTCTGGTTGTTGCTGAGTTGTTTGTCTGAGTCTTCATGACATGAAACAGGATGTACATACCATTTCTGTCATCCTGTCTGCTCTAGGAATACAAAGATGAATTTATAGATAATAACCCAGCATATCAAAATTTTAATTTAATTATAAAAGGTAGTTACTTTATCTACCAATACACATCATTATTAACAACTAACATGTTTACAAATACAATAAAGGTTTTTTTATTTATAAGAACACATCTGTATGCAGCACAATATTCTTTTGTAACAAAGGCATCTTATTCTGTTCATTAATTAGGTTCACAGATTCTAAATAAAAGAAAAAAATCAGTAAAACAATTTTTTCCACAGGAACATTTCCATCAGAACTCCTATAAAAAATTAAAACAAGAATAGTAATATTATAAAGTGGCATTAATGTTTATAAAATGATTTACATATTTTAATCTCATTTGATTGCGTCAAATGAGTATTCCAGTAAAGACCTAATCCCAGTGAAAAAGTTATTCTTAATCACTCTTTTAAAAGATCAAAGTCCAGTCAATAAATATATATTGTAAGCCCAATCACTGAGAATACAAAGAAATGCAAAAGACAATCCCTGATTTCATGGAACTCATAGTCTAATGTTCATTTTAGGGACAAGCAGAATCCAGAAGTTAGACAAAGCAACTCTTTAGCAGCCCTTCCACTTCCATTTTGTGTGTGGGGGGGGGCGGGGGGAGGAATTATGTTTTGCTGCTTTCAGAGAATCAGAGCACTTGTTATTGGATCAAGAGCAACTTATACCATTCCTCTGACATTTTGTAGTCTAATTAATGAACAAAATAAGATGCCTTTGTTACAAAAGAACCTTGTGCTGCATACAAATATGTGTTCTTATAAATTAAAAACCTTTATTGTGTTTATAAGCATGTAAATTACTCTTACTAATTGTAATGGGCTGAGGCTCGAGTTGATGTACTGAGGTCCCAAGCACATGAGGCTAAATAGTAATTGGACAATACTCTATTAATATATATGCTTGGAGAAAGAATGGCCCCTGCCCACTCTTTGTGCAAGTCCTGATGTGTTGTATAGGAAATGACGATTTTGGTGAGTGGAGGCAGGGGAATGGAAAGGGAAGCAGAAAGAGAGACTGCTGGCTGGCGTCTTGTCAGAGCTGCTCACAGTGCTATCGGGACCGCCCTTCACCACTGATCTCTCTCTGCTGGCTGGCTTCCTGTCGCAGCTGCCCATATTGCTATCGCAATCCTTCTTCACCTCTATTGAAAATAAAGATGGAAGATTTTTCCCTTAACCTGAATTCCTGACTCCGGCTGATTTTAACTATGCGGTCATCACAACTAATGATTCTTTCCTCCCTAAGTGAGATCTTTATATTTGTAAAAAGAATAAACTAATGTCTACATTTTATAGATCACAGTTCTATAATCTTTCCTTTCAATCTTGAATTTTCCCTTGGAACAAAGAGAAACTTTCAAGCAAAACAGACCATTAAGTAATTATGTCAATCCACATTTGATCCATTTGGTTTCTATAATCTATAGTTTCTATGGAAATCATATCATCTGACTTCTGATTCAGTACCACTCATTGAATTGATTATTAGTTAAGTTGTCATTTTGTGTTGCTTTCATTTACATTTTTGTAGTCATGTATATTTTTCTCCTAATTACGTTTATTTCACTCTTTTTGGGGTCATACATATTTCCTCATATTTCTCTGAATTCCTTGAATTCTACTTTATAATATTCCATTACATTCATATACTATAATTTGTTCAACCATTCCCCCAAATGACATGCATCCAACTTATTTTGAATTTGTTTTTTTCCTTGTTTTTGTTTTTGTTTTGCTACCTCAAAAAGTACTGCCTACAAATTTTTTAATTAGATTTAGGACTTCCTTTTATTTTTTTTTTTCTTTCTTTGGTGGTAAATGCTTAGTAACAAAATTATTGGATCAAAGGTCAACTTTATTTTGGCAATAAAGTTTTTTAGAAATATAGTTTGGACTGTGCATACTATATGATCCAGCAGTGTTTCTACTGGGCCTGTATTCCAAGGAGATCTTAAAGGAGGGAAAGGAACCTACATATGCAAAAATATTGATGGCAGCTCTTTTTGTAGGCAAGAAATTGGAAATTGAGTGGATGGCCATCAGTTGAAGAATGACTGAATAAGTTATGAGTGTTATGGAATATTATAGTTCTATGAGAAATGATCAGCAGGATGATTTCAGAGAGGCCTGGAGAGACTTACATGAACTAATGCTGAGTGAAATGAGCAGAACCAGGAGAACATTGTACATGGCAACAGCAAGATTATATGATGATCAATTCTGATGGACATGTCTCTTCTCAACAATGAGATGATTCAGGCCATTTCCAATAGTCTTGTGATGAGGAGAGCTATCTACACCCAGAGAGAGAACCGTGGGCACTGAATATGGATCACAATATAGTATTTTCACTCTTTTTGTTGTTGTTTGCTTGCATTTTGTTTTCTTTCTTATTTTTTTTCCTTTTTGATCTGATTTTTCTTGTGTAGCATGATAATTGTGGAAATATGTATAGAAGAATTGCACATGTTCAGCATATATTAGATTACTCGTCATCTAGGGAAGGGGATGGAGGGAAGAGAAAGAAAAAAATTGGAACACAAGGATTTGTAAGGGTGAATGTTGAAATTATCTATGCATATGTTTTGAAAATAAAAAGCTTTAATCATATATATATATATATATATATATATATATATATATATATATATATATAGGAGAGTACAATTCTAATGTTGCTAGAAGGCCTTCCTTCCTGAAGTAGATTTCACTTATTTGTAATAATCCATTCTTTTTGAAGTACAAAGTTGCAACAGGTCATATACTATGGTTTACCTCTCCATAAAACATTAATAGATTTTATAAAATACTCATTCTCATTAGTGGAGTTGGTAATGAATCTAAATCTGACCTCAGTTACCTTTCAAAGCCTCCCTATTCTCTAAGCATCAGCATGACCTTTCTACCCATCATTATAAAATGAATCTTTTCTTAGTGTAGGAGGCAGAAATGTAGATTGCTTAGTAGCCTTCAAATAAGCAGGGATTTCCTCAGGGTGCTGTATTCCCTCCATCCATACAGATTGTCAGTCCTTTATAACTTTTCATCTGGTAACACTGTTGCCCATATTTTTACTTTAAATCTTCCATAGATGATCTCCAACCCATGAAATGCAGTTAAGAAAAGAAATTACAAATCATTTAGATACTGGTCAGCTGTCATAACAATGAAAGTTGTCATCAAATAAGAAAAGGTCTCCAGGCACTCAGTTGTTCATTTTCATGCAGTTAACAACCATTGGTATTTATAAAGTAATCTAACTCTATACAGAGCACTGCAAAGTATTCTAATAATATTCAAGCGTTCAAGAATAATCTAGGAGAATCTAAATAAGAGCATATTCTGGCTTGTTTGTAACATGAATCCAAATCAAGACATAAAGTACAGAAGGCACAGTGAGCAATATGTCAAGAACCATTTGCCCTGGATAAGAGAATTTTCTCTAGCCTAAATGTAGATGGTGAGAAAAAAGTGCCAAGAAATGAAAGAGATGCCCATGATTGAAAGTATGATGACAAATGAAATAGTCTATTGTAAAAGCATGTTTCATAGGTCACAGAACCTTTAATGGGCTGATCATCAGGACCATTATAATAAGTGAAGGTAGATAAGAGTGGCCCAGTGGTCTATTCACTGCACCACCTAGTTGTCCATAATTAATTAACAAGTATTTATTAATTGATTGCCATGCACCAAATACTGTGCCGATCCCATTAACCTGTAGCTATGAAACTGACATCCACAAAATACCTCAGGATTAATCCTGTTCGGATGAATACAGAGAGGCTTGGAGAGACTTACATGAACTGATGCTAAGTGAAATGAGCAGAACCAGGAGATCATTATACACTTCGACAACGATATTATATGAGGACATATTTTGATGGAAGTGGATTTCTTTGACAAAGAGACCTAACTGAGTTTCAATTGATAAATGATGGATAGAAGTAGCTATACCCAAAGAAAGAACACTGGGAAATGAATGTGAACTATCTGCATTTTTGTTTTTCTTCCCGGGTTATTTTTACCTTCTGAATCCAATTCTCCCTGTGCAACAAGAGAACTGTTCGGTTCTGCAAACATATATTGTATCTAGGATATACTGCAACATATCTAACATATATAGGACTGCCTGCCATCTAGGGGAGGGGGTGGAGGGAAGGAGGGGAAAAATTGGAACAGAAACGAGTACAAGGGATAATGTTGTAAAAAAAAATTACCTTGGCATGGATTCTGTCAATATAAAGTAATTATTAAATAAAATTAAAAAAAAGAAAGGATTAATCCTGGTCTAGAAGGACCATCAGTTGTCGATCATAATTCTCATGCTTCTAAGGGAACATGCTAGGGACCTTCAGTGGCAATTGACAGAAAGCTACAAGGCACTCACCTCCTTTGCTATTTCTTTGAGGGTGTTGCCCAATTGGTTTATGTCATTGTCAAGATCTCAAAACTTTTGGAGTGGAAATTCCTAAGAGAGCAGGGAAGGACTCAGCAGTTACTGACAAGGATTCCACTTTCTCTGTTTTAATGAGACTGTGTCATTGTTTCTCAGATTTCTTGGTTTACTGTACTTGGGACCTCAGGCAGTTTGCTACACACACAATTTTCCCAGTATTGCTACACACAACACAAAATAACATTAACACAGGCACATAAGAATGGCACTTGCGGATTCTACACCTCCAACCATGATACTCTTCCACAACAAGGTTTCTTATGACTTTCTTGTTTTCCTTCTTTATAACACACAGTTCTACCATTACAACCTAATGAACCAACCCAAATTGCAGTGGAGGGGCTTGGTTTTTGCTAAATTGTATATGCTTCTGAAAAGGTTGTCATATCGTGGGACAAGACTGGTGCCTTTTTTAGGTTTATTGGCAGCAGCTGTAGTTTTCCTGAAGCCACAGTTGGATTGTACTGTCTCCCTAATTGATGTAACTAAATATATAACAATAACAATAAGAAAATGACAAAAATACTTGCTGGAGTAGTGTCCAAATAGTACTATTCCTCTAACCCTGAGCAGTAGTATTCTTTGAAGGCTGAACATCCTTTACAAATGCTAGGTTGTCACTTGTTTGGAGAATAGTGGACTTCACCATCCATGACTATCATTTGGGATTCCATGACCAAACACACAAATCACAAAGGAGAAGAAGAATGTCTTTTGAATAGAAATGGTTATGGCCAACTTTCAGAATGATGCCATTTGAAATACTTAAAGTCAGAATCAATAAAATGAGAATACTTTTGCATCCTAAAAACCACTCTAAAATCTGGGAAAAGAAAATGCCTTCCTTGGGATTTGCATAAATCACCAGCATGTGGGAGACATATGGAACATTTCTCAATCCAGCAGCACATGGAAGTTTGACTAAAAATCACTCGAGTTTTCATTAGTTTCTGAAAGGTAAATGTGTTTTAAATAAGAGTTCAATTATCTCAGCATGGTGAACATTGGTGGTGGCCTACACAACAGTGTGACAGCTACACTTTCAGAATTAGGTTTGTAGACTCAAGAGAGTGTACGAGCTGGAAGAAACTTTAATGGTCTTTTTATCTAAATTCTTCGCTTTATAGATGAAGAAACTAAAGCCCAGAAAGGTGAAAATACTTGCCAAAGGTCCCAGAGAAGCAGATCTTCACTCCCAGTCATAATTCAATTAAAAAGAAAATATTTATTAAGAATCTACTGTGAGCAAGAAAGAGAGATGGCTTTAATGACATAGAAATGAAAAACAGTATAGTACCTGACCTCAAGGTGTTTGTAGTCTGCAGAAGTTGGGGAGGGGGGAGAGAATATATACACAAATAACTATGTAGAAATTATTAAATGACTAGTTGAAGTCAACTAGTGGCCCAAGAGATGCAAGGAAAGAGGAATTATATATAATTGGAAGTATGGGGAAAGTTTCATGTAACCATAGTGGGTTTTTAAAGATATGGGGCAGGGATGGGGAGAGATGTTTTTTCTTTTTTATTGTTTTCTTTTTTTCTGTTTATATGTGTACATTAATTTTTAATACACATTTATTTTTGATTCATGTTGGGAGAAAAAATCAGAACAAAAGGAAAACCATGAGAGAAAAAAACAGAAGAAAAAGAAAAAATGAACATAGCATATATTGATTTATATTCAGTTTCCATATTCTCTCTCTGTATGCAAATGGCATTTTCTATCCAAAGTTTATTGGAATTTATTTGGATCACTGAACCACTGAGAAGAACCAAGTCTTTCATAATTGGTCATTGCACAATCTTGCTGTTATTGTATACAATGTATCCCTGGTTTTACTCATTTCACTCAGCATCAGTTCATGTAAATCTTTCCAGGCCTTTCTAAAACCAGCTTGGTCATCATTTTTTAATAGAACAATAATATTCCATTACTTTTGTATACCATAACTTATTCAGCCACTTCCCAAATGATGGACATCTACTCATTTTCTAATTCTTTGCCACCACAAAAAGAGCTACTATAAACATTTTTGCCCATGTAGGTCCTTTTCCCTGATTCATGATATCCTTGGGATACAGACCTAGCAGTGACAATGTTAGATCAAGGCTTTGTAGTCCTTTGGGAATAATTCCAAATTACTCTCCAGAATAGTTGGATCACTATTCATAATTCACAACAACAATGCATTTGTGTCCCAGTTTTCCCACATCCCCTCCAACACTTATCATTATCTTTTCCTATCATCTTAGCCAATCTGAGAGGTGTGAGGTGGCACCTCAGAATTGTTTTAATTTTAATTTCCCTAATCAACAGTTATTTAGAGCATTTTTTCATATGATTGTAGATGGATTTAATTTTATCATCTGAAAATTGTCTGTTCATATCCTTTCACTATTTATCAATTGAGGAATGACTTATATTCTTATATATTTGACACAGTTCTTTATATATTTTAGAGATGAGGCCTTTACCAGAAACACTAGCTGTAAAAAAATTTTCCCCCAGCTTTGTACTTCCCTTTTAATCTTGTTTGTATTAGTTTTGTTTGTGCAATTTTTTAAAAATTTAATGTTCTTAAAATTGTCCATTTTGCATTTCATAATGTTCTCTAGTTCTTCTTTGGTCATAAATTTCTTCCTTCTCTAAAGATCTAATACATAAATTATCTCTTACTTTCCTAATTTACTTATGTATCATTCTTTATGCCCAAGTCATGTACCCATTTTGACCTTATTTTAGTATGGGGTATGAATTGTAGGTCTACACCAAGTATCTGACAGACATATTATTTTCCAGTTTTCCCAGCAATTTTTGTGAAGTAGTAAGTTCTTATCCCAGAAACTGGAGTTTTAGGGTTTATCAAACACTAGATTACTATAGACATTGATTATTGTGTCATTTGTATCTAACCTATTCCATTGATCCACCACTCTATTTCTTTTTTTTTTTTTAAATAATTACAACTTTTTATTGACAGAAACCATTCCTGGGTAATTTTTTACAATATTATCCCTTGCACTCACTTCTGTTCTGACTTTTCCCCTCCTTTCCTCCACCCTCTCCTCCAGATGGCAAGCAGTCCTATACGTGTTAAATATGTCACAGTATATCCTAGATACAATACATGCACCACTCTATTTCTTAGCCAGTACCAAATAGTTTTGATGACTGCTGCTTTATAATACAGTTTAGATTTGGTACTGCTAAGCCACTGTCCTTTGTGTTTTTTTTTTAATTAATTCACTTGATATTCTTGCACTTTTGTTCTTCCAGATGAATTTTGTTACTATTTTTTCTAGCTCTACAAAATAATTTTTTGGCAATTTTATTGGTATGGCACCGAACATGTAGACCAATTTAGGTAGAATCATTGAGAGTCTTTTATTTATTTATTTACTTAATAGTATTTAATTTTTTCCAGGTACATGTAAAGATAGTTTTCAACATTCATTTTTATAAGATTTTGAGTTCCAAATTTTTTCTCTCTTCTTCCTTCCCTTTCCTCAAATCAGTAGGCAATCTGATAAAGATTATATATGTACAACCATGTCAAGCATTTCCATATTAATCATGTTGTGAAAGAAGAATCAGAATAAAAGGGGAAAACCATGAGAAAAAAATGCACAAATAGTATGTATGCTTCAATCTGTATTCAGATGCCATAATCCTTTCTCTGGATATGGATAGCATTTTACATCAAGAGTTTTTTGAAATTGTCTTGGATCATTGTAATGCTAAAAATAGCTAAATTCATCACACAATGCTGCTTTACTGTGTGCAATATTCTCCTGGTTCTATTCACTTCACTCAGCATCAGTTCATAAGTCTTTCCAGGTTTTCTGAAATCTGAAATTTTTTTTGAAAACATTTCTCATAGAACAATAGTATTCCATTCCATTCATACACCACAACTTGTTCATCAATTCCCCAATTGATGGGCACCTCTTTAATTTCTAGTTCTCTGCCACCACAAAAAGAGCTGCTATAAATATTTATGTATACATGGGTCCTTTCCTCTTTTTTAATGATCTTTTGGGGATACAGACCAAATAGTGGTATTGCTGGATCAAAGAGGAGTTATGCAGATTGTTCTCCAGAATAGTGAGATCCATTCACAACTCTACCAACAATGCATTAGTGTTCCAATTTTCCCAAATCTTTTCCAATATTCATCATTTCTTCCTCTCATATCTAATAGGTGTGAGGTGGTACCTCAGAGTTGTTCTAATTTGCATTTCTTTAATCAATAGTGGTTTGGAGCATTTTTATATGACTATAGATAGCTTTAATTTCTTCATCTTAAAAACCGTTCATATCCTTTGTCTATTGAGGAATGACACACACACTAGTAAATTTGATTCACTTCTCTATACATTTTAGAAATGAGGGCTTTATCAGAAACACTGGCTGTAAAAATTATTTCCCAGCTTTCTGCTTCCCTTCTAATCTTGGTTGCATTAATTTTGTTTGTGCAAAACCGTTTTAATTTAATGTAATCAAAATTATCTGTTTTGCATTGTATAATGTTCTCTATTTCTTCTTTGGTCCTGATTTTTTCCCCTTCTTCATAGATCTTAATATGCTTATGATATCACTTTTAATGTCCAAATCATGTAGGGAGAAAGTTAATTTTTAGAAATGGTGTATAGTGTCTTAAGAAGGTTTATAAAGGTAGGAGAAAGGAAGAGACTAGTGACAATTGAATAGTCCAATTATTTGGCTGGATCACATAGCATACAAAGGGAAATACTATGAAATAACTCTAGAAAGATCAGAGCCAGATTGTGAGGCACTTTTGAATGCCAAAGTCTGAAATTTGTATTTCATTGAGTAGGCTGCAGCAACTATGGTACAGTTTTTGATTAGTGGAATGATATCAGACGTATGTGCTGGAAGGATGACTTTGGCGGTTAAATATAAAAGATAGATTGGAGAGTGATTAAAGGATCATTGATTTAGAGCCCTTAAAGATCACCTAGTCCAATCCCTACTCCCTTCAGGACCTTATATTATATTTCAGGACCTTGTAATGGAGGGAGGGAACATGACATAAGTAAACACAAAGTATCATCAGGAAAAGAGAAAAGACTGACAACTAGAAGGATCCAGAAGGAAATCCTCTCTGAGGTGAAGGAAAATAGAGATTCTTAGAGGCAGAGATAAGGAAGGAGGGTGTGCCAGACATGAAGCACGACCTTTACAAAGGCATGGACACAGAAGTTGGCCTGGCAAGTTCAGGAAACAGGAAGGGGAATTTTGTCTCTAATGTAGAACACACAAAGGCAAGCAATTTGAAAGCAGTCTGGAAAGGTAGGCAGGTGGAAGGTGAGTTGTGGAACACTTCAAATGCTATGTGAAAGAATTTATCCTAGAAAAAAAGGCGAAAAGCAAAAGTATAATAGCTACTCAGCAAGTATTTTGTAATCCTTTAATTTGTGTATTCAGATTATCCCTGACAGTCTATGTCCACCCGGTACCTTTCCACCTTTCTGCTTAATTACAGCTATTACCTATGTTTATATCATTGTGTATACCTTATATGTGAACCTTAGTTTAGACAATAGGATATTACACCACAAAATCAAAACCCTATTTCCTTTCCAGAATATGACACAAGGATCAATCACTCAACCAACAAGTATTTATTATATGCCTAATATGTGCCAGGCAGTGATGGTTAACAGAAAAGAAAATGGGTACTGTGACTCATATGCATCTACCAGCTATTTGAGATATGTATGATGTTATTTATTTGTAAAGCGTGTCATTATCTGGTTCAGGTTCTGTTCCTGAAATATATTGGGTAATCTTTCAGGGCACCCGACAATTCTCTAAGGGATAGCTTATTGTACTTTGTTGATCAAGGGGGAGGGAAGGGAATAAGCGAATAAAGCAAGCACTGTGCAAAGTGCTTTACAAATATCACCTCATTTGGCAACACTGTGAGGTAATCATATAGGAAATTAAGTCACTTGCTCAGTCATACAGCTAGTAGGCTTGTGAAGCTACATTTGAACTCGAGTACAACACAGCTATCCAGCCACCCTATAAGCAAAGCCTATACTAGGACTGAGATCGCCACATCCTCACTGCTGACAAAACTACCAAAGACTTAGGAAAGAGAGTTCTTATCCCCATAGTACTTGGTGCAATCCTTAGTTCACTGTCAGAAACAGATATGGTTTTAATGACAATGAAATGACAATAAGATGTATTGGTTTATCAGCTAATCTATGCCCCAGCTAATCTAGATTCCTTGCTAACTAAACCATTTTATATGCTCCACCATTGAACCATTACTACTACTGAGCTTTTCCACCCACACTGCATCTGGACACTTCTATGGGTATTATCTTCTTCTATTAGAATATGAGTTTCCTGATGGCAGAGACTACTGACTCGTTTTTTTTTTTTTTTTCTCTTTGTATCCTCAGCACTGCTTTGCACATAGTAAGCAATATTCAGCAAACATTTGTTGAGCACCTACTATGTGCCAGGCAGGAAGCAGCTGGGTGGCTCAGTGGGTAGAATGCTGGACTTGGACTGAGGAAGGGCAAATCTGGCTTCAGATAGTTAATGTCTTCAGAAATGATTGTATTACATGGCACAGAAACTGGCACAGGACCGCCCAGTATGGCATGCCCTCATCAGAGAAGGTGCTGTGCTCTATGAGCAAAGCAGAATTGGATTAGCTCAGAAGAAACATGAGATGCTCAGAGTCAAAGAGTTCACCCCAAATGTTCATAGGCACTATCTGTGTCTGACCTATGGCAAGCACTCTGAGCTCATTTTGGTCTGATCAGTCACAGTTAGTTGATTCTAACATGGTAACAATCATGGTAATAACATGACAACAACCGACTGGACAAAGCAGTTAACCTCTTTTTTTTATTAGACACAAAAAATCAGTAGTTATTTTTTTAAACAAAAACCCAAGACTTACTTCTGATAATGAAAAAAAGCTTCTTGCTTTGTGTAAATTGACGATGGTGAAAAGAGCAACATATTGCCCCTGTGGAACAAGGAAAAGAAAAGTAACCTTACATTCAAATATTTAAAATAAAATATCAAACACCTTCTACACTAAGTGATAGAGATTCAAAATTTAGACTATATGACCCTTAAGAATATGAAGAGATAATTTTCAGATGAAGAAATTAAAAACATTTCTAGTCATGTAAAAAAATGCTCTAAATCACTATTAAGTCAGAGAAATGTAAATTAAGACAACTTTGAGGTTCCACTACACACATCTCAGACTAACAGACAGGAAAAGATAATGATGAGTGTTGGAGGGGATGTGGGAACACTGGGACATTAATACATCGTTGGTGGAGTTGTGAACTCATCCAACCAATCTGGAGAGCAATATTCTGGAGAGCAAAGAGAACTATGACCGAAGGGTCATAAGTGCATAAAACTATGCAAACCCTTTGATCTAGCAGTATCTCGACTGTGCCTGTATCCCAGAGAGATCTTGAAAAATTCAAAAGGATCCACATGTGCAAAAATGTTTGTGGCAGCCCTTTTTTGTAGTGGCAAGGAACTGGAAACTCAATGTATGCCCATCAGTTGGGAAATGGCTGAATAAGTTATGGTATATGAATGTAATGGAATATTATTGTTCTTTAAGAAATGATGCACAGGCTGATTTCTGAAAAGCCTGGAAAGATTTATATGAAGTAATGCTAAATAAAACGAGTAGAATCAAGAGAACACTATATACAGCAACAATAGGATTGTGATGATCAATTGTGATGGACACTGGCTCTTTGAAACAATGAGATGATTCAGGAAAATTGCAAAAAAACTTATGATAAAGAAAGTCATCTGCACCTAGAGAGAGGAATGTGGGGACAGAGTGTGGATCACAACATAGTATTTTTACCTTGTGCTTGCATTTTTTCTTTCTCATTTTTTTCCTTTTTGATTTGATTTTTCTTATGCAACATGATAATTGTGGAATATGTACGGAAGAACTGCATAACAGATTGGATTACTTTCTGTCTAGAGGAGGAATGGAGGGAAGGGAGAAAAAAATTTAAAACACAAGGATTTGCAAGGGCGAATGTTGAAAACTATGCATATGTTTTGAAAATAAAAAGCCTTTTAAAAAAAGAATGTATGATCCTTGCCCTCAATTTATTTCTTCACATTTCCCACCCATTTCTCCTAATTTTGACTGGTAAGAATCAGAAAAAAAAATTAAATATAATTCTCTGTTCTGTGTGATGACTTTTCATATGTTTGAAAATGACTGTCATGTCCTTTCTAAATCTTCTCTTCTTCCCGCCAAGCAATATCATCTTCTTCAACAGATCTATACATGGCGTGCTTTCAGGTTCTTTCACCATCCTGATTATGCTGCTACGGAATGTTCTTATTTGGGACTGGATGCCCATCAGTTGGGGAATGGCTGAATAAGTTATGCCAAACACACCCCTGCAGATGTAGTCTGATTATGGCAGGGTACAGTGGGACTGGTGCAGCTAAGTGGCACAGTGGGCACAGTGCAGGACCTGGGGTTAAGAGGAGCTGAATTCAAATCCAGCCTCAGACACTTACTAGCTGTGTGGCTCTGGATAAATGAGCTGGAGAAGGAAAAGGCAAATCACTTCAGTCTCTTTGCCAAGAAAACACCAAATGGGGTTGCAGAATAACAACAACAGGACTGTTATCTCACTTGTTTTGGATAGATTGCTTCCATTAATGTAACCCAAGAGCACATTAACCTTTTTGACCTGTGGATTCATATTAAATCTGTGGTCCACTAAAAACTCCAAAGCTTTTTTTCAATTGAATCATTTCTTCACTATGTTTTTTTCCCCCAACTCTCTTATTTATGGGATTTTTTTAAAAATCTCAAATGTGGGATTACATATATCCTTAGTGAATTTCATCTTATTAGATTAGTACCACTGTTCTAGCATGCTAAGATTTTTGGGTCCAATTCTGTCATGTGACATTTTATCTTTTTCCAGCTTCATTTCCCCTTCAAATGTTATTTGGTTTGTCTAATATTGCTCACATTAATGTCATTAATACATTCTAAATAACTCCATAATAAAGTTTTTAGGGAATCTAGGTGGTGACACAGTGGACAGAGTTTAGAATCAGGTAGATTCTGAGTTCAAATACAGCCTCAGATGCTAACTAGCTATATGATCCTGGGCAAGTAACTTAACCCTATTTGTCTCAGTTTCTTGAATGGGAAGCAGGAAATGACAAACCACTTTAGTATCTTTGCCAACAAAACCCCAAACGGGGTTATGAAGTCACACATGATTGAAAATTTAACAAAGATTTAAAATTTTACTTTTACCGTACTTTGGTTGAGTGTCCATTTGTAAGATGATTATTGTGATATTAGCTATTCTTCTCCCGAAGAGAGAAAGAGAGAGAGAGAGACAAAGAAAAGAAAGAAGAAAGAAAGAAAGAAAGAAAGAAAGAAAGAAAGAAAGAAAGAAAGAAAGAAAGAAAGAAAGAAAGAAAGAAAGAAAGAAGAAAGAAAGGAAGGAAGGAAGGAGGAAGGAAGGAAGAAGGAAGGAAGGAAAGAAAGAAAGAAAAGAAAGAAAGAAAGAAAGAAAGAAAGAAAAAAGAAAGAAAGAAAGAAAGAAAGAAAGAAAGAAAGGAAGGAAGGAAGGAAGGAAGGAAGGAAAGAAAGAAAGAAAGAGAAAGAAAGAAAGAAAGAAAGAAAGAAAGAAAGAAAGAAAGAAAGAAAGAAAGAAAGAAAGAAAGAAAGAAAGAAAGAAAACAATTAGCAAGATATTAGGTCCCTGGAAAGAATTTACAAATCAATTACCAGTCAAAAGCAAAATAAAATGCAGTCTTTAGATGTCATCCTGAAATTTTGCTATTTCAAGAACTCTCCCTTTTTGCAGACCACACAACTTGCTTCAAGAAAGAGAATATATAGAGGCTGAATATGTGGTTATTCTGGTTTGAAGAATGTTACATTATTTTACATACTATATAGGGGTCAGATGTGACCCATGGACTGAAACCAATATACTTAATACATATTGAATATACTGAAGCCAAAATATTAGATCCTTGGTTTGGTCCACATGATGTACAGGACATAGTAAGTACTGAAACAGCATGACAAATATTGTTTCAAGGTTTTGCCCCTCTGGGTTAATAATATAGTGCAGAATCATGATCATTGTGTTAGCAACACTTGTAAAACAGACAGAATTTTGTGGCTACAGCAGTTAAGTATGTATTACTAATAAGACAACAACTAGCAGGGTTTAACCACAGACCTCAGTGATATTTATTACAAGGAAGTAAAGAAATTGTCAATACTGCCCTCATGGATAGGGTTGAGTTTTCTTTTGGCAGATTGTGTTTTATTTTTTTAAACAACATAGACTAGATCTTGGAAAGGTACCAAAACTTTCACTAGTCTGAACAAATTACTTTTTTCCAGCTTCTGCCATGAGAGAAAAATAAATAAAACTGAAAAATCTTCCCAGGAAATCCACTTCTCTTCATATAAATGTACCAGTATATAAGTGTACCAGTAAAGAGACTGATTCTTACTTCTTATGAAGGATGTATGCACAAAGTTAGGCAATGCAATTAAAGAATTCCTTTAAAAGAAGACCCAGGAATCATTCCTCTTTTAGTCCTAAGAGTCTTCTATTATTTCTGAGTATTCTTACTACTAATGTTCCTTAGTTGAGTCTGAGCTATTTTACAAAGCACATTGGAAGATCAGAATGGTAAAGAAAGCCATTATTACATTGTGCATGAGTTAGAATAGATATAGAATAGAATAGATTTAGAATATTAGTTTTGATAATGCAACTGTCTCTTAATCTTTCAGGAGATTTAGGGCTAAACTAAATCTCTTCCTGAGATCCTAAGAATAGCAAGGCCATCTCTAGCTTGCATTTAGATGCTAGCTTTCTCTGTTGCTATAAAGTTCTTTTTCCATCTCCCTCACTTCCCCAAAGGGGTCCTTTTATCTTCTTCCTGAGTTCCAATCTTGAATCATCATCTGCTTAGTTGACATTTCAAACTTATTTCATAGACAATTCAAACCCAACATATCCAAAAAATAACACATTATCCTTTCCCCCAAAACTTTACCTGTCTTCTGAACTTCTAGATAATCAAACTAGAATTAATTCTAGAACCCTCATTTTCCCTTGCCTCACATACCCAAACAGTTGTGAAGTCTTAAAAATTCTCCCTTGCCATCTCTCCCATTCATCCTAATTTTTCCACTCACATGATCCTGTTTCTAGCTTAGATATTCATCTCGTCTCATCTGGACTCTTGCAATAGATTCCTAATTGGTCTTCCTGCTTCAAATCTCTCTGCTCACTAATCCATCTTGCACACAGGATGACAACGTAATATTACTGAAACAAAGATTGGATTGTATCACTCCCCTACTGAAAAAACTCCAGTAGTTTTTCTCTTGTCTTTACAATCAAATATAAGCTATTCTTTTTGGCATTGAAATCCCTTCACCAAGTGGTAATAATCTACCTTTCCAGCTCTATTATATACATTACTCCCTTTCATGCATTCTACAAACTAGCCACACTGGATTCCTTGCCATTCTTCATGCATCCCTTCTATCCATGTAGTATCCATGTAGTGGTGTACTGGTAATTGTTTTAAGAACTAGCTCTGGGGGGCAGGGAGGAGGGGAGGGGTGTAAGCAAGACACACTTCAAATTTAATATGCATTATTAACATTCATTTCATCACTTTCTTAAGTCTAGAGTCTAGACAATGAACAAAATAATAAATGAAACTCTGATTTATAGCTTGCCAATTTCTGGGTGTAAAAGCTCACATTGAAAATTTAACAATAAGCTATTAATGATACCATGTCTCCATGCCATTGTATATGTTTGTAACCTTCTCTGCCTCCTCTTTGCTTAGGCTATTTCTTTCCTTTACCCTTCCTACCTGGAATATACTCTTTCCCCACCTCTGCCTCTGACAATCCCTAATTTTACTTAAGTATCTCAAATACCACCTCCTACATAAAGCTTTTCCTGATTCTCCCAGGCTGTTAGTACCCCTTGCTGACCCACTAAAAAAAATATGCCTTATATTTTGTGTATTTTTGTGTGAACAAGTCTCCTTCTACAGAATGTAAGCTCTTTGAGGATAGGGGCTGTTTCATTTATCTTTATATCTCCAGCACCTGGTGAATAAGAGGTTCTTAAATGCTGGATGATTGATTAACAACAGTAACAGATTTCCAAGATCCTAATGGGTTTTTTGGTGTGTTAGGAAGCCTGTTTTCTCCCATTCAAAATGAAAGGGTATTCTTATCACTACTTCTGTTCTTTTAAACAGGTGGACTCTTTTTTCCCTCCTTAGAATGATATCTATCTATATATATATAACTAATTATACAGGCTTGTCTCAAAAATTAGAGTTTTAAATTTAAGTAGTTTTAATGTCTTAACAGATTAAAACTACATGAAGATTTTTGAGACAACCCTATACATACAGTTATAACAAGGCTAAATTATACAGTTGAATCTTTGCATATGTCAATTGCCTATACATGGAGAAAAAACTCTGTTCTCTAATAACGGACTGTAGATTTAATCACATCTAAGCTAATGCATGCTATTGTTCACAAGAGGATCCAAACACAAGGGCATATGTGGCTCAGAGGAAAATCTCCATCATTACTGGAAAAATAACTCACAGTATATGACCTTTTCCAAAAGAATCAGATGTATCATGTAGGGGGGAAAAAATTCAATCCAAACACACCTCCTTTGATTTCTCTTGTGAGAAAACATCATAAAGTCTAAGTGAGGTTTAAGTAGGTCTTATTAGGAAATGGAGAAGGTAGTAAGGCATAAGCAGAGATGGAAGTCTACAAAATCATCCTAGTTTTCATATGTTCCAGGTAGTTCTTTCTCTCACTATTTTATCTAAGTTTCTATTTTATGGCTTTTTAATTAATGCATAAATATATTCATGGAGATCCTAGAAATTGTCCTGCTTTGCCTAATGGATCTTATTGGGAATCTGGAGCCAAGAAGACTTGAATTTGAATTTCACCTCAAATTAAATGTGCATTAGATGTGCAACTCTGAGTAAATCATTTAAACTGTCTACTTCAGTTTCCTCTTCTGTAAATAAGGATAACAATAGTATTTACCTCCTAGTGTTGTTATAAGAAAATGATATTGATCAAGTATTTTCCAAGTCTTAAAGTGTTGTATAATTAATTGTGAGATATTATTATTATTTGCAGCAATATTTTTGTACGTAATATCTATTTCAAGCCAAAATCTTTAGTGTTCCTGAAATATCTTCCTCACAAACCTTCAAAACCACACTGGTAATTGCCCTTTACCTACCTCTCATTAACAGCATCAAAACCAAATTCACATATTTCACACCCTGGAACCTAGGAAAGGGGAGGTAGAAAAGCAGATAAAGCAACAGAGTTGGTATCAGGAAAGACACAAGTTTGAATCTTGCCTCTGGCACTTACTAAATGTATGCCTTTAGGCAAATTACTGAATCTCTCTCTGAGCATGTTTGCCCCATACATAACATTGAAAAAATGGAGATAATATCTCTTGTACCTACTTAATAAGAGTTCTTGTGAGAGCAAATAAGATTATTTAAAGTGCTCTTCACAGTGTCTATAAGGTGAACTTCTTAAGTCAGTTTATTTTGTTAGTTTATTTTATTTGCTGTGATTAAAATTAAAGCTATTTTGTTAGTTGATTGTATTTGTTAGGTTTAAGAATAAAGTTTCAAGTGCCTTAATTACTTTAGTAGTTTAAACTGGTACTGAGACTTTCAGTGCAGGCTGTACACCCACCGTTATTGTTCTTCTGCTTATATAATGGCATATTATAGGAAGCCCTATGATAAACAGTATGGAGCCATGTAGTCAGAAAGACCTGAGTTTAAATTCAGCCTCAGACACTTACTAGATATGTGACCCTAGGTAAATCAGTTAGCCTTGTTTCCTGAGATTCCTCATTTGTAAAATGAGCTGGAGAAGGAAATAGTAAATCACCCCAATGTCTTTGCCAAGAAAACCCCAAATGGGGTCATGAAAAGCTAGATATGTCTGAAATGACATAAAAACATAGCATGGAACCATGTACCCAGGAGGTATATATTAAATATTTAGCATTGCTATTGGAGAGAGCACCTAACACAGCATCATGAATATGAGGACATGCAATAAATAGGTAGATAATAAAAAATGGGAACAGAATTAAAAGCAGAAAGAAAAGAGAAAGGAAAGTATGACTATCAGCTATGGAGCAAGAGAAACTTGCTTTTCAAACTAGAGAAAAGGCAGAAAAAAGGAATCTAAATCTATAAGGGGCAGTTAAGCACAGAACACCCAAACAGAGGTAGATAATTCTAATATTTATAGAAGTCCATTAATTTATAATATGTTCATGACCACTCTCAGCTGAGATTCAGAACACTGGCAATGCTATTCAAATAGCAACCATTCATGTTCACCATTCTAAAGAAGATCACTAATAGTTTCTACCACCATATCAAGCTGTTGGGCATTCCCTAATAGGGACTTTTCAAAGAAGCCTAAATGTATTAAAATACACTTATTGTGGAGAAGGTTTAGGTTTAACTGAGGTAACTTGAAGAGAACGGAAAATCTATTTGAATTGTTTTGATACTCTACCAAATAAACACATTATTGGGATTTCTTAGTCATTTTTAACTTTTTTTTCAGTCTACATTGAAGTCATTAAAAGAAATGGCAACTTGGGCTCCATTTACATACAAAGGCAAAGATTGGGGTATCTTCTTAACTGACATCAAATTCCCTGTTGCACTATATGAATAGAAGGCAGATTAAAGCAAGTTATTTGTAAATGCTTCCCTTCACTACACTTATCAGGCTAGATATAAAATAGCTTGGTGATAATGGCTGCCTTCAAAGAAAAAAAAATATGTTATTTCAAGGATGTAAATGCAATAAATCTTTCTGGTTTAAGGACTCTGTAAAGATAGAAAGAGAAGATTCAGTTCTGCTGATATAACTCAATGGAACTAACTTTTCTAAAGGAAAACAAATCATGCTGCTCCATACAAATTTCTCTGTACTTGATTTTAGAACGTTCTATTGGGGAATTTATAGTTCTCTTGGAAACTCCAGAAAATTGAGGCAATGTCATCGAACCGCATTTATCAGGTAGCTTAAATGCTTGCAACACCACAATGATTCAAAACCATTTAAAATACTTGCTCTGTATGGTTAAACTGTAAAGCACAGATTTTCAACATCAGTTGGCATCAGGGCCCAACAAGGAAAACATGCCATATGGCATTTAATTTACCCAGTAAAAACAAGGGTAACATTGTTTGATATTTAATCACCATTTACAGGAATTTTCTTGTGTTGACATAAAGAAATCAAATGATATTAGCTAAGTAGAAAACTTATATAAACATATGTATGTATGCACATATATGAATAGATGGATGGATGTGTGTATGTATAAATCTGTGTGTATACACAGATGTACCTATATAATTAAATATCAGCTATCACTTCTAAAAGGACACTTCCCAAGAGATTCATGTGCCTCTATTTGTATATATAGTGATTTTATAAAAAAAATCTTAGAAGAAATGTTTGTAGTGCATCAGATTAATTTGTTGCAAGCACGATTTTCCTGTAGAATAAGTAAGAAAAGCCCAACGGTCTTGCAAATAACCGTGCCGACTTGAAAAATGAACGAGAAAAGTTGAGTAATGGTGTAGACGAACTCTTGCTATTCAACGACCAGATCCCCATGATATCAAACGGGAGGCTGCCTCACAATTCCAGTGGCTCGCCGAGTGTTTTGCCTTTTTTATCTAAGCAATGTGCATGATACAGTACATGACTAAACATAATCCGATTTGATTTGTGTTGCACCGGTTTGCCAAAGAACAAATCTGTAAAATTACAGCATGTGAAAGCTTAACCCAGTGATATAAAATGGCCGTGGCACGGTTCATATCTTAAACTGACAGACTGATGGTGATTATTGCAAGGACAATGCCCTGCATATGTCAAACGAATTGCAAATAATTTATGTCACCTTATCCTCCATTATTGTTTTTGCAGAGGACATAAACTGTGTCACCAATATTAAACTGTCGGCAAAAAAGAGCCGAGCTCAGCGTTCTCCTCGACGAGAGCGCGGGGCCATCTGCACCCAGACAAACATGCATATGGCCGTCATTTGTCCAACGTCTTACACAATGTGAAGGTTTTTTACTTGAAATGCCAACCGATGTGGCAGATGATGTATGTGTTTCTTCAATCCTGTGATTACCAGCACAGAAGCTGCTTGCGGTGCTCTTCACCTCATCAGTTCCACAAGCTGCACTCCAAGGTGGGTGAAGCATTTGCAGCGAGATGGCTTCTGACACACCGCAAGGTAAAAGCATTCTGGTGTGAATATTTGACTCCGGATTTTGTTCCAATCAGGGTCAGATTCTGACCTCTAGAAATTAGTGTGGGTAGAGATTTAGCACTCCAAAACAGCCATTTGAAAATGAGAATGAATATATTTTGAGGACAGAGAAAGCAAAGGGCATCGTTGCTGTCTCTGGGTTGACTATACCAGAAGCCTTAGATGAAACGAGCTTTTTGCCGCTATTCTCTGGCAAGGCGATGAGAAAAAAAAAAAAAAATACTCCCTCGTTATCCCTCCCCCTAAACAGGAGTTCTGACATCCGCAACTGTGCAGAGGACTTTGGCTACCATTTATTCCTATGGGAAATTCCACCCAAGATCTAGCGGGGTTTTGTGTTTTGTGTGTGTGTGCGGGGCATGTTTTTTTAATCCTCAGTCTAGCCTTTAAAGCCCCTCACAATCTGGTTCTCACTATATTACTACCCTTCCTGCACTCTCAATTCTACTCAAATGTATCTATTTGTTCCTTGTGAAAGGCATTTCATCTTTTGCCTACACACTTATTTCACAAATGATTTCCCTTTTCTGGAATGTACTAGATCCTAACCCTTACCCAGCAAAATTCCTTCCTTCAAAGCCCAGCTTAGGTTTTAGTTCTTCTATGGGGTCTTTCCTGATATCTGAAGTTATAAGGGTTCTTATTCTATTGTGTGTGTGTGTGTGTGTGTGTATACACATTTATTCTAATTTTACATCAAACATGCTTTTAGATTATATAATACAATTATAAAATATATATTATAATTATATAATAGAGTTGGGACTCTAACCCTAACCCTAAATGCAAATATATTTTTATTTAATTTTATACATTTATTTCTAATTTTATATACATGTATCCTAATTTCATATACATTATAAGAAATACAAATATAATTATATTCACAATATTAATTTCGTATTACACATGTATAATTTCATATATTATATTTACATATGCATTTATGTATCTAATTATATATTTTTATAATGTATGTATGATGCATTATATATGACATTTGTTATATAATTAGTTCCATGATCATATACTAGTATATAGTTATATATTACCTATAAAATAAATTATAAAGTAGAGCAGCTAGGTCACACAGCAGAGAGAACTCTGGAATCAGCAAGACAGACATTAGTTGGATGACACTGAGCAAGTCATTTAACTGACTCTGTTTGCCTAAGTTTCTTCATTTATAAAATGGTATGCAGAAACAAATAGCAAGCCATTCCTTCATCTCTGCCAAGAGAGTCAGTCACAACTCAACAATATCAACAATTACAAACTGTGCATACATCTAAATAATTAAAAGTGTACATATACATATAGGGAGACACACACTTATAATTAGTTATGTATGTACATGTTATTAATTATCAAGTAGAAAATAACTTTGAAGGAAAGAACTATCATTTTTTGGAGTATTTTTATCATTAGTACCTAGATGCAATATTAGGTATTTATGGTTTGTGGACTGAATTTAGGAAGGTCACTCCGCACTTCCCCCTGCTTCTCCCTGCACAAAACCAAACAACGATAACATTTAAAGGTTCTTTGTCTTCAGAGTTTTATGAAGCTTAAGACAGATTCTAATTCTAATTCTAATTCTAATAAAGCATCCTTTAAAATGGGAGAAAAATGTGACTTTAAAATATATGGGTTCGACCAAATTACTAGAAGAACATTTTTTTTTTCACTCAATAAAAAATCTCTAGAATCTCCAGGTCAGAAGTAAAGAAAACTCCATTATCTGATTCTGACTTCTATTTCTGTCAAAATATGACTATTTTTATGAAGATTGGAAAAGTCAAAGGAAGGAGGGTGGGATGAATGAAAAAAACCTTATAGATAAGTCTCAAGAGGATATATTGGGACATCAAATAGCTTTTAGAAAACCACATTTTGGTGAGTTAAGCATAAACAAATCAGAAACATATGAATTTATTGTCTCATAAAATACACATGGCCTCACATAGCTCCTCCAAGTCCCACTTCTCTTTTAATGACAGAAACAGGGGAGACAAAAGAGGAGACATGAATTTATTTCATTCTTGTCCTCTACCATTAACCATCTTTGGTTATTTGCAAAATATTACAAGAAAAGGCATAGAAAATTCAACTTAAAGCATGCAATTTTATAAAGAAACATATGTCAGTTTATAAAGCAAAGACCTTAGATCAACCTGAAGAAATTTTCTACTTGTATTTAAACTTAAGTGACTTAGTTTTGCATGAAGGAATAATGAACTTAAACCAACAAGACATATGAGTGACCTAGTATAATTTAATTTCAAAAACTGAAGGCCCTCCAAAGTATGAGAATAACTGGCAGCAAAAGGAATTGCATCTTTATTTGCCACTTCTGATTACCTGTGTGTCTTTCAATTAACACAGTAGGATGGTAAGAAAGATGAAAATGGGAGCATACACGTTAACAATTATAAAGTTATAGGAAGCAAGTATCAAAGAGTTTGTGAATTTATGTTTGGGGGTCTTTGAGATGTGGCCACCAGACATATGAAGGATTTTCCTGCCAATTTGAATTGCATATGTTAAATGGATGATGTTACCTCAAGATCAGTATGTTTAAAATGAAACTCTTCAGCCCTTCCCAATAGTTCCCTCTCATTACTTGACTCATTTCTGTCATGAAGAAACAAAACTTCAGAATCTTTAACTTATCCATCTTCCTTAATTTTCTCTGCCTCTATCATTTCTTTACCATATCCATCACTCTGAATCAACTTTCATCTGTACTTGTAAGTTCTCCTTAACCCTAGTCAACCTCCTCCAATCTATCCAAGAACCAATGATATATTTGTCTTCCTAAAATACTTCTCACTTCACTTTCCCCCATTCAAAAACTTTGAATGAGTATCCATTGCCTACAAAATAGATAACAAATGTTTTGCTTGTGTTTTCACTTAGCCAAATTCTACCCATATTTTCAGGCCCATTCTGAACCCTACTATGCTTGTCTGGGAAGTTTATTTAATGCCCCTTAACTATGAAGACTTTCTGGTTGTCCCTTGCAATTTTGTGTTTGTTCTCTACAATTATTGGTTTCAAAATATCAACTGCTTAGTTGCAGCATGTGAGAGACAAGACTAAATGAAAGGTCATGGAAAAAAGACTTTTATGCTCAACAGAAAGCAATAACAAGGCCTAGCCAACCCTGCCCTTCCCCCATACCCTCCATAAAAAGTCCTAATGTAATATTAAGTCCCCTTTGAAGGTTTAAATTTATGATTCTGTAATATTCTGTAATCCCTTAGTATCATCATTTGTACTAGAACTTCCAGAGAGAAGTGAGAGCCCCACCCTACTGTACACTGGTCAGAATACACAACGTATACTTTGTGAAAGCTTTTAAGGAGAGTCGACAAACTGCAGGACATGCTAAAGAAGGCGAATTGGATGGCAATAGCCCTGTGTACCATCCCCTGTGAGGATCAGGAAAATGAACTGGAGGAATTTCACAAAGAAAAGAGAAAACTTAGGGAAAACATGACATATCTTCAAATATTTGAAGTCACCACATGGACTAAGGATTGCATTTGTTTTGCTTGGCCCCAGAGAGCAGAACTAGGAACAAAAAAATTGGAGAGAGGTAATTTTAGATTGCCTTGGAAGGCAGTCTTCAAGCAGTGGTCATTTGTAGAGGTTTCTAGTTAAGTATGGATTGGTCTGAAAAATGACATCTGAGGACTCTTCTAACTCTAAAATTCTGTGATAATTAAAGGCAAGATATGTCTTATATGGGACAGTGAATAAAAGACTATGCTTAGTATCAGAAAATCATCTTTCTAAGTTCAAATTTGGTCTCAGATAATTATTTAGTGACCCTGGGCAAATCACTTAATCCTCAGTTTCCTCATCTGTAAAATGAGCTGGAAAAGGAAATGGCAAATCACTCTAGTATCTTTGTTAAAAAAAACCCCAAATGAGGTCACAAAAAGTTGAATATGACTGAAACAAATGAGCAATACCACCAACTGTTCCTACAGAATCTTATCCAGGATGGGGAGTCAAAAAATATTTGTTGAGTGAGGGACTTGATAATTTGGATATTTACATTTAGAAATATAATTTAGTTTTTCATTATAATCCCAATATGAAATTAGATAACTAAATGAGGTGTCCAAACGTTTGTGTTAAATTCCATGTTTGCTTTTGTGTTTTGGCCTCTATCCTCTGTGGCCATTATACTTATGAAGTTAAATTGGGCCTTCCTTGGACTGACATCTTATAAACCAAATTTTGACTCATCATTGTTTTGTTAACCAGATGCTTTAATTTGGGTAAAGAGTAGACAGTTACCCATCAGGTAACCATGACTCATATACTATAGAGGAAAGAATGATTAACTTGGAGTCAAAAAGTCCTTCAATGGCGTCCGGGACAGCTTTTATTACCTGGTCAGCAAAGGGTAAATCATTTTACCTCTCAATCCCAGTGACAAAATGAGAACAATAGTCTTTATACTACCTGAGAGAATTTTACTAAACTTTATCATACTATTTAAATGAGCACCGTTGTCTACCTATAATTAGATACAATATTATCTATTATGTATATCTAGAGACATATCTAATATGTATCTAGATACAAAATTAACTATTATGATTTTAACAGGAAAAGAGTTATGGAAATCATCCTGAAATTTTTTTTATTACTACAGTACATAAATCATGGTACTTTTAAATTAAAGGGGAAAAAAGCCTTCTTTAGAAGAATGCTTTAATAAGCATAGATAAACCTGATATTTTGTTTTGTCACTGAATGGTTTTCATTTCTTGTTCTTCAAAAACTAAATACAAACTAACAAACCAACCCCTCTGTATTCACCATTGACTTGCATCTTTTGGAGAGTTAATTTTTTTTCTTTTTTTCCTCTCAACTTCAGAGAGTCCTTGGCAGACTACCATGGACAGAGTATTAGATAGAGAGACCTAGATTCAAATCCTAACATGTTGGGTGAGTCACTTCATGCTCTGTGCCTTAGTTTTATCATCTATGACTTGATGACCTTTCAAGGTTTAAATTTATGATTCTGTAATATTCTGCAATCCCTTAGTATCATCATACTAGAACAGTATCTCTTCAAAAGAAGGTGCAGAAATTAAAAAAAATGTTTCACATAATAAAATCAGAGTCCACAAAATAATTCATAAGAAAATACCACCCCTTCCCCTTATTTGAAAAGGGAATTTACTCCTTTTCAAATAAGTTTCTACCATGGTAGCAATTTTGAAGTTGAAAAAGTACATAATGGTTATTGGTGTTGAACTATATACTTTAACATGTAAGTTATACATCGGCTATCTAGTTGAAAATTTTAATTCAATATCTTAAAGGTAATTTTAGGTTTGTTTGTTTTTTAAAAGAAGATATCTACACCTGCAATTTAAAAACTCAATGAACTCTTGATATGGAAGCCCTCTATTGGTTGGGCAACTTATCAAATTAATAAGTGTTTAAAGTACTTACTATGTGCCAGTGCTGTGCTAAGAACTAGGGGTACAACGTAAAGCAAAAGACTGTCCCTGCCCTCAGGAACTCAGTTACATGGGGGATGTTAACATATAAACAACTAAATACAAATAAGATATAGACAGGATAAATTGGGAGATAATCTAAGAAGGAAAGCCCTAATGTTGAGAGGAATCCCGAAAGGCTTCTTACCTTTATAATTTGTAGACTTAAAGAGTTGCCTAGGGAAGTGAGAAGCTAACTTACTTTCCCAGGATCATTCAGGTTCTATAAGTCAGAAGAAAGACAAATCCAGATCTTTCTTATACTAAGGTCTCCCCTCCATCCTTTGCATTAAGTAAAAGAACTAAGTGTGTGTTTGTTTTTTATCACAAAATCTTTTTATGAAATACCCTTTTAGCAAAGTTATTTTGCATTTTGCATTTTGTAAAATGCATTATTGCATTTGTCTAACACAGCTTCAAAATACAAAAACTTTTCCTTTTCTGTCCTTCAGCAGTGGAAGAAAAAAATGCAATGAATAGTTGGAATGACATTGTATCCCTTCAGAAATGGAGAAAGAATAAAGAATGAAAAGAAGAATGATATGCATAGAAATATTGGACAGAGAGCTGGTACTTTTTCCCTCACAATACAAGTCTTCTTTGTATTGGTAGGACCAGATAATGAGTAGCACTTTTTCTTTGTAACAATTCATTAATCAGAGAAATGATCCTTGCTAGTGTTTAGATGTTTTACTTAATTTGGTACCTCTGGCCTGCTGCCCCACTAGTGCCAAAATTATTATTTCTCACCCAGCAGGTGATAAATAACAACTTCAGTCATGATTAATACCATGAATCCGTCAACCTGACTAATGCAAAAAAAAAGGGGGGGGGGTGAGGGGGGGGGGAAATAAGAGAAAGAAAAAACTTGAATCCTTCAGAACAAGTGGGTGATAATTGTTATGGGAGCCATTGTAGCTCTGTTCAGCTTCTAAGGGAAGGAATCCATAGGAAATGAAGCGTTTGCTAGCAGTCCAGCTGATCCTAAGAGGCTTCATTAAGCCCATCTCTGCAACATTTTCCATTGGTACCCCAGTGTTAGGCTTGCTCCCTCCTAACACTGAGTTTTGAGTATCTTCAAAAAGACACAACCAACAACTTATTTTTTTGTTCATAAAAATAAAACATAAAATAAAGGAACATTAGCCAAGCAACAACAATATCACATATACTTTTCAGTTTTCAAATATATAACTCACTTAACTTCTTGAGGCTGGGGACCACTTTATTTTTCGCTTTGTGCCCTCATACTGCAGAGCCTACCAAAGAGTCTTATATACAGTAAAGACTTAATGCTTGTTGAAATTAACTGAACCCAGTGAGGTAATCAAGGCAGAAATTATTAGCCTATTTTAAAAAAGAAACTGAGGTCCGGAGAGATTAAAAACTAAGTAACAAGGCTTGGACAGGAATCTATATCTTCTTATTCCTAGTTGAGTACTTTCCCCCACTGTATCACATTATTTAATTCTATTCAATGCAACAAACATCAATACATATAAAGCACTGTAATGATAGTAACCTGATATATACATGGAGGGAAAAGTGCCATTTTCTACATTAAAGAGATCATTTCCTTGATAATGTATACAAAATGGAGTTATCCTGAAGCCCACAGCAAAATTACCCCCTCTCTGTGAACATAAAGAAAATGAGTATGTTAACAGTGGCTAGCAAGTAAGCCATATGGTGCCATCAACTCAATTATTATTATTTAGCATTAGAGGCCAACACTGTGCAAACTGCTCTGTAAAACAGAATTAAATTATTGCCCAATGGACTGACGGTCTAGACTGACAAGCCATGGACATAACTAATAGGTAAAATATACCTGAGATTAGGATAAAACCCAACACTGATCTCAGGGCACTGGTCTTTAAGAATGTAAAGGAAGTCAATGTAGCAACTTCATAAAATAACCAGACCTTAAAAGAATTTAAAAAGGGATCTGAATCTGTACTTAAAAGTGGAGAAAGAACCAGTATATAATAGAAGAATCCTTTTCCCTTTCACCCCTCTTAATAGTGCAACTATCTTGACTTATCATTCCCTTTCCACATATAAAATGAGAAAGCTAAACTAGTACAGGAGTTTGTAGTCTTTTCATGTGTGAGGGAGCCCTTTGGTTCCACAAGGAAGCCTATGGATCCCTTCTCATAATTTTTTTTTAATAAATAAAATAAATACACGTGATTGACTAGGAAGGGAACAACTGTATTGAAATAGTTATCAGAATGTTTTAAAAACAAGTTCATGGATCCCAGGTCAAGAACTCCCAGTCTAAATGATCTCTAAAGTTCCTTTAAAGTTATAAATGCCAAGATCTCTGATCTCTGTATAGACAATAATCGCCAACATTCTCCCATCTTAATAAAGTGGTAAAAAAAGAAAAGAAACGGGAGAAGGGAATTACATGCTCATATATTTAAGTATTAAAAAATCACAGGAAGGATTCGGGTCTTCAAAACATGAGATAAAATATAACACTCAACTAAACTTCTATCCCAAAAAATGGTCTTTAAGGCTTTAAGGGTTTGGAGATTAAAGTAGAACTTAGCAGTTCTACAAGTTCTAAAACAGAATTTTGAAGTAGTACTATTAAAGTAGGCCCCCATACTGAGGTGGTATATATACAAACAGATGAAAAAATTTGAAGGCAATAAAGGTGAAGGAAGAGATAAAAAGGGAGAAATAGCTATTTTATATTATCATAATGGTAGTGGGCTGTATAGATCATCAAAATTCAAGTTTAGTGAGTTTTGAATACTTTAAGAATCCAAGTTTCATTTATATAGACCATTAAGCCCTTGAAATCAGTGCTATATATACTCTGCCTTTCAAAACATTTCTTGTTTAAAAGTCTAAGGTAACCAATTATAAAAAAACCTTTAACTGAAATTTGAAATTGACCTTTGATCAATGAATCTTAAAAACAAACTACACACTTTTTATTCTTGTTAACATACTTTCCTTAGAATAATAATATTCTTATTAACATATTTCATACTAACATACTTAGTAAATTAACATTTACTTCTCTCAATATTTGTTTACAATTGATAATTTTTACTAATTTATAATTTCTTATTTACTAAATAGCTATTAGTAATAGATCTCTGCTACTTGTTTGTCAAAAAATCTAAAGATTGTAGTTCCCTTAAATCCCAGTTATAGTGAATGAAAATATGGATGGATAAATGAATGAATAATTAAAAAGCCTTTATTAAGTGTACTATGTGCCAAGCATGTGCTAAGCACTTGGGACACTAACAGAGGGTATTTCTCTCAAGAAATTCACCATTTAATTGGAGAATACAAAACATATAGGAGAAATCAACTGAAGGTAAGATGGAAGGGTCTGAAGGCTAAGAGGCTAAAGTCCTTAGGATATATCAAGATATATATTCCACAGGAACAGCCCACCACAATTGGGAATGGGTTGGTAGATCTCAAAATGAAGAGGGGATTCTTGGGATATAAGGCGGTAATTCAGTCACATTTGAAGGTTTTAGGGAACCAATTAGTACCTCCTAAGTGACAGAACCTCATGTATAGACTATTGTGAGATTGTTTTGCCCTAGGACATTTTGAGGAAGATCTTGTTTATAGCTAAAGAGGCCAATTAAATGCTAAAATGTCATCTCCCTCAGTTTCATGTATAAAAAGGGATAATGGTAGCCGTTGTAATATTTCCCCCCCAGAGTTATTCTGAGGCTTAGATGAGAAAACTTTAAAATACCATGAAGATGTCAAGTTGTGATCAATGATAACGATATTGGAAGACAAAACATTGTGAGCCTACATCCAGAACAGTCTATGAGCTTGAAGGTAGACATAACCAAAGGGAGAAAAAGTACAACTAAGGTGACCAAGGAAATGAAGACTTCTGGATTTGAAAACAACCTAAAAAGAAAATGACCATTCAGTACGGAAAGACGATGGATGAGAGGAGACAGGATAGTTTTTTGTTGCTGGTGTTTTTAATCATTAAGTTTATTGTTAGGACAATCCTATCAACTAATTTAGTATGTGCCAGGCACAGGCCTAGATTCTGAGAAAAAGGAAGGAAGGAAGGGAGGGAGGGAGGGAGAAAGAGAGGAAGGAAGGGAAAAAGGGAAGGAGGGAGGAAAGAAGGAAGAAAGGAAGGAAGGAAGGAAGGAAGTTTCTGCCCTCAAAAAGCTTGGCTGAGATCTCAACAGAGGAAATATGTATGCATATAAGGGGAATAAGCATTTATTAAGCACTTATTATATGCCAGACATTATGCAAAGGGCTTTACAAATATTATCTCATATGATACTCATACTAACCCTATGAAGTAGGTGCTATTATTATCTCCATTTTACAGAAGGGGAAACTGAGGAAGACAAAATGACTTGCTCAGGATTATACATCTAGTAAGTCAAATTTAAATTCAGGTCATCTTGATTCTAGATCTATTTATTGCTCAACCTAGTTAAAATACAAAGTAAACACAAGGCAATTTGGGAGAAGGCATGATTAGCTTAAGGAATGGTCCCATGGAGGAAGTGGTGTTTAAACTGAGATTTTAATGAGCTAGAGATACTAAATGCAAATGTCTAAGAGTGCACAATCTGGGTGAAAATCATCTTGTAAGAAACCTCAAGAAGCAAGTCTGGCTACACCAAAAGATGAAAATGAGGAATGAATAAGATCAAAATAGTTACAGTAAGTTGGAGCTAGGCTGCAAAGAGGTTCAAATACCAAACAGAGAAGTTTACATTTTATCCTGGAAGAAAGAAGGAGCCACTAGAGTGTTCTGAGGAGAGTGACACAAGCTGACATATTTGGGGATATGTTGTCAGCTAAGTGGAGGCCGCTTTAAAGCAGAAGATCATTTAGGAGGCAACTGCAATAGTGCAATGATAGGCAACGATGGCCTGAACTAGGATGATACTGATGTAAATAGAGAAAAGGGAATGGTACAAAAAATATTTATGGAAATTGAGTCAATACTTGACAAATGAATATGTAAAATAGGGAAGAATAGAATTTTTCAAAAGCAAATGCTACCAGTAATTATCCATTCTAATTCCCTTCTACTTGTAGATATTAATGCATAAAGGAGTAACATTTTGCACATGGGGAGCCAATGTTTAACCATAACTTTTGTGAAATAGGTTAGACAGCTGGTCTTCAAGGTCACCACCAACTGAAACAATATGAATCTGGCTGAAGATGCTACTTAGGAGCTGGCTGCACAGCATCTAGAACATAGCTAAAATCAGCAGTGCTCTTCCCAATGCAAACAAGAAAGATCGCAAATCTTCAGGTCTGAGGCTGGCATGGCTGTTGGAAGTTGTTCAATTCCCAGAGATATTTAGTCTTGTCTGGGCTACCTCCCATTGCTGTAATGCCTTCCCAAGGAGCCAAGATTGGAACCTTATGCTCCCTTGTCATGAACCTTTCTTCGTTTCTGCCTGGGTTTTCCTCCCTCTGATTTACCCCTATAAAAAAGTAATAAATCCACAAATACTAACTAAGCATCTGCTATATGATCCTAGGGTTGTGGTAAGACTCAAATGAGAAAATGCAAATAAAATAAGTTTGAACTATTATTAGAGAAAAATTAATTTCATCTTTTTTCAGTGGAGTTCAGGGAGAAAGAGTCCTAGGACAAGTCACTTTCTGATTATTCCTTTATTTTTAATGGATAAAAGTATTTCCTTTCAGTAGTTATAGGTTTATGAGAGGGAACTTTGATAGAACTGCAGCAACAGAGAGGATGATGGGGATGACATCTATACTTCATCCTGTGTTATATCTCTGGATTTTGATTCGATTCATTCTATGAAGCTTGGAGTTCTTCAGAATGTTTTAGGATGGCATCAACCTAATGTCTAAGAAATTATAGACAATGGTTTAGTTTGTGATAATGCCCCAATTCCAGTACATTTTATTGGTTGAGTTATAAAGAGGTATTTTCAGATTTGTGTTTGTTGTATTGAGATTTGTTCTCTTGTCAATCCATGGAAGATAATGAGCTTATGATGGAGAATACATCAAATTATATCTTGTGCAGGTACTAAATTTTCACAGCTTTCAGGAATGTATTGTTCAGTTTTTTCCTTTCCCCTGCATAATCTGCATTGACCCCTACATTCAGGCTCTTCTGTAATTCTGGTGCTTGTGGTCTAATTCTAATTGTCATTATTATTAAAGCAGAATGAAGAATCTCAAATTTTGGCTTCATCTTCCCTCTTCTCAGACCTTAGAAAACCAAGAGAAGGACCAAAAATTTCAGTGTCAGGTTATCATTTTGTAGAGAAGACTCACTTCGTTCATTTATAGCCATTGGGCAAGGTGCTGTGCCAAGGATGGGGATTAGATGACTCCGTGTTCTAAAAGAGCTCTGAAAACAAAAACTCATGTTAGGTAGACATCACAACCTCCGAATCCAGTGTACTCTATGCAGCAAAGACAGCCTCAGATAATTTCCTCATCAGGAAATCAGGGAGAGGGACTAGTCAAAGCAAAAGTATAGAGGCAGGAAAGAAAGTAATTGTATATAAATGGAAAAATAAAGCAGGAAAGATTTGGCAGGGGGAGGGTATATTCTGAAAGGCATTGAATGCCAGCATGACCAATCAACAGAGATGACTACATGTTTGCAAGAGAATTTATACAATTATATATGTTTGTAAGAGAATTCATATCCTGTTAAGCCACTTATACTTTATTCAACAAATATATAATTCTGAGAAAATTTTTATTTCCCCTGACAACTAAATGCCTCATTGTGCTTTAACAAAAATAGATCTGCATAATTCAAAGTCCATTTTTTCCAATCCCTTGTGTTTCATATTATTGAGATAATAAAACTTGAAATAAATAAAGCTAAATATAATTGAATAGGAATATCTGAAGAATATTAATTCTACTTTTAGGTAATCAACTATGCAATAAATTAATCATTTGTTATCATTTCTTATAACAAATGTAAAATAGCAATTTTGAAACCTTAACATACACTAACCCTATACTGAGAATTTAACCATTTAGAAAGGGCAACTAATAATATGCAGCAATTCTAAAAGAGTTAAGTTCTATTTCACCAATAACTATGTCAAAAGCTATGTACTCATGGGCTCCCACATATATATTTACATGAAAGACCAGTTACAGTCTGTCAAATCAATGATCCACAAGCTAAATGGTCCCAAAGTACATAGTAATTATGGTATTGCTTCTACTTCCATAGCCTCCAAGGAGGAAGTTTCTTTGAATCTGAGTATTGCAGAGGGATTCAAAACCACTTTTGTGTAAAATACGCAAATTAGTCAGTTGATAATAGTGTTTGCCAGTATTTTAAATGTTTCTAAGTGAGGGATATCAAGCCTTCTGCTTTAGAAAAGTAATATTTTAGAGTAACAATTTTTGAAGTCAGAAAGAATAAATGAAAAGAAGAATGAAATGAAATAAAAGAATAAAAGAAAGAAGAAAATGAAGTAAAAACAAGTGACAAAATATGAAAGAATGTTCCAAATAATTAAGGATATAATAAATATAAATCAAAACAACTTAGAGATTTCAATTCACATCGATATACTGGCAAGATTATGAAAGATATAGTTTTGCAGAGGAAATATGCCTATCTTGTGGAAAAATACACAAATTAATAATGCCTTGCTGGTAGAGCTATGAATTGTGTAAAGAAATGAAGAATTATGCAAAGTAACTAAAGGGTTCATCACTGAACCCCAAAGTTCTGCCACTAGATATATGACCCAAGGAGGCCAGTGACCCAAAAAAAAAAAAAAAAAAGAATGGTCACTTAAATGTGCATACAATCATGCAAACACACACACACACACACACACACACACACACACACACACATTGTAAAAATGTTTTGTTGGTGAAAACAAAGAATCAGAAACAAACAGTTGCCCATTGATTAGGGAATGGCCAAATGGTGGCATCCAGATAGGATGAAATCTTTCTATGTTGTTAAAAAAAAAAAAGTAATGAACATGATAAATACAAAAAAGCACAGAAAAACACCATGAAGTAATACAAAATGAAATAAGATGTAGGAAAATAATGTCTATAATGACAATAATGTAATATGAAACAATATAAACAGAATGTGACTCGGTGATTAAGAGAGTATGAAACTTCAAGTTATAAGCCAAACAACAGAAAGTTCAAAAGAGGAAAGGAAGTGAAGACACCGACTAAAGATGGATTTTTCAGCTTAGTGAGAAGAGAGATAAGAGTAAATGAATGTTAGGATCTAGTAGGGTTTTTGGCTTTTTTTTTTTTTTTTTTACAATGGAGACTTGGGAATGTTTTAAGGCAGCAAGGAAAGGACTAGTAGATAGGAAGAGACAAGATTTAAGAGACAACATAAGATTTAAAAGGAGGATGAGAGTTAGGAGAAATAAATTAACCAACCAGCAAGAATTTACTAATCCACCTACTATGTACCTGGCACCTAAGGTTGATGAAAGAAATACTCTCTACTCACAAGTATTCACCCTAATGTGAGAAACAATAAATATCCATATAAGTATCTACAGAATAAATATGACGTGAAGAGAGTGTGACAAAGAGAGAGTGAATTCCAACATGAAGATGCACTAGTGAAAGGCACTGAGATGAGATTTGAGAGGAGGAAAGGGGAAAAGAGGAAAGGAGGAATGGAGGATGGGAGGGAGAGAGAGAGAGAGATAAAGACAGACAGAGACAAAAGGAGACAGAGATAGATAGAGAAGCACTGAGAGGATTATGAATGCAATTTAATGGAGAAGACAAAAGGGGAGAGCTAACTCACATTTAGAAGGGCTGGTCCTGGGAGCAAGGACCAATTTTCATTAAAGACTGGGGAAGAGTATTAGAGAATGGGAGATGATATCAAAAGTTTGCAAGAAGAATAAGACAGACAAATAGTTATCAAACTGCACATACCTTTGATCCAGTAGTTTTACTACTGGGCTTATATCCGAAAGAGATATTAAAGGAAAAGGGACCCCATCTAGAAAAATGTTTGTGATAGCTCTTTATGTAGTGACAAGAAACTGGAAACTGAATGGACACCCATTAGTTGGAGAATGGCTGAATAAGTTATGGCATATCAATGTTATGGGATATTATTGTTCTGTAAGAAATGATCAGCAAGATGATTTCAGAGAGGCCTGGAGAGACTGACATGAACTGATGCTAAGTGAAGAATCAGGAAATCATTATACATGGCAACAAGATTATGTGATGATCCATTCTGATGTACGTGGTTCTTTTTAACAATGAGATGATTCAGACCACTTCCAATGGTCTTGTGACTTGGTGATTAAGAGAGTAATGAAATGAGTGTGGCTCATAACATAACATTCTCACTCTTTTTGTTGTTTGCTTGCATTTTACTTTCGTTATTGGTTTGAGTTTTCTTGTACAGCAAGAGAATTGTATAAATATGTATGCATATGTTGGATTTAACATATATTTCTACCATGTTTAATGGACTACTTGATACCTAGGGGAGGAGGATGGGAAAAGAAGGGGAAACACTGGAACTCATTTTGCAAAGGCTAATCCTGCAGAATTATCTACGCATATGTTTTTAAAAATAAAAAGCTTTAATTAAAAAACATGTAATTGGGGAGGAAAGAAGGAAGAAGGAAAGAGGAGGCGGTGGCAGCAGCAGAAAAGTCAGGTATCATGGTGAAAAAGGATACTTTGGGCCAGAAACTCAAAATTGCTGGAAATGTACTCAGGATCAGTAGATATGGCCACTAGGAACTGGAGAAAGAAATTTGGATAAAGTGAACCTCAAAAAAGAAGATACTTAGTGATGATAGAATGAGAATCTAGACTCAGCAATGAGCAAGCCCAATAAAATCAGTAACAGATCAAGTGAATGCCAAATCTGGAAAGAGAATGATAGAAAGAAGTCTAAAATGAAAGGTTGTGTGTCAATCAGAAGGCAAGAGTCCCAAAAGGTACAAAGAAAGAGACAATCAAATCTGAAATAGGAATTGGTGACTTAAGAGGGGTTAGAATGAATGAGACAATTGAAACAGCAGGAAGAAGGGGGGAATAAACACTTATTAATGGCCTACTGTGTGCCAGATGTTATGCTAAATGCTTTACAAATATAATCTTATTTTGACCTTCACAAGAAATTTGTGAGGCAGGTGCTATTTCTTATCCCCCAATTTATAGTTCAGGAAACTGAGGCAAAGATTAAGTGACTTCCCCAGGATCACACTAAGATTAAGTGCCTGAGTCTAAATTGAACTGCAAATCTAGCATTCTATCTACTGTGCTACCTAGCTGAGGAGTGGAGAAAAACTGGAGGTCTTGATGAGGGCCAAGAAGTGGTATTGAAGAAATGAGACAGGTGGAAAGACAGAAAGTTTTGGTCAGAAAAAGAGTTTCTAGCAAATAAATGGGACAATGATGGAAAAAGGAGAAAGAGGGAATAAAAAAACTAGGGATAGGAGGCACTTTTGGTTGTCAAGGGTTCAGTATTGGGACAGTGGGAAAAGTATGAATCAAAGCAGAGTTCAATGGATAAATCAAACAATCAAGTATTTATTTATCACTTTCTATATGCAAAGGACTGAGGACATAAAGGAAAATTTAAAATAAAATTCCAGCAAAAATAGTGTGAAAACAGTTCAATCAATGAATAAACATTAAAGCACCTACCATATGTCAGACACTATAATATATTTTGGGGATAGAAAAAGAGACAAAAGAAAAGTCCCTGTCCTCAAGGAACTCACAATACAATGGAGAACACAAGAAAACAAATACATATGAAGCAAGCCATATAGGAGATAAACAGAACATAACAAAGGAAAGGCACTAAAATGAAGAAGGATTGGGGAAGGCTCTCAGTAGATGGGGTTTGAATTGGGTCTTATAGGAATCCAGGAGGCCAGTACCATTGAATCAGAGATATGTATCAGGGGATAAGATGTAAGACTGCAAAAGGGACAGGTTAAAAAAGGGGGAAGTTTACAGGGAAAGAGACTAAGATCTATTTTGGCCATATAAAATTTAAAATATATACTGTCCTTCCAGTAGACTTCAAACGTTTTTGAATATGGGAGATCGGAGGTCAGCAGAGGTTGGAGGAAAAAGTAGATATGAGAATTATCAGCATAGAGCAGATAATTAAATCCATGGAAGCTGATGAGATCACCAAGTAAAGCTATGTAGAGGAAGAAGTGAAGAGGAACTAGAACAGAGCCTTGAGAGGCACCTCTGATTAGAGGGTGTGATCTAGAAGAGGATCCAGCAAAGAAGACAGAGGAGGAGAGAACACCACAAGAATGGTGTCTCAAAATATAGAGAGAAGAGCATTAAGAAGAAGAGAATAATTAACAGTGTCAAAGGCTACAGAGGGTTAGGGGGAAAAAAAAATGAGGATTATTCAAAGGTCCATCCTGGCCTTGGTGACATCAGAAATATTGTTGTTGAAGAAGAGTAGTGGTGGGAAGAACTAGAAAAAACAAGTATTGCTTGGAGGAATGCTAAATAAATGGAGTTACATAAATGTGATGGAATACTATTATACTATAAAAAACAGCAAATATGAGGAATTCAGTGAAGCTGACTTCTATGAACTGATACACAGAAAAATAGGAAATTAGGAAAATAAAACACACATTGACAATTTAAATAAATGGAAAGAACACCATTAAAAAAAAAATCTAGGCACTAGGAATCAAATAGATTTAGGCCAATTCCAACGGACTTGTGATGTAAGAGAGCCATCTCCATCCAGAAAAAGAGGGAGAGATCAGGGGAATTGAATGTGGATCACAACACAGTATTTTTACTATTTTTTGTTTGCACTTTTTTATCTGATTTTTCTTATGCAGTGTGATAAATGTGAAAATATGTTTAGAAGAATTGCACATTTACCCTGTACTGGTTACTTGCTGCCTAAGGAAGGAGGGTGAAGAAGGAGGGAGAAAAATTTGGAACACAAAGTTTTACCAGGATGAATGTTGAAAACTATCTTCACATGTATTTTGAAAATAAAAGGCTATTGTTAAATTTTTTTTAAATAAAATAATGTAGAGCCAAAGAAAAAGAAAAAAAAAGTTACCTTACTTTGTTAAGGAAGAAAATAAATAAGTTTTCTGCTAACAGGAGTCAACAGTTTGCCATAATTGATCAAATGTTCCAAAATAAGGCATGCCTATTGTTAAATTAACATACACACACACACAGACACACACACACACACACACACACACACACAAATATATATAAAACAATTCTTGCTTAAGTGTAAGAATACCGCTTTACATTTTTATCATGCATTGTAATTTTCAGCCAATATATCTTCTTCTGCCACCCAGTAAAATACTCCATTAGAATAAAGTGAAGTAAAGTCTAAACGACACTAAACCCATTACAGTGTCTGCATACATACATTCTGCACTCTCCACCTTTCAACCAAGAAGAGAAATACATGCTTCATCATCTGTCCTCTAAAATCAAGATCCATTGCATTTAACCAGAGCTCAGCTACCTTATAGTGCTACTTTCCCTTACATTATTGCAATTCTCTATACTGTATTTCTGGTTTTGATTGCTAAGCATTAACTCAGCCAAATATTTATTTCTCTGATTTTTCCCATTATGTTTTTTTCTTACAGTACAAAAATATTCATAGGTCACAATTTGTTCAGTAATTCCTTCAGATACCAGGATCAAAGATTTAAAGCTAGAAGGGGTCTTAGAGGCAAATCCCTATCATTTTACAGATGAGAAAAATGAAGCTTAGAACACTTACAGTTGACTTGTCTATGACTATACAAATATTATCAAGAAATGGCATATGAACTCAGGTCCTCCTGATTCCAAAAGCTGCAAACTCAACACTATACTACATTGTCAGACACTAGGTATATAGAGAAACATGTATTTGTATACACATATAGATATCAGCTATCTAGCAAGTGTATCCCAAGTGTGTGGTATATATATATATGTGTGTGTGTGTGTGTGTGTGTGTGTGTGTGTGTGTGTGTGTGTGTGTGTGTATACACATATACATAAACATTAGAGATACAGATATATACATATATGATAACTTGTTATTTAACCAGAATATTAAACTTAATTAGTTCATCCTTCATAAGGATCCAAATCACAAGAATCTTTGTACTTTAAAGCTTTTAGGTCATCCTATATACAGAATTTGACAGAGAAATATAAAAATTTATCCTATATTTCATGGTAAAGCCACTGTCTTCCACTCAGGGGAAGTGTAAGTTTACTTATGAGAAAATTAAACCTATATGAATACACCACAACAAAAACAACAGAAGTGATATGTCCATTTTCGAGCATTCCAAGATTTAAAAAATCATACTGAGTTGTGTAACATGGGGAAAGTGAGCATTACAAAACTTGGTAACAAATCAGGAATGCCACTGGTAGACTTTATAAAATGTTAAAAAAAAAAAAACAAAAAACAAAACAAGTGTAATATGTGCACAACCTTTTTTATCGTGACAATCTAACTGAACAGCTGATTTCTATAAAAACTGAAATCATTAAGCAAGGTATTCCTGTGGTCTAACTTGTTACAAGAGGCTCAAATCTCTCTTACAGAATGATAACTATATCCAATAGATGGCAAAAAGGTTTTAAGTTATTGCATGAACAACGCACAAAATCCTTCTCAGAAACCATTTAAAAGGCTATTTATTCTTAATTATTTATTTTTATCTCAAAAATAACAGTTAATATTCAAATAAAAAGCAGGTAATTTGGCACTATCATTTGCTTATTACAGATTTTTCTTTTAAAAATTTATACACTGCTACTTTTTGGTAAGTATGATAAAGATCTAGGCAAGTGAATATAAATATGCTCTCAGAAAACACTTTTGCTCTTGTTCCTATTAACATGACTTTTAAGGACACCAATCCTCCCCAAGGAAGTCATGCAATTACTAAAGGTCATTCCAAAAATCAAACAAACAAAAAAACTTCTTAGGAAAGAATTAGGTCACAAATATTATCCACAATTCATAGATATAAACATTTGGTACAGACAAATTATTTTAACTCAAGTCACACAGTTTTTTGGCAGATTATCCACTAATAGAATAAACTTTTTGATTCTATTTGGCACTATAGCAACTTAATTACAACTTAAAAAAAAAAAAAGAAAACCCAACAAAAAGCACATTCAGAAGGAAAATGAGATAAATTACACAAAAGAACTAAAAGACAAAGATTTTCATCCAATTATATTACAGCTCCAGTTACCATCTTTAGTAGGACAAGAAAGTATTATTATATGAACAGGGCTCCAGACCAAATGATTTAAGAATATAAAGGGTCAAATATCAATTTAACATAAAGCCTACATAAAGATTGGTCCAAACACTCAGGAATTTAAACAGCATGGACATATCGTTCATATAATTCTAAATATTATTTTATTTGAGAATCATAGTAATTTATAAGTCATAATATAAACACACACATACACATACATGAAATCAGAGAAGCCAAAATGCAAAACCAAATAGGCACCTGACCTATTACTTTTAAAATACAACTTTTTTGTTGTATTTTAACTACAAATATTTAAAAATGTTAACATTCCACTCATAAGCTTTCTTCTAGTAATGAATAAACTTAAAGAGTACCAATAACCTGCCACTTATTAGCTATTTTTCAAAAAGTAGTAGGTGCTTACTATGCTAAGAAATATTCTATCAACCATCAGTCAATCAATTATCAGGAACAAAGTTACAGATGAACTTAACTTAACATTCTCATCTATTATCCCAAAATTTAGGGTATCTAAATATAAGCTAATAATTTGACTTTATTACTACTAAATGATCTTAGACAAGTCACTTAATTGGGCCTGGTTTCCTTCTATGCAAAATGAAGGGATTGAATTGATGATTCCTAAGGTTCTATTCAATTCAAAAGCTATGATCTAAAGAAAGAAAAAAAGAAAGATATGCTCTTCCAAAGGTTTAAAACGATCACACTACTTTTTTCTTAAACCACCCCTCTTTTTACTCCTTTTTTCTTTTCTGTTTTTTCCCCCTGAGGCAATTGGGGCTAAGTGACTTGCCCAGGGTCACACAGCTAGAAGTGTTAAGAGTCTGATGCCACATTTGAACTCAGGTCATCCCGACTTCAGGACTGGTGCTTTACCTATTTCACTAACTAGCTGCCCCAACAATTATAATTCTAATAGAAAAAAGCTTCACAGAAATAATTTGCATTAGGACAAATGGGAAAGGAAGGGATGAAATTAAGAAAGAAAGAAGTTAAAGAGTTAAGAAATTATTAGTTTCAAAGTTGGAAGAGAAGGAGAAGGGAAGAGAGTAGGAAGAAAGGAATTTTTAAGCATCTGTTATATGCCAGGCACTATGTACTAAGTTCTTGACCAAGGTCATTTTTTCATATAAGAAACTCAAAGTACATTAATATTGTGTGTAGAGTATCTCAACTACAATAATTCTTTTCTTTATTGTTCTACTCAGTATCCTAATGAATCACTTTGTAAAATTACACATTAAAATTCACAAAATAGGGCAGTATACTACTTTTAGAGTGTTCAAAATAACCTCAAAACATTTGGCAGGAAGAAAAAAAATAACCAAACACACATCTAGCTTTTTTTGTCAGCAAGCAGAATGGGAACAAGCAGCGCTGACTTTTCAGTGATAATTTTTAGCTACTATGACTTGGCTTTAAATGCTCCAATTTAAAAGGTAAGGCAGGAAACTGAATCACCATAATGGGATGTCAAGGTTTCCATTTTCTAATGCATTTTGCCTTGATGCTGATTCACCTTGACAGAGGACAGCAACAAGACCTAAAGTGATCCATAGATAGTAAGTCTTAAATAAGAGCAGAAATCTCAGCTTAGAATAAACAGCCACTGTCTCCTAAAGCTCTTTATCTTAAGAGAAAGATGAGCAAATTACAATGATAACAATAAAAATGAATCTTGTGCTAATATTGGTGCCTTTCCATACAAAAAAAATCAAGAAAAAACCCTAAATTTCATGTACTGAATGATTCAGAAAGAATATCAAAAGTATAAAAGTATGTACAGAAGATATAAAGATTATCAAGTTAATAACATGGTGAAAATTTTAAAATCCTTAAAGAATAAGGTTTATATAAAAAGAGAATTAGAACACAACAGTCAGCATAAGCCAAAGTAACTGAGAATTAGAAACTTTTAAAAAATAAAGCTGGTTTAAAAAGGCTAAACAAAATGGCATTAGAGACTAAATTAAGATTTCAAAAAATATAATTTTGGGGAAAGTGAAGTGGAAGTAAAAATAAACCAAAGAGGAAGCCACAGTACATACCTAGAATGCATAGTAAAAATAGAACTTTGTTAAAATTTTTATATGATAAAATTTCCCACCAATAAGAATAACATTTTCCATTGGAGAAAACAATTCCCACCTAATCCATTCCAGTATTTCATTTATTTAGAAGGGAAGCAAAAACTTAAAAAACAGAAAAATATTTATTAAAAAAACCCCATAAAAACTTTCAATCACAAACCCCATTCCCCAACAAAAACTTTTCAATCACACTTTCACAATTATTCTCTAGGTTGCATATATCTAATGGAATTGTAATCACATTACAACCTTTGTGATTAATAAGTTTAAGGGGAAAAATTTATAAGAAAAATTCTTAGCAAAATAAGGTCCCTTCCAGGTCTAATCTATGCTCTTCTGATCTGTGTCACAAAATAAAGCTATTATTATATCAATGTACTTTAACTACTTTCTAAAAGTATTACTTTTTAAAATGTTAAACTAGCATATGATTCAAACATCTTGTAAATAGGCAAATTTTCTTAATGAATATTTATTCAGTCCTAAAATGACCAGTTTTTTCCCAATAGTCAATTTTATCATCTAACTAGCAAGATCACCTTTGGTATCTTTTCTTTTGTCTTTGTTCTGGGAAGAACTTAAAGCACTTTTTCAATTCACATGCATAAAACTGACATCAATTGGGGGAAAAAAATCATCATTGTTAAAGCTTTATTTTTAACGTGCATACATGTTTCAAGGAAACAAACATACATAATCCAGAACATAATAGAATAATTCAAAACTACTTAATATACATTGGCTACCAAAAAAACACATAAAGGGTCTGTTACACAATTGGAGGTTTCTAAAAGTGTGTTCATTTTAAAAATTCTAATACTATTACAATCATGAAGTTGAACCTAATTTAAGAGTTACACTTTTCCTTGAAGTAGCTTATTCAACAAGTCTCTCTAGGCCAACCTGAGAGGGATATGTCCTTTCCCATTTTCTCCAAAATAATTCTGTTCAATTCTTCTACAGAAAGCAAGGAGGTTGCTGTAATTTTTCACCTTGTCAGAGAGCTCATCATTGGTCAACTGAGTGGTAAGGATTGTGAAGAGATGGCCAAAGACTAAGGCATCAAGTTCAGTTGGTCTGGGAAAAAAAAAAAAAGAAGGAAAGTGTTGACAAAATGCAGTATATCTTACTTTGCAAGATCAGTCTTAACATATTCCCACTGGCTGCTTTAAATATCAAATTTTAAGGTACAATGTAAAGCAGTATAAAATTTTTTCATGATCCTGCCATGTTACAATGGCAACTTCTTTATTTAGCTTTAAAAAATACTTTTACATAATATCATTCACAAATTCAAAAATAGTCACAGAGAAGATTAGGTCTTAAATTAAGCCACAACAAAACTACACTGTATTTTACTTTATTTTTCTTTGTAGTATATTTTTTAAAAATTAATCAGTTCTTTGGTTTGTTTTGTGCAATGGTACTATCCTTAAGTGAGTAAGAAAATAAATTTAGGTTAAATGCTCATCAACAATATACATACATGTATATGAAATGTAAGTGAAATACCTAACATTAGAAAAACAAAAACAAAAAGCCCTATATTATTCTGGCTGTACCACTTTTAAGAACTTCATTCCAACTTTATTTCCTCAGCACTTTAACTATAATTTCTTTTAGAGATACTTTCCATACAATTAAAATATGTATGCCTAAATTTACTTTGCATGCCATATTCTTTTCATAATTGGTATTTAATAAACATCTGTTATTCTATTCTTTAGTGCAAAAGCTCATAATTCTAAATAACAAAGAAATACGCTGTAAGGTGTACATGGATGATGGCATCACTGAACCAATGTCAATAGGGCATAGGCACGAACATACATAATCTATCTATACTAACATCATTTAGCAATGGTAAAACTCAAATGTGTAAACCTTGTGTGAGAGGAAAGCTGAGACCATGAGGAACTCACAAGTGATTAGGAAACTTACCATGATGAATAAAGAGCTGGTCTCACAACCAGAAACCTCTAGATTAAAAGCCAAACCTGTGAAACATCTTGACTATATAATCTAGAGCAAGTCATCTAATTTTAGTGTTCTAGGTAACACTAGTTACAGAGAAGACAGATCAGTTAGGGAGCTTCCTCATCTATAACAATAAAATCAAAGATCCAAGTCTTATCCTATCCTAATTAAAGCAATGATTTTTTTTTTTTTCTGTGAGCTACAAAGAGATAGTAAACTGCAGGTCCAACAAAGGATAAACCCCTAAAAAGAACCAAGACAACATGAGAAACAAAAGCACAGAAGAAAAGACTGGAAAGATTGAGGGAAGTATCTCGGAAATTAACTTTTCTATTTCCCCCAAATGTTGTTATAACATTTTGCTTTATAGATTCAAGCCCAAAAGAATGTGAACCCAACTTCCTGCAGTCCTAATAGTAAGAACTTCAAACACGGGGTATCCAACAAGATTAGTGAAGACTATGACCAAAAAAAAAAAAAAAAAAAAAAAAAAAAAAAAGGAATGTTTTCAAGTTGGAGAGATATAGAAATGTATTTGAAATGTCCAAAATATTTGCTGGAAAGATTTATCTATATAATCCCAAAGGTGGTGAATTATGCATAAACATAAAAAACCTAATTTTTTGTAACTTTGTGGAACATTTAAATAGGGTAGAACACAATTTATTGAAACAAAATGATTAAATTTTACTTGTATTTCTTGACTTTATATTTGCATGTCACTAAGTGATCACATCTTAACCCCAAAACATCAAAGCAATTTCTACAAGTGTTTAATTACAGAAAATGTTCTATAGACACAATGTACTCCAATTTTTTCTTTTGTTTTTAAAATGTGCATTTTCACCCAAATTTTGGCTTTTAACCATTTTATCACCTCAATATACCTGCTGCTGCCTTTTATCATTATCTTCTATCTACTCCACACCACAAAAAGTTAAAGGAAAATCTTCTGCTGGTCAAAGAACATTTGTTGAATAAAATTTGGATGCATAAAGCAATCACTAAAAATTTTTAAATGTTTCAAATACATCTCATTTATACATAGAAAATTTACCAAAAAGATTCTGAGATAACATACAAATATGTTTGTTCAAGGTACCTTTCCAGCCAAACAAAAGTAAGGGAAGGGAATATGCAGTTATGTAGAACCTATATAGTCAGACAGTATGCTAGGAAATTTACAAATATTATTTCATTGGATCCTCATAACAATCCTGTGAGGTAGGTGCTGCTGTTACCCCCATTTTATAGTAAAGGAAAATGATGTTAAATGACTTGTCCAGGATCATGCAGTTGAGTGTCTTGGCATAAAGCTTAACTCCTGACTCTAGGCCTAGCACTGTCTACTGCTCCACTTAGCTGTCTTGTCTATTAGCTAATAGCCAAAAAAATAAATAAATAAATAAATAAATAAAAATCCTTAAATGGTGATGAAAAGAATTGCTTATATTTGCTCTCTCTTTTAATTTCTTTCCCATTGTTCTGCTTCTTTCTTATCTCTTTTCTAGCTACTATAGTACCAAGAGCTCTTTTAGCTCTATTTTTCCTTTTCTAAATTGGTTAAAGTTACTGGTCTAACACCAGTTTCACAATCTTTCCTACAAAGACAATGCAGCTTTGTTTCTTTGAGAAGGAAAAAAAGTTAAGGGGGTTACAGTCTCAACTGTATTTTTCCTTATGGATTCCGAGAGTTAATGTGAATTTAACAATGATCTATGAAATCATGAAGAAAGAAGGTAAAGAGAAATTTATTTCTTGTTAGATTTATCTTTTTTAAAAAAATTTTTGTTTACACTTTCAAATTCTTTCCCTTCTCCTACTCCCTCTACTATTCATTTAAAAGGCAAGAAATTATATTCATCGTACACATGAAGTGTGTATAAGTGTGTATAATGAAGTGTATTTCCATCAGTATTCAGTGTCTATCAGTTTTCTCTCTGGAGATAGATAGCATTTTTCATCATGAATCCTTTTGGAATTGTTATAGATCACTCAAGTTGATCATTGCTACAATACTGTTGTTACTATATACCAGGGATCTTCAAACTATGGCCTGCGGGCCAGATGGGGTAGCTGAAGACGATTATCCCCCTCACCCAGAGCTATGAAGTTTCTTTATTTAAAGGTCCACAAAACAAAGTTTTTGTTTTTACTATAGTCCGGCCCTCCAACAGTCTGAGGGACAGTGAACTGGCCCCTTATTTAAAAAGTTTGAGGACCCCTGTTATGTTTTCTCCTAGTTCTACTTTCTTCACTTGGCATCAGTTTATACAAGCCTTAAGGTTTTCTAAAAATCATCCCTTTCATCATTTCTTATTCCTTCACATCATATGCCACAATTTGCTCAGTCATTCCCCAAGTGATATGCATCTCTTCAATTTCTAATTCTTTGCCACCACAAAAAGAGCTGTTTTGATTTCTTTGGGATATAGAAGTGGTATTAATGAGACAAATAGTATAAAGTTTTATAGTCCTTTGGGCATACTTCTGAATTCTTCTACAGAATGGCTGGAGCAATTCACAATGTCCAGCAGTGCATTAAAGTCTCAATTTTTGCAATGTCCTACAAAAGAATTGCCATTTTTCTTTTCTATCATATTAACAATCTGATAAGTATGAAGTATAACTTCATGATTGTTTTAATTTGCATTTCTCTAATTATTAGTGATTTAGAGCATTTTTTTTCACATGACTATTATTAGCTGATTTGTTCTTGTGAAAACTGCTTCCTCATATCCTATGACCATTTATCAAATGAAGAATGACTCTTATTTTAATAAGTTTGGCTCAATTCCCTATATATTTGAGAAATGAGGCCTTTATCAAATCAAGTTTGCTGTAAATCAACCTCCCTCCCTGCCCCCCCGGCCCCCCGGCCCCCCGGCCCAACTTCCTACTTTTTTTTTTCTAATTTTGGTTGCATTGTTTTTATTGCTTGAATTATCTTGTTATTTTATGGAGAAACATTATGAAGAAAATTTTATGTGAAATAAGGAAGAAAACTATATGATTGAGAATTTTAAAGGAATTGATGAGACACTTATCCAGCTCTGGTTGAAAGTAAATTGAAAGAGTTATAAAAAAGAAGGAATTAACTTTTTTCTTTATGAAATCAGGTTAACCTTTATCTTACCGAGAAATCTCATTATTCTGAATGATGTAAATGGTATAGGCCTAGGATATCAGAAGGGATCACTTTTTTGTTATAAATGGAATTTAGGGTGCCTCTAGGTTTTCACAACTAAAATATTGCAAATAATTATGTTTTTATTTTGCCATTGATTTCACTATTAATAAACAGTATGTTCAGTAATTTTAGTATTTCCTATGATTAATCATAACATCCTTAAAGACAGATGTTAAGAATTTCTTGTTTTACTGTAAAAGGATTTTTATAATATATACTTTTTTGGGTAAAGAATCACTTTCAATATAAATAAAGAATATAATCATAGGAAATAATTAAGGAATTTAATATATAAGAAGAGTAAAAATATTGAGAAATAGGTTTTCTCTAGTTTATTACATTAAAAATATTAGACTAATTGGAATTAGAGTTCTGAGATCAATTTATACCTCTTCTAACTTTGAGCATAGCCATACCTACTCCTGGATTATTCTAGCTTTTGAAATTATAGATTAAATAAAGGGATGAAAGATATCTAGAAGATGATACAGAAGTGAAATTGGGTCAGTCCAAATAACCCTGCTTCATTGGCTTTTACTTGTCACTCACATTAGTTAATATGACAGAAAATTTTAACTTCTTTTAATGCATGAAAAATTAGCAATGCATAAAAACAGTCATCTGCCTAAGGTCTACAGTCATTGTAAAAATATGATTATAATTCAGAATGTATTGACAACTCAAATGTGGTCTGGTAATCTAGCCACTAAAATAGAATGTTTTCCATAACAGGAATGAATGCTTTAAGAAAAACTCTAGTTACATGAAAAGATAAAACCACTTACTTTTTAATGAAGTCTACATAATATGATTAATAAGCAACTAAAACATACTGTGTATAATTCCCACTTTCTTTACTAGATTTTAACCACTGTTACAAAGGACAAGCTTGTCTAAAATTAGTCTAAAATAAAATTATTCTGGTGCTCCTAAAAGTAATTCATTTTCATGTCAATCAAAATTCCTTCAACTCTTTCAAAGCAGGCCTTCCTTTTTCTTAATACCTGTCCTGAATTCTAAATCCAAAGCTCTCATTAAGAATTTAATTATAATTGTACCCCTTTATAATGAATAGACATTTTGATATTTCCTTTAAATAAGCTGCCAACTGATCTCTGATCATCAACCTATTTGCTTTTGAGATCTAAGGATCAAACTGCTTCAGATGGTTCCCTATACCTCTCACCAGGATGTCGTGAATAACAAAAACAACCTTTAAGAAGAATGATGCACTTCAAACAGTAAAATACACCCCTTCTGGGTCTTTCAACTCTTAAGAATTTCTAAATTAGTAAGAAAAGGAACCACAGAGCAGCAACATGTAGATACATTTCTTTTGTGCTGGGGACTAAGCTAATAAAAAGAATTGCATAGCCAAAAATCAAAGAACAGTGATTTCTTCCCTAGAACCACATGAATAACTGTAGTTTTACCTATCATGCTTTCTTAATTTGAACTCTGTGACCTTTCTGTTTTGGGGAGCAATAGGCCCTAAAGTGCATTTTAATATTTCTAACATATATCTTGTTTTGTTTGTGCTTCAGGTTATATGTATATTTTTAAATATTTAAAAGCTGGCCATATACCCACTATAAACTAATAAAGCTCCCAAATAAATGTTTGATATATACATGAAAATGCAACCCACAAAAATGTCATTAACAATCAAAGAATAAAGCTGTGAAAGACAAAAGAAAATTTCAGTGAATTAGAGTTTTAAAACAAACCCCTGGATTTATTAATATTAACTCAATTTAGACAAACGATCATAAAACCAGGTGGCAGATATAATGACATATTTTAAAATTGTAGTCATGTGGAGAAAAGAGAAAATTATATTCTTTATATTGAAAATGATTCTTTACCCAAAAAAGTATATATTGTAAAAATCCCTTTTACAGTAAAACAAGTTCTTAACATCTATATTTTTTTAAGTTTGTTAGTATTTTCACTTCTATGCTGTATAAATACTTTCATTAACTTAAAAAATTTTGATGGCAATAAATGTCTTCAAATTTATATAAACATCCACATGAGTTTGTAAACGTACATACGTGTGTGTGTATGTGTGTGTGTGTGTGTGTGTGTGTGAGATTCACTCCTAAGAAGTGAATGGGAAATTCTGACTAGTGTTGGGGTACCTAACTACACAGAAAAATGTCTTTATGCTTTACCAGAAGGTGGGAAAATAACAATTTCTTCCTAAAAGTCTTCATAAAAATTCCCAAAACTTTATTAATTTCATTTTTATAATAAATTTTATTCAGCTTTATCATGTTATATCAGAACACTATAATTTTACTTATAATCAACAATTCTTTTAAAAATTCTATGACATATTTTCACAGATACTACATTTTTTATTATCGTTGCTTAACCACATAGAAAAGCTGTTAAAGAAAAGACAGCAAAGAATTATATGTTCTGCTCATCCACAGAATCCCATTGTTGGAAAGCACCTCAAAGAACAACAACCTGACTGACCAAGAATTCCTTCTATTAACAAGTAGTCATTTTAGCCTTGCCTTGAAGACCTCTGAGGAGGTAGAATAAGTGAGGCTGCTCCATTTTTGGATAATGCTAATTGTTGGGAAGTTTCTCTTTATGTCAAGTCAAACCTGTTTCTATACAAGTTCCATGCAATGCTCCTGGTTGTGCTTCATAAGAACAAGCTGAGAAAGCTCAATCTCTTAACAGAGCTATTTTCAAATAAGTGATAGCAGCTCTGATGGAGGGTAGGGATGAAGGATGGGTTAGAGCAAAGGTATATAAGAGAAAGAGTGAAAGTTTTGGAGTCAGGCGACATTAGTTCAAATCCTAGATTTAGTACTTTTAAACTGAATGACCTTTGACTAGTAAATTAAATCTCTCTAGGCCTCAGGATGGGGTTGGACTAGAACATAACTAAAGTGCCTAAGGCATAAGGGACCTCATCTAAGAAGCATTTAGTGAAACAACTTTTATTTTACAGATGAAAAAACTGAGGCCCAGGGAGGTTGACTTCTCCAAGGTCATGCAAGCAATAAGCATCATCAATGGGATTTTATCTTCTACTCCCCTTTTTTCTCACATGTTTTCTTCTCCATGCTAAATATCTCTAATTTCTTCAACCAATCTTCATTTGACATGACTTCAAAGCCTTTCACCATCCCAAATGTTTCACTCTAGGCTCTCTCCAAAGCATTTATTTATCTTTACCATTACTGGTATTCCTTCTAGAAAAACTCACCTGAATACTTTAAGCTCTGTATGAAATAGAAGTGCTACTACATTCTAATAAACTTTCAATTAATATATTTCCTATATCCACCCATAATACTGTATCTGTAACTCATTTTTAAAGAAATTAGATCATTCTATCCTGTATGATGTATGTATAACATAACATTTCTATTAATTTTGCCAATTTTATGCAACATATTACACTTTGGGCACAGTCACATGAAATAAAATTACTTACTGCTTATTAAAGAAATAAGGTTGTGTTCCTAGTCTTTGAGAAAGAGCCTGACAGCACTGGTCTACATCTTCTAAGACCTAGAATATTAAAAACAAAACAAAACAAAACAAAAACAGAAAAATAATGTTTTAATTACCCCAAAGCAATGAAAACTTACTTCATTTACATCATATTTTACAATTAGAGAAAAATATTTTATAAACACACACATATGTGTGTATGGGGATTATATGTCTATTTATACAATTTAGGTCAAACTATATTTTAAATCTTCCTGTGGTATGGAGGTGATTTGAGTTTCTCAAAGCTTTGTAACTGTAAGCTTTGAATGGTCCAAAATACAAAAGACTTTTAAGTATGGCTCAAGCAACAGACCAAGATTATTCTGCTTAAGTCAAGAGAGGCTTATACCCAAAAGGTTTGCCATCAGGATGTCAATCTTTCAGACAAATCAACTAACTATACTAAAGTATAGAGAAGTTATAATTCATATCAGTGCAGGGAGAGGCATCCACACTTATGAAATCACATCTTTGTTAAGGCATTGAAACTCAGTCCATCCATTATCTCTAATACAGAAATAATGGTTTAATACTATGGAGCACTCTGGGAGAACAGCTGAGAGAGGGCTATTTTTAAAATGCCAAATATTGAAATCCCAAAATTTAGAAACATTATCTTCAGATACATGCCATCCCCCCAAAATATTTGCATATTAGATTAAACAGGGAAAATATTTATTCAAAACCAATAAGCTTATATTACTTTGTGCAAAATCTTAAAGCCTTTTCTCATCTAATATTTCAATTCTACCATTAGCTGAAAAGATCTGTGTTGTTTTTCCACTAGTGTTGTGGTAAATTTTCTTTGCTCCATTTTCTCCTTGCAACAAAGAGCTATTTCTGATACTGCTGGATAGGGTTAAAGGTAAAAATGGGTAAGGACAAAGCAAATATGCCAATATATTTTCTTGAAGTATTTTAAAATACTATTAATTCTTCTGTGAATTAGTCAAAATGAAGAGAGAAGATATGTTCAAAGTTATATGACTAAGTCAAACTACATATAAGGTATACCAAAAATCTTAGGGCACACTTACACTACTAAAGCTTAACATGTAGATTTCCCAAAATAGATAAAAACTACATTAAGATTTTTGGAATACCCTGTATTATTAAGAAGTAAAGAAATGATTTCCTGGTTTTACAATGCTTTAATATTTCAAATACAATAGATGTCATAGAGAATTTTTTTAAATGCAAGAAGCCTGGAAATATCAACTTTATTAATTACTAGACTGACCTGATCCAAAGTCTTGTTGCCCCATCCAATGGCTTTCATCTTACGTTTTACTTCCCATTGTTTTTGATAAGCCAAAATGTGGTTCAGAGGCCAAGGATAAGGAAATCCATATCGAGAGTGAGTGATCTAAATCAGGAATAATTTTTTAAAGGAAAATAACATTTTACTCCTAGAAATAAAAGATATTTTCAAAAAGAAATTTCTGGGAATAATGTGTTCTTTGAAAGTTGATCTCATTAGTATACAAATGAACATTGTTAGAAATAGAAAAACAATAAATACTACCATCTTAAAAAAAATTAAAATTTTAAACAATTTCCTTTAAAAACCATATGAACTTTTATGTACTTTACAACCAGTTATATCAAACAATGACACATAGCTTCCTTAAAATGTATATGCAAGCAAAATTAAAGTAAGTGAAAAACTATATCACTAATGGTATAAACCACAATGTTTCATTTATGAGCAGGGACTTGCAATTGTGAGCAAAAGTGTTTTCTCATTAAATTTTAATTAAGATAAATGTTGCAGAACCACTCACCTCCCCTACTGTAGCTTCATCACACCACTGAAGATACAACTAGGAACAAAAGAACATTCACTAAATTTTGGAACACCAAAGAAAAAATAAATGAATAAAATGATTTCTTACTTATAATTTTTATAAGCAAACTTTTTATAAGCTATATCTGTGGGACTTTTCCTTTGATTCACATTTCTAATAATCATTATGTTCAGTGGCTATACTTTATAAAATTATTTCTTATTCACAAAGCACATCTCTAAAGAGTTTAAACTGCTTTACAGATATTACTTGACAAAGCCTCTAAGAACCTCTGTAAAACTATAAGTAAATTTAAGATAACAGAAAGGCTCAAACATGAAATGGGTCGCAGAGGTCATCTATCCTAACTCCATCATCTTATTGATAAGAAGTTAAGTAGCATGCCTAAAGTGACACAGAACATGATTTGAACCCAATTCCTCTGACTATATCCAGTGATCTTTCCACAGTACTGTATTACACTATACAAAAAATTTTGCACATCATTTGTGTATTTACAATGCCAAAATGAATCACTTTATTTCTTTAAAAAAAATTCAAAAAAGTCAAGTGGCAAAATATTTGTAGAGCTAGAAAGAACCCAAGTGTCTTGCCTACAGACAGCACTGCTCCACCCTAAAGACTGATATAGGCCTTAGATGTCAACTGGCTAAAGTAGTTGAGAGAATATGGCCCAGAACCAGGAGGAAATTCTGAATTCAAATCTGGATTTAGGCACTCACTGTGTGACCCTGGAACTTTTGTTTGCCTCAATTCCTCATCTGTAAAATGGTGATGATAACAAAAGCACCTGTCTGCCATGGAGTGGTTTCAGAATAAAGTGAGATAACATTTATAAAGTACTGAATAAATGCCATTATTGTTCTTATTGTTACAACACACTTGGGATTTTGTTAACACATGCAAAAACACATTCATCAACTTTTCAAGTAAGGCTTCACAAAGAGGAACAATTTAAAGATTTTTTATGAGTCACTTACCAAATTTTATGAAGATACATAAATGTAAGCCATTATTACTATTGCTATTAGTAGTAAAAATAATAAACTAATAGGATTTTTTAATGAGATAATTTTTCAAAACCTGGCCTGTTTTCATCACTTGATTTAAAATAAAACAAACTACATATTACTTATTTTACAGGACAATAAGTATATTTTCAATTACTCTTACATAAAACCATACAAAAGTTATTATTTATTATACCTCTGCTGTCAACAGCATATTATTGACTAATTCCATGTAGGCTTTCATTTCTGCTTTTTGGACTTCATCCAACCCATCACTAAGAGAATGGCCCTAAAGGGAATTAAAAAGAAAATTTAAAGCATTATATTGTATCAAACTATACTAAAACTTCTAGTTATTTTCCTATTAGTGTATATAGCATTATATCTTAAATATAGTTACTATATTAATCTCTCAAAATACTTTCCAAAGTATATAAAATCTTTAATATGACACCATGCATTAAACTTTATAGTTACTGATGCACAGCTATGCAAATTCATTTCAGATACTTTTCCAACATAGGAATGTATGTATCTTTTAGCTGAATATAACAATGTCAATTAAATACTATAAGTAGCTAACATTTACCAAAATGTCAAATCTATCTACAATGCAATTTTTCATTATTCATTTAACTTCCATTCCTCAACAAAACAAAACCATAATGGTTATTGAATACTTAGATTAACACTTGGGAAACTTGTTAATAATACTCTTCATTATAGGCTAGAATTCACTATAAGTAGGTTTTGCTTAGCTTGCCATCCAAAGGAATTTAGCAACTGAAATAAAGAAAGCAAACTGTTAAAAGGTGATTTCACCTATAAGGCAGTTCAGTGTACTTACAAATGGAAGTCAAAGCACTAAATATAAATACACACTGCTTAATGCACAAATGATGCTTTTACAAGGACAAGAATGCAAGAAGCAGAAGCTTTTATTAGCTCTAATTTTAAGGCTTACGCATACAATGCATCTTTTTTGAAAGTACCATACCTGTTGCCAAGAAATAAAAGTATGATACAAAGATGTGTTAGAGCTATATTCTTAATGGAGTTGGGAACCAACCAACAGCAAACATACACACCACTTGTAGTCCAAACTGAGTAAATTTAAGGTAAAATAACTAGAATAAATAGATTAACCTTCCTAAGTTAGCAAATATGACATTTTGTAATATTTCAATACTTTTTTATGACTGAAGCTCTCATAAGCTATGGTAAGATGGAAAAATATTTACCAAACTAAATTTGCCAATAATTTATAACAGAAAAAAAATTAATACTTTAGAAAAATTTCTCCACTAGTTTATATTGACATTTCATAAACCTAGGTTAAAATCAATGTAAATGTTAAGACATGCTAAAGAATGATGAATGACTTATTTAACAGTAACTGTGATCAAATGCATTTAATATCTTTTTTATTACCTTGGCTTTTACGAACTGGACTATTGGACCAAGTTCAGATACCACTTGATTTCCCACATGAATAAAAGGTACTTTACCTGTTGAGGAAAAAAAAAAACCAACAAAATTCTTCTGGGATAAATTCAAGTTTATATGAAAAAAATTAATACATGAATATGCATATTTGTTTAAAATAGTGCATTCTGAATTCCATAAAAACTGATACTGATTTATCAAGTTTTGACAGAAAAATAAAAATTGCACCCACCTCTAAAGTCTGACAACCACATATAGCAAAGACTTTTGTCTCTCAGTATGATAAGGATCAAATGAGGTAACACATGTACAGTACTTTGTAAGCGTTAAAACACTATGTAAATGGTAAATATTGTTATTACTATTATCATCATATCCTTTTCCTTTTCCTATGCAATCTGCAGATTTTATAATCTAAGAAATTGAGACTACTTCAAATCAGGGGGAAGTATGGATTCAGAACCACTGGGCAATCTCCAAAAGAAGAAGAAAAAAATAATATACTATATTGGCAATAAATCCCCTCAGAATAGTCATGTTCTAATAGTATTCTTTATAATATGATTTAGAAGACATTTTTAAAACCTTGTATTTTAAATTCTTACTGATTCTAAATCATAGAAACATGTACCATGGATATTTAGTATCATTTATTTTTAATACTCTATTATTATGTCTCATAGTCATTTTTGTCAAAGTCTATTAATCTGTGAACTGAATAATACAATATATTCTGCAAATGTGAGGGTGAGGGGTAAAGGGAAAAGAAAGACTTTCTCTGGATTTTAAAAACTACATCAAACATTTAGTGCTTTATTTCAATGCTTATCAACCTTAGGTAATAGCACTAGAATTTATATAATCAAAATATTTACCAAAAATGAAAAGTCTGCCTCAAAGGCCAGTGGATGAAACCTGCTGTCAAACCTAGTTCAAACAGAGTTCACAGTAACAGCAGGCTCCTTCATGCTCCCTTTCAATAGATTTGCTTCTCTCTGGCTCACAGTCAGCCTAAGGGTAATGGATGAGGTGCACAGCACCAACAAAAGCTTCATCTGCATCCATAGCATAAAATGCATTACAAAAGAAATGCAGGCCTTTTTGAACTACAACTCAATAGAGTTATTTGGAACATACTTCCACTGTGGTCAGTGCAAGGAAATGGCTTGGCATTCCTGCTCCTCATTTTATGAATCTTATCAGAAAAAAATTTCTCATTTCTTCTACTCAGTACCATGTTGCCTCTTCCTTAAACTTATCATGTCTTACTTGAAAATGATCACATCAATTTAAGCTATAAATACTTCACCATCCTTTTCTGACTCCTTCATGAATGAAAATAATTTATGATTGAAAGGGTTCTATGAAAAGGCTAAACTGAAAGTAATTTCCCAGTGTGCTTAATTTTAAAATAAAATTTATTTCTTATTCCTGCCACAAAAATAATTTGGATCAATAATTATAATCAAGGACATATAGGGGAAGATGAAATACAAGATTACTTCTTACACCACCAGCTTTGTTTAGAATTGGAAACAAAGCTATTGGCTGATTATTTTGCAGGTATCTGACATCTGCACACTGAAGCTGTCGTTGTCTGGCACCAATCATAGGACACTGTCTGAATTATTCTCTTCACAAAAGAAAACTCTGGGTTTCATGCTTTTCACAAGATATAAAATAAGAGCTGGTCCTGCCTTGGTTTTTATTTTTTAAAGTGTTCTTTCCATTTCTGTACAAAGTTAACTAAATCAAAATACCAAGTTTGAGGAATTTTCTCTCTCAGATCTCTTTAAAAGGATACTCATTCTAATTTCAACTATATAACCTATAACAAATTGCTTACTATTTTAAGGAGAGGGAAAGGAAGGAGAGAGAAAGAAAAACTTAGAAGTCAAAATTTTTTGAAAATGAATGTTTAAAATTGTTTCCCCTAAAAAAGGCAGATATTCAAGATAAAGTACAATCCTTTTTAGGAATGGGGGATGCACTAGATGGCTTCTCAAGATTTTTTCCTGTTTAAGATTTCAATTTTAGCTACCAGTACAATAAGTCTTTTATATGAGATCCTATGTTACCATTTTTAGAACATTAGCTATCTTGGAAAGGTCAATTGAAATTTGTGTTCAAAGGACCATTTACCAATAGTCACACAAACAATTCTCTTCATCTCTTACTACAATGACTTTCATCATGGAAAAAAATAATAAAAAAGCTTGTGAAACTATTACCTTGAATGCTGGCTCTTAAGTCAGGAAATATAGATTTAAATCCTGCCCATGTAACCATGCTACTTATTATCTCAAAAGTTCAGTTTCCTCATTTATAAAATAGAAATAATAATACTGTTCTACTGATTGTTTAAGATCATGAAGAAATTATTTTGTAAACCCTAACCACTGTAAGTATACAAGTATTTATTTCTGTTATTATACAAATGCTCAATAAAAAGTTTTGCTTAAAGATATCTGAGAGATTTCATCATAATAATCACTCTTAATTTGTAGAGTAGTTCAGGAAATAAAAAGATGGGAATCACTTTAAATATGGGAATGTTACAATTAGGTAGTCATAAGGCTAAAAATATAGGTGGTATTCAAGTGGAATGTTGAAGTAGGAACAAAGTGAGGGAATTTTCTCATTCTAATTTATTTTATTGGTATACTTGGGACGGAAATGATATTTAACACTACACTTCATTCAGCTATCACTGCAATGATAAGACACTGTTTTTCCCAAAAAGCACTGTAACATATTTGCATTAGTTGGTTACTACCAAATGATGCCTATTCATGAAACTTACTTCTAACCCAGGTATTATTATTGCCATATACAAACCAACATTATAATTATTATGTCAATAATACATTTGGAATTCATTTTGGAAAGTACATAGCACTATACTTTTTAAAAAATTAAATGAACTAAAATTATTTAGTCCATATCATGTAATAGCATTTTAAATGGTAAATATTATTTTTGTATTTGTCATTTTATATCTCAGAAATTACAATAGATATGAAAATATCAGAAAAGTCACAATGTTAATAAAATAGCATCCTAAGACCTGCCATCTAAAAAAGTGCTCTCAGCATTTAAAGAAATAAGAAAGATGGAACTAGAAGCCATGAGTTTTCAATTGGTAATTTCATGTAAGATCTATGGCTAGTCATTTTAGTTATGCTACTTATTGATGTTCTTCCATCTGTAAAACTATAAAATTGAACAGAAGTCTTGAATAGATTAATATTTACAAAATGTTCTGAAGATGAAAGAGCTCAACGTAAGGGCTAAATGTAAGATGACCAAAAAAAATTGAAGAATTTAGGGATAAAAATGCTAGGTTATACACTCTTTTAACACTTAATTTTTTGAAGCAATTTATACAGCATTCTAAAAATGGTCTTAACTCCATTTAAGTGAGTGGGCTTTACCATCCTAAGACTCTACAGTTTAAAAAGAGTTGATTTTATAATTCCAAATAACAGCAAACTGTAAGATAGGCAAAAAAAAAAAAAAAAAAAAAAGTACAAGGGCATTAAAAGGATATTCTGTTCTTTTGTGTTTGGATGTAACAAGAATATTATTAACACTTAAGTAGTTTATGTAATACAACTAAAAATCCATATAACTTACCAGATGGAGACATGTATTCAGCATTTGCTCTACAAACCACTTTGATGGGGAGCTCGCACATTTGCAAAAAGGCCTAGAAACCAGCAGAAGCAGAGTAAACCCATGAGAATTATCATTCATTATGGTTTCCTAAAACAAACTTCTGGTAGAACAGTCAGAGTTCAAGCCAGTAGCACATTATAATCTCTTTATGGCAAGAAAATAAAATATGCATGTTTCAATTTAAAAAAAAAAAGCACTATAATATATGTGAGCATAGTCAAAACAATATGAAAAAATCTGGCAACACAATTTAGCTGTGAAGCACCTATTTTCCAAACACAAGCAAAATGTCAGTTTACTATTAAAAATCAATATTGCTAGTCAGGTACCAATAGATAAGACAAAGAATTCTTAAGGATGTAAATGTAAAACAGTACAATTCTATTTTTTTTTTTTATCAATTGTTAATTGTTCTACTTCTCAAGTCTAAAAAACGATGAAAAGTGAAAAGTCACTATTTGACTCCTTTTCCCCTTGACTTGTGATTGATTTTCATTTTCTTTTGCTCCTCCACACCCACTCTTCATATTTTGCCAAAATGCTGCAGATTTCTACTGCTTCAATTCCTCTTAACTAATAATACTGGTTTCTTTACCAGCTAGTTCACTTAAAAATATTGAAGGTCAGTAACATCTTCCTTCCATGGTCTCTCTTTCACAGCTTTTTACACCCCTCTCTTATCTGGAGGAGTCCAGGGCAATCTATATAGATATCATTCCTATTGTTTTTGTCTTTCCCTAGGCCACAATACATGACTTCTCTTTGTTTAACAAACATATGTCTTGAGTTTCTTAAGCAGTTTTCAAAGAAATCCCACCTAATAACAAATATATGGAAAATGTCCCAAATTATCAATAAATGCCCCCAATTACCAATTAAAGAAATGCAAATCAAAGCAACTCTGGGGTCAGATTGCCAAGGATAACCCCCTCACTCACCCTGAGAAAAATAACAATTACTGGGAGCTGAAGGAGAAGAGGCATTATAACTACACACTGATTTTCCTATTCTGAAAAGCAATCTGGTGCTATGCTCAAAAAAAAAAAAAAATCACTAAACGGAAACTATCCCAAGAAAATCAAAGAAAGGAGATAAGGTCCCATAAGTACAAAATTATTTAGACCAGCTGCTTTTGTGGAAACAAAGAACTAGAAACTAAGGGGGTATCCATACATGGAGAAATGGCTAAACAAATTATAGTATACAAATGGAGATTTCAAAGAAACCTTAGAAGACTTGCATGAACCGATGCAGAGTAAATTAATTAGTGTTAGGAAAACAATTTATTCAACATTATAATGGAAAACAACTTTGAAAGACTTGAGAATGCTAAACGACACAATGACCAATCAGTTTTAGAGGACTAATGATGAAGAAGCATGTTACCCACTTCTTCATGAAGATTTTACAAAGTGATTTTTATCTCCTTTTATTCTGACAACAACTTGGGAGATAGATCTTATATCCCCATTTTACAGATGAGGAAGTTGAGGCAGACAGAGGTTAAGTGACTTCCCCAAATTCAAGAATAGAAAGGAAATGTCTAATAGAAAATATTGGGGAAATAGCAATATTGGGGGAATCATTTCCTCTAATACTTTTGGAATATGTTACTACCACTTAATATAAATGACTTACTTATCACAGACTTGAATTCAAATATATGTTTTCATTATTAAAAGTCAGTCAACTTTAACAATACCCCTTAATTCTCTATTAAATTAAAATTTTTCATCTTAGGCTTAAGGCCCTTTACCAATACTGGTCCTGAGATGTATGTTTTTTAGAAGATGATCTTTGTGAATCTGAAAAATTCTTCATTCCCATAGACAATCTACTGGTAAGGCTGATTTCAGACCAAAAGACAGACAATTACTGGGCCCTATTCAAAACTTTTCCAATTTGGTACATAACCTATGAGAGCTTGTGCTTAGTTGGTGTAACCTTCAAGAATTCAGGATCACCTCCATACCACAATGAGGCAGGCATAAGAATAGTTTAATGGAAGCATAAATATATCTGATAAAAACTGACATTAAAAATCAATAAGCAATTAACCCAAATTTATAAATGTAAGGTCTATTCCCTGATGGATAAATGGCCAAAGGACATGAACAAACTGTTCTTAAAGATGGAACACAAATAATCAGTAATCATCAAAACATTTTTTCAAACTATCTTAAAATCAAAGAAATCCAAATTTTTAGAATTCTGGTATGTCACAGTACATCCATTGGCAAAGAAAATTTAAAACTATAAAATTCAATGTTGGTAAGGCTGTGAAAAAGAGACATGATTCCACTGCTGGTAGAAATGTGAAATGGTCCAGATAAAAATGCTCATCATTACAAAAATTTTCTGATGCAGTGATTCTAATTCTGACTATATACTAGAAATTTTTTGAAAGGGGGAAAAAGTAAAACAATAAACAGCATACACACATGTAATATATATCACAAATTTAGAACTATCAGGAACCTTCAGAAAAAAAATACATATATGTGTGTATATGTATGTTTGTGTGTGTGTGTGTATGTGTATGTGGTATGTATCTCACAATTTTAGAGCTGGCAGGGACCTCCAAGGTCATCTAATTTAATCCCTTCATTTTATATTTTAGAAAACAGAGCCTCACGAAGTGAAATGGCTTATTAAGTGACAGAACTGGATTTAAACCCAAGTACTTTCTGACTCAACCTTGTCAACTTTCTCTTTTTCAGCCAACAAACTGATTTTCTTTTAATAGCTCAGGTCATCCTATTTCCCTCTTCCCCACTTATTCCAGGGGTTCCTTATTGTTTCTAGGATCAAATACAAACTTTTCTGGTTGGTATTCAAAAAGTCCTTCATAACTTTGCACTACCCTTCTACTTTTCCAGTCTTCTTACACCTTACTCTCTTGCAATGTACTCTTCAATCCAGTGACACTGAACACAAAGTGCCATCTTTTGGCTCTGCTCTGAGTATTTTCTCTGGCTATCCCCTCTGTTTGGAATGTCCTTTCTCTTCATTACTACTAATTGCCTTCCTTGACTTCCCTTTCAGTCCCAATCAAAATACCATCTTCTAAAAGGAAATCTTTCCTCATTTCTCTTAATTCAAGTGCCTTCTTTCTCAATTATTTCCTATTTAAGAGTCTTTGCAAATACTTGCTTATTTGTACCCTTCACTCTTAAATTGTGAGCTCCTTAAAGGCAGGAGCAGCCTTTTGCCTCTTCTTGTAACCCTAGATAGTGCCTGACATATAGTAGATACTTAATATTTACTATCAGCCTATTATCTGACTATTTTTTTCATAGTACCACGTCCCTGTACAAAAATGTCCAAACTTTATAAAAAAAGAATAAAAAAATTTAAAAACCTATAAAAAACAAAACATGAACTCTCACTCCCCAAACTGGAAACAGCCCATATATCCAACAACTGAGTAGTTGCATATATTGTCCCTAAATGAATATAATGCTATTATGTCATAAGAAATGTTATGTAGTAATATTCAAATATGCAAAAATTTGTTGCTTGTCTTTTGTTCTGAAAGGTCAATGACAAAGCGAAGAAAGCAGAATCATAATAATACAGAGACAATGACTAAAATAAATAACAGTAACAAATTTTTATGGAGACAGGAAAAACATGGAATAAACCTTTGTTCAAATTAACTAGACATTTTAAAAACAGTGTAGGGGCAGCGAGGTGGTGCAGTGGATAGAGTACCAGCCCTGAAGTAAGGTGGACCTGAGTTCAAATTTGGTCTCAGACATTTTAACACTTCCTACCTGTGTGATCCTGGGCAAGTCACTTAACCGCAATTGCCTCAGGGGGAAAAAAAAAACTAGCATAAATTTAGAATTTATAATTTTACATACAATCCTTTTAAACAAATTGTTGAGTTACTAAGGTAACTTTATGGTTACTAAATTTAGAACAATTTTTAAAACATTTTTCAAAAGTCATCATGACATTTCAGTTGTCCATCAGTTAATAAATTCTACAGTTTGTAAAACTGTAAAAAGAGTATCTTCTCGCTGGCATTACCATGCATAGTGGCAATGAACTAATGAATAATCAGAAATTCCACAAGCAAATAAGATTAGAAAACAAGTGTATGCCTCTTAATTCTAGTTTTCTTTCTTTTTTCAAAAAAGCTACTGCTGTTTAATTTTGTCTAACAGGAAACCACAAAGAACACCACAAACTATATTATTTTAGATATGATGAGTTAAATTTATGCTCGGTATGTCTTTCTCATCTTTTGAATCATTCTAACATTTCTAATTTACAGAATTCAAAAGATAAACAAACTTATTAGAATAATTTTGATAATAAAAGCAGAATCACAAATATAACTTTCTATTTAAAATTTTTGTTAACCCATGTGGGTTAAGGTAGGGAAGACTATTCGTAGGGAAGACTATTCACATACCTGAGACTCAGCCTTGGAACTTTCATTAAATTAATTCTCTCTACCAATATATATATGAACAATCATTCTGCAACTTAGAACTTTAAATCACTGAGAGGTCAAGTAAGTGATCTTCCCAGAGTACAAGTGTATCTATAAAGCTTCACTTAATTTTGCTTCACAAATATTGCACTTAAAAAAAAAAAAAACCTAACTAAAGGTTTGTGGTAACCCTGATTTGAACACTTTTCTTGATAACACTTTTCTAACAACAGCATGTGTTCATAACATATCTCTTGTGTCACATTTTAGTAATTCTCATAACATTTTAAACTTTTTTCTCTATTATTTTATCTATTACGGTGATCTGCGATCAGTATTCTAGTATTCAATTAATAAATGTGTATATCCTGACTGATTTACCAACTGGCTGTTCCCTATCTACCTCCAACCTCTCTCTGGGCCTTCTTTCCTGTGATACAATATTATTGAAATTAGGCCAATTAATAACCCTATAACCTCTAAGAGTTCAAGTAAAAGGAAGAGTCAACTGACGAGGCAAACCTCACTTTTCTTAAGAAATTGCCAGAGCCACTCCAAGCTTCAGCAACCACTATCCTGATCATTCAGCAGCCATCAACATTGAGGGAAGACCTTCTATCAGGAAAAAAGACTAGGGTTGCTGAAGGCTCGATGATAGTTAGCTTTTTTTTTTTTTTTTAAACAATAAAGTAGAATTTTTTTTTTTTTGGACAAAATACTAATACACACTTAATAGACTATAGTATAGTGTAAGCATAACTTTTATATGCATCAGAAAACCAAAAATTCATGTGATTCAGTTTATTATAATATTCACTTTATTTAAGTGGTCTGAAAATAAATCTGCAGTATCTCTAAGGTATGCTTATATAACCATTACTTCAAGAATCCTTGATTCTAACTATGTTCATATAGCCATCACCAATACAGATCACAATTCCTCTACAACTGAGATTATTCCATAGTGGGCAGGGGGAGAGGGGCAGGGGTTTCAACCTTTTGGTGATGGATCTTTCCACCTTGGCAGGGTATGTGGCATACTATTTAAGAAGAAAGTTTGTATAACACAGCAAGACATGAGATTGGGGCTTTAATGAAAATAAGGGAGAGATGAATAAAAGTTGACTTTACTAAGAATTAAGTGACAGGCACAGTTATAGGTGGAACAATGGATAGAGTCTAAGTCTAAAATCAAGAAGAAATCCGAGTTAAAATCCAATCTCAGACCTCAGAAGCTATGTTATCTGGGTAAGTCACTCAAACCTCTATTTGTCTATTTTCCCATCTGTAAAATGAGGACAGGAGCACCTCAATGCTCTTGTGAGGATCAAATGAGATAATAATTGCAAAGTGTTTGTAAGCTTGACACATAGTAAGCTCTATATAAATGTTAGTTATCAGTAGTTGTTGTAGCAAAAAAGGTCATGGTTATGAGGAGTGAGATATTCCAAAACTAAGTCATTTCCATTGAATTCTTGCAGAAAATTTCCCATTTATCATTAACTTTGCTATAGGTTTTTTAAGTGAGTAAAATTGAAGTTCAAGTAAAAATGAATTCTATAGGTCTGAATATCGAAAAATCAATTTAAATAACACTTCTATGATTTTTAGAAAGGAACAAGTAAATCTTAATAGCAGCACCTTTATCAAGATTTCATCTTACCAGTTCTAAGAATATTTTTAATCTTTGACCACAGAAATAGTTATTTGTTTTTTATATATACCTGAACCCAAAATGAACCAACATACATTTTAATTATGATAAATAATCAAGATCATTCAACTTGTTCCCATACTTTAGATGGACACTTTAATGCAAACTAAATGACAAGATGAAATCATTGTGATCAAGGATTTGGCACACCCTACCAGAATAATGTTCAATACCAATGTCAATCACTGCTAAAATCAGACCTCCTTAAAGAAAAAGCTGACATCTGAAAGTGATTAGGCTAAATAGAATGAAAACAACTTGCATTAATAGAGTAAGTACTATGGCATCCTGTGGGTGCTCAATCAATATCTGATGATTATATGAAAGACCATAATGTTTCTAATTCAAAATGAGATAAACAGCAACTAATCTGAGGCTTCTTTCATTTACTGTATAATTGCCAGCATAAAAAAATATTACAATACTGCATGGTTATACAAAGCATACTAAAAATATAGGGATCAAGGAAGTGTCTGAGTAAGTCTGTCTCAATCACCAACTTGGGCAGGATAACAGCTTGAATAGAAAATGAACTATCTACATGAATTAAAATAGAATGAAATAAAAGAGTCAAGAGAGCAATAGTTATCCCTTCCACATTGTGAGGGTTAGGCATGTGCACCCCCCAAATCTGGAAAATCTACATAAATTTTTTGGCCCTCCCTTCGAACTAGAGAAGATATCTGAATTACTATAGTATTAAAAGGTAAAATATGTTGATTTTATACAATAGTATACATATATTTTACGCATTCTTGAATTTCAACTTTTTCTGTGGTATTTGCTGACCTTTGCATGTCATCTACGGCTTCTGCAAAACTCCCCAAAAATTCTCATTTAATTTCTTATGCCAACCTGTATTATCAAAACCATAATAGAGAGAGTTGTTGTGGAAAGTCCCAATGCAAATGGGATAACTATAGCCAGTAATGACTACAACACCATAAATAAAAAGAACTAACAAACACACGCAAGCATACACATGAAATCAAAGGTGAACACTGCAAAATTTTTTATAAAGGAAAAGCTAGGCTTGAAAAAAGAGACATAAGATATTCTTCCATTCCACCCCTTTGCAAAGAAGGAAGGTCCACAAATGATGCACATTAAATATATATTTCCAAATTTTTTAAATATAATTAATCAGCTATGCTGATGGAGGATGGCTTTCTGGGAGAGGAAAAAGGAGGGGTACTGGGGAAAAATAAGGTGGTGGGGAAAAAAAAGATATAAAATGCCCTGAATCAATTTCAATCACATCTATATTACATTGACTTACCAGGTGTCCATGAAGATCAAGGCAGCAATGTTCTACCTTTCAAAGTTGTCCATAGCAATCTATATATTGAAATGTTAGTCCAGAGGGACAAGAAAAAACCTATTTCTTGGGCAGTCATTGGACAATGGATAGTACAATGTACAGAATCTTCCTGCAAGACCACTTGACAAATTATAAGCTCCACAAAAGGTAGAGATGGCAATAGTAACTAGAGGCAATTTATCATGTAATGAAATGCTGGACAGATCACACAAATATGATGACTAAGAAATGGACAGCCTGCATTTTCAGGAGGATCCTAACAGATCAGAAGGTGGTTAAAAACTAGGTAGGATAAACCAACAGTCTAGTTGTTTATACAAAAATGGAAACAGCAACACAAAAATGAAAACTTGTATATTAAATGGTTCTGTTTATCATATTTGAACAATTACAGATCTCAAGATAAATTACAGATGTATTCAAAGAGAATGAACGTGACTGACTAGAAATATGAGTAAAAGAAAACTAGGATGAATGCTTTTTAAATGACAGTACCATTATTTAAATCAACATTTTTTTGCATGACATTTATACAAGATAGGTAAAATAGGGCAGAAGAAATAAGTAAAACAATTGTGCTCTAAAATACCTGTCCAATATGCCTGAGTTCCATTGTATTCAAAGTATTATGGGGATAATGAAAATGTATCTAAGGCAAGATCCTTAACAGTAAGAACTTAAAACCTCAAGGGATACTAACTATGGTTTATCTTAAAAGACCTCATTGTCAGAAAATTTTACCAAAGAGAATGGACAGCAAAGTATTTTTAATAAATTTACCCCATCTCCTCCCCTCTCCCCCCAAAAAAGATCATCGTGTCATTGGAATGACTGAAAACAGTATCTAATGAGGATCAATGAGTAAACATACTACCCATCTTCTGATACAAAGAGAGTAGATTCAAGATATAGAATGAGTCATACATTTTTGTACATAGTCAATGTGGAAATTTGGTTTGCTTAACTATGTATAATATACTAAAAAGTTGGTTTCTCTTTTTATTTTTTTTTCAATGGAGGAGACAATGGGAGATAGGAAAGAAAATAAATGTTTGCTAACTTTAAATTTCCCAAAAAAGAAGCAAAAAGCCATAACTTTAGAACACAGAAGAATTCTCTTCTGACCTTCAAGAAAGGACACAAAGGAATAACTTAAGGATAATAAGTATCCAAGGAGAATGTGATGAAACAAACAAAAAATGCTGAATAACATAACACAACAAATAATACAAGAAAACTACAAAGAATCTTTGAACATAGAAAATGAAGTGCTAATTGATCAGTTTGCAATGAACTGCCAATGAAAAACTCCTCTAAATTTCACAACTGTATTTAAAAGTGAACTAAATTTCACAAGCTGCCAAGAGATCCTAATTTCTAAATGAATGCCAATTTGAATAGTTTAGGTTTATACCACATGATTTCAGTCATGAGAAATCATAGAAAAACAGTAACACAATATTCAAAGTCAAGGAATTTAAGATGCAATTCAAAATAAGAAGTCTTCAAAATTAAGCCTAATCTCAATGAAAAAAGAGGGGGAGGGGTAAGAGGAAGGAGAAATACAACTGAAGTATTTTTATAACAAGGACAAAGAGGTGACCAGAATATTATATTCCAAACAAAATAAACACAAAAAAGGTAAATAAGTAAAAATTATCAGGAAAAGACTAAATAAAACCACTTATCTCAGATAAATACTTTTTAAAAAGAGTGATAGAAATAAATTGGGTTGAGGGGTAAAATAAACAATCAAGTTACAAAAAGAACCTAAAAGAGCTAAAGGTTTAAGGGAACTGAACGAGATAAAATGAGATCTCTCAAGACAGTTGTGAAAATCGAGTAAGGCTTCATTTTTTTCAAAGTTTGAGTAGGCCTGAAGGACTTTAAGGTCAAGGGCATACTTAAGTCCCCTTCTTGATATCCTCCCTATTTCAGCCAAATATGGGCAACTATGTACTTGTTGGCCAAGTTCAATTTCTTGGGTAGTTCCCGCGTTTAGAATGTAAGATCCTCAGCCAATAAGGATGAGGGTCAGTGGTGGGAGGGGGAATTTGCGTTAGGGATAAAAGCGCTCACCCTACCCCCTAAGGTGCTTCCTCCCTTCGACTGTCTGCTCGATGGTGGGACGCCCGATTCTTGGAGAACGTAAATAAACTTTGCTTTGCTTCTAGAGATCTATCCAGTTGTTTTATTAATGGTTTCTGACCCACACAGAACCATAAAAAAGCATGAGAAAGGAAAAAAGGGAAAGCTGAATTTTTGTTTTGTTTTGTTTTAATTAATAGTTTTTTATTTACAAATTATATGCATGGGTAATTTTACAGCACTGACAATTGCCAAACCTTTTGTTCCAATTTTTCCCCTTCTTCCCCCCACCCCCTCCCTTAGATGGCAGGATGACCAATACATGTTAAATATATTAAAGTATAAATTAAGTACAAAATAAGTATACATGATCAAACTGTTATTTTGCTGTACAAAAAGAATCGGACTCTGAAATATTGTACAATTAGCCTGTGAAGTAAATCAAAAATGCAGGCAGGCAAAAAATATAGGGATTGGGAATTCAATGTAATGGCTCTTAGTCATCTCCCAGAGTTCTTTCGTTGGGTGTATATAGCTGGTTCAGTTCATTACTGCTCCACTGGAACTGATTTGGTTCATCTCATTGCTGAAGATGGCCAGTTCCATCAGAATTGATCATCATATAGTATTGTTGTTGAAGTATATAATGATCTCCTGGCTCTGCTCATTTCACTCAGCATCAGTTCATGTAAGTCTCTCCAGGTCTTTCTGAAATCATCCTGTTGGTCATTTCTTACCAAACAATAATATTCCATAATAAGCTGAATATTATTTAAACAATTATATTCTCTCCTATCAGTGATTCACTAACAGGAATAGAAGGGAAGCCAATACAAAATGTGAGTTATGGGAATGGGGAGAAAATAGTCAAAAGAATTAATTAAACTAGAGATGCAACTTCACTCAGTCTGAAGATAAACAGAGAAAAGAGCAATTTCTTTGTCTTAAGAAAGAGTAAGTGGTGTGAGAAAACAAGGTAAGATCAAAAAAGAAGAGATTTGGGGGTAGACATATTGTAAGATGAGGGTCAATTATGAAGAAGTTAGACCATGAACCTGTCCTTTTAAAAAAATATTTATTGATAAGATTGCAATATAACTGGTTTCCTTTATAATCCTACTTAATTTTTTATGCATTTAAAATATTCTAAAAAAAGATTCTAAAGTAGGGAAAGGGACCCACAAGGCAAAAATGTTTGCCTTTTTGTATGGCAAGAAACTGGAAACTGAGGGATGCTCATTGCTTGAAGAATGGATGAATAAGTTATGATGTGAATGTTATGGAATATTATTGTTCTATAAGAAATTATCAGCAGGATGATTTCAGAGAAGCCTGAAGAGACTTACATGAACTGACGCTAAATGAAGTGAGCAGAATTAAGAGATTATACACAGCAATAGCAAAATTATGTGATGATCAATTCTAATGAACGTGGCTCTTGAATAATGACATGACTCAGACCAGTTCCAATGGTCTTATGATGAAGAGAGCCATCTGCACCCAGAGAAAGGACTTCAGTGAGAATTGAATGTGGATCATAACATAGTATTTTTAACTCTTTTTGTTGTTTGCTTGCATTTTGTTTTCTTTCTCACTTTTTTCCTTTCCGATCTGATTTTTCTTGTACAACATGATAATTGTGGAAATATGTATAGAAGAAATGCACATGTTTAACATATATTGGATTACTTGCCATCTAGGGGTGGGGGAGAGAAACAGAGGAGGGGAGAGGAACAGAGGGAGTGAGAAAAAATTGAAACACCAAGTTTTGCCAAGAGTGAATGTTGAAAATTATCCATATATATGTTTTAAAAACAAAAAGCTTTAATTTAAAAAAAAAAAAAGAGATTCATAGGTTTAAGCCTACAAAAAGGTCTATGACAAAAATTTTTTACAAAGTAAGAATATCAATACTAAAGCTAATATGATTTTTAATGGCAATATTACCTAAATTAATTTATAATCAATATTATACCAATCAATTACACTTGGAAAGGTACTATGGAGTTAAAATAAAATAAAAATGAAATTCATTTCAAAAAAGGGTTCTGAACTTAGGATCCACAGAATCTCAAAAGATCTATATAGACAAGAATTCAGGGAGTCTATTAACTTATATGAGGGGAAAACTTTATATTTTTATTTTTACTACCTTTAACTAAAATGTATAATGTTTTTCCATTTAAAATGTAAGTAACAAACATTATTCTGAAGAATCTGAAGTTTTACTGTTCCAGCAAAAGGGTTCATAACACAAATGCTTAAGAATCACTGACGATGTAACTAAAAATCTATAATCCCAAAGGAAATAATTTTAAAAGGCAGGAATAAAGGGGGATATAAATAGAATTCCACATCAACTTTCATTATAATGCAGGAATCATTAAAAATTATTTGGTACTAATTTTAAAATAGAAAAGATCAATGAAACACAGAAGAGAAGAAATAATTAGAAGCATTAAAAGTCAATAACCAACTCATTGTTCAATAAATCCCGTAACAACTAACTATTTGAGGAAAGATTACATACATGCCAAAAACTACTTGCAAAAACGAAAATGTAGTTTGGTAAAAAAAAAAAAGTAGGCTTAGATCAGCATTTGACACTACATGCCATAATAGATCAACACTCATCTGATATAAATCATATAAAAAATAAATGCAGAAAAATGAACAAGAATCTTTCATTGCTTTGTTTATATATGAAACTGAACTTTTTATCACAATGTTTTTAAGAAAACAGTGATTTTAAGGATGAAAATAGTTACCTGGTTTAAATCTTAAAATGTTTTGTATTTTTACTTCCACTTTATCATGTCCAACTCTATGTGACACCATTTGGGTTTTCTTGGCAAAGATACTGTAATGGTTTGGATTTCCTCCTCCAATTCATTTTACAGATGAGGAAACTGAGGCAAATACTGTTAAAGTGACTTACTCAAGTTTACATAACTAAGAACAAGTTCACATAGCTAAGAAATGTCTGAGGCCAGATTTGAATTCAGGAACATGAGTCTTCCTGACTCTTGGCCCAGCATTTTATCCACTACACACCACCTAGCTGCCCCAGATGCCAGATATGTCCAATCTAATGAAGAGGTAAGAGGGTCTGAACAGGATAGAAGAAGTGATCCTTAAATGGCACACATTTATCTAAAGGAAGGGAAGAGAAAGAAGTCCTTGAAAAATTTATTTCAGATTAAAATTGGGATACATATTTGGCAATTGAAGTAAAGGAAAGAAAAATATGTATTGGAGGAGAAAGAAAAGGGGAAAAGTATATGATCATACATTATCTGACTTTGGAAAGATATCAGAAAAAGTGGAGGAATGACATACAATGCTGGTGAAATAATGAATGTGCCAAATTATATAATACAAAGGAAGAAAACCCAAATTTAACAATTATATTCCAAGGCTGAATTCACTTGGGTGAATATGGCATGGGGAGATCCAATAATAATATGCTCACAGAAAAACATACCTAAAACACAAGGTTACAATATAGATTAAAAACAATAGGCTGGAAAAAAATTATGCCTCAGAAAAATTAAGCTTAAAGCATAATAAAGCAAAATAAAACATAATAAAGCAGCATTATTATATATTATAAAATACACTACATACACACACACACACACACACACACACACAGCTTAAGCCTCAACATTCACGCATTTAACTTTTAGGTCTTCAAACATTCACATCATTTTATTAATAACCTCATTTTTACTTTTGCATTGGCAACTGTACACATTGTAACTATACACAGTAGAGAAATAAAAGATAGGTGATATAAGCAAATTTGTTAGATATGATAATTTAATAAGGTCTTTGGGACAGCAAGCTCCCGAGATTGGCCATTCAGTTTCCAAGACTGAAGAGTGGCTTGACATAACTGACCAGCAGGCCAGAGACATCAAGATTGCCAGTCCCAGAAGCAGCTACACCCAAAGAAAGAACAATGGGAAACGAATGTGAACTATCTGCATTTTTGTTTTTCTTCCCGGGTTATTTTTACCTTCTGAATCCAATTCTCCCTGTGCAACAAGAGAACTGTTCGGTTCTGCAAACATATATTGTATCTAGGATATACTGCAACATATCTAACATATATAGGACTGCTTGCCATCTAGGGGAGGTGGAGGGAGGGAGGGGAAAAATCGGAACAGAAACGAGTGCAAGGGATAATGTTGTAAAAAAAATTATCCTGGCATGGATTCTGTCAATATAAAGTTATTATTAAATAAAATAAAATAAAATATTTAAAAAAAAAAAAAAAAGATTGCCAGTCCCATCATCTACTACAGTCTCAAGGTTAAACATCAACTCACCTCAGCTATATTCCAATACTTCGAGACCCTTAAGAATCTCAAAGAGTCATAAAGCAGATGTTGCTGACATTATTTCAAGCTGGTGTTTCATTCATGATTTCCAATACTAATCACCAAGTGACTTATTTGGTACATAATACAACACATTCACACCACCATCTGACACAATGGAAGATTAAGATTCAAGTTATACATGTTTTCACTTTAAGAATTTTATTTACTGCACAGTATTGATGGTACTATAAATTTCATTTTACTAAGAAATGAATACTAGGGGGCAGCTAGTTGGTGTAGTGGATAGAGCATCAACCCTGAAGGCAGGAGAACCAGAGTTCTAATCTGACCTCAGTCATTTAACACTTCCTGGTTCCCATATATGGGAAACTGGGATTCATCTTCAGAGGTGGTGACTAAAGTAAAAAAAAAAGCTTCTACCCTAAACAGTAACATAATTGCTTCCTGCCCAATTTACAGAATTGGGCAGAATTTACAGAAGAAAGAGAGAATTTACAGAAGAAATCAAAAGAGAATTTAGAAACCAAATGAGAGAACTTGAGAAAAAACTTAAAAATTAAAAACCATCTAAAAAAACAAGGCTATGGAAAATAATAATAATAACCAATTAGAAAAGGAGATAGAGTCTCAAAGACAAAAATAACTCTTTGAAAATTAGAATTGAGCAAGAAAAAGCAAGTGAAGCTATGAGAAACCAAGAAATAACAAAACATTATAAAAAATGAAAAAATAGAACAGAATGTGAATCATAAAAAAAACAATAGATCCGGAGAGCAGATCAAAGAGAGAAAATATAAAAATAAATTGGACTATTTGAAAGTTGTGAAAACTCTTGCCCTCTCCCCCAAATCACACAACAATTCAAGCAATGATTTAAGAAAACTACCCTGAATAGAACAGGAGGGAAAAGTAGAAATAGGAAAAAAAAAAAATCTACCGATCATCACTGCCTCAATGAGATCCTTTGTGGAAAACACATAGGAACGTTATCCCCAAATTTCCAAATTCCAAAATCAAAGAGAAAATTTTGCAAGAAACAAGAAAACAATTCAAATATGCTAGAACTACAATTAGAATTGTATTTATTTATTTATTTGTTTGTTTAGCAGCGGCCACAATAAAAAACTATAGGTCCTGGAATCATATCTGCCTACAATCAAAAGAATTAGGCCTGCAGCCAAAAATATCATATTCAGCAAAATTGTCTATAATACTCAATGAGAAAAAAATTGGACATTCAACAAACTTGCAGATTTTTAGGACTTTCTATCAACCAAACCTAATCTTAATAGAAAATTTAACTTATAAAAGCCAATATCAAAGATCAATTTTAAGGAACTCAACATGGACAAATTGTTTTTTTTTTCCTTACATGGGAAATATATAGCATATGATTAAGATTGACATCAACAATAGGACAGCTCAAAAGAAAGATTGGGGCAAAGTTAAGGTAAAAATAATAATCATGTCATATAAATGAGGTACAGAGGAAGAACAGACATAAGGGCACAGAGAAGAGAGGGGGACTTACAGTTCTGAAAACCTACTCACATGGGAAATGTGTTTAATAGGTTACACTACATATATAATTATGAAGGGTATAGCACTCTCCAAAATCTATAAAGAAATAAGGGGGTAGGGATGGTTGGACAGGGAAGCAAAGGATTTGGCTAGAAGACAAGGGAGGGGGTTCATGAATGAGAAAAGGTTAAGTAATAGCAAGGCATGGCAGAGGCAGAATGATAGCAAAGGGTTAGCAGGGACAGGATATATTTGTGTAAGGGGTGTGTGTGTGTATTTTTTTTCCTTAACTATTAGTGTGTTTGTGTATTTTTTTTCCTTAACTATTGCCTCCTTGGGATAGGATAAAAAGGAGGAAAAAAAGAACAAAGTAAAAAAGGTTAAGTAACAGAAAACAAAAGAACAATTTGCAAGGAAGTAAAGAAAACAGACAATTATGAATATAATTTCTTCTATTAATATATATATTTTCATGAATTAGTATTTGTTGTTATATACTTTGAATCCTCCCGAATGTTCTGCTGGTCCCAAGACAACGTTCTCTTTTGTTTTGTATTCCTTTTCTGTTTTCCTTTTTTCTTATTTGATAGTTTCTTTAAATAAATTTGAAAAGCAAATACTAAAAAAAAAAATTAATACTGCCTGAAATCATTATTTTGTTTTGTTTATTGAGATGTTAGCATGAGGGCACAAAAGTCTAATGTTTTACAGTTACCAATTTTATTTACTGTAGTTATTTACTTTATTTTGTGGGTCATTTTGTGATTACTGTGTTAGAAAATATGCCTTTTATCAGAATTAATGTTTTGTTACATGGGATTAAATGCTGCATAGTTTTGTGTGGCCATAGGAAACTAACTTCCTATTTCCCATAAGTTCAATGTATAAACATTGCATTTTTTACTTTTGCATTGTTTTCCAAGAAAGCAATTACCTCCATGAAAGTGGAGTATTAACTACATATGTATCAAATGGAATATCATCTAAGTAAAGGAAAAGAAAAGAAATGAAAAAAGACATAGCTTAGGAAATTATTAAAACCTAACAAGATTTTAATTCCTCTAAGAATTGGACAAATTTAACAAAAGGATACACAAAAGAATTAAGGCCTCGAACTAGTGGAGACCCAATGCTTAGTGGAATTCCATGTATATGGTAGTCACTGAACAAATTTTGTTAAACTGAGAAAGCAAAAATATCCAAGGGAATGGACAGAAATTAATTATGTTCTAAGGTTAAAGAACTCATTAATTAAACACAATAAAGGCAGAAATTTTAAATAACTTTGTAAACCTTAATATAATGAAATAGTAACAAAGGAAAGATGAGCAGAAGAGGCTGACTTAAATGAAGAAGACTGATTTTCTAAATAACAAAAAGGCTAGGTTAGGGGGAAAAACCCAACCCTATCAATATTTTAAGTGCTCATCCATTGGTAACAAATTGTGGCAGATGAATAAAATAGTATATTAAAGTCAAAGAATGAGAGAAAATTAAAAACTTTATTACAATTAATGACAATTTAAGTACAATGGAATTTTTAAATTAGTACAAAAACAAAAACAATTTTAAAAAGTAGATTAAAAAATATCAAAATTTATATGGAAGAACAATGGGTCAAGATTACTAAATAACACACATGTTCCTTGATATATATATATATATATATATATATATATATATATATACACATATATAGCTCTCTATGTATGTATATACATATTTGCCTATTTATTACCTGTAAAGTATCAATCCAAACTAATGGAACCAGTCCCTCTTCCTTCATGATACATAGATCTAGATATGTAGTATCATAGAATCAAAAATCTGGAGCTAGGAGTGACTCCAACTCATTCACTTTACAAATGAAGAAATGGGCATAAAGAGATTAAATTGTACTATAAAGTAATCATGATCCAAAGTACTCATACTACATTAAAAATATATATCAATAACAAAAACATGGATTAATGACATATTCTAGATAACCAAGGTTTAGAACCAAATGTTTATAGCAGTGTTGTGTTTGTTGAACCTAAGGAGGAAATTCATTGCTTCAATAGATATATACTGTCATCAATATGGGTACTTCCTCCAATTATATAGATCAAAATTTATCTCCATCTCATTCTGTATAATTCCTTTCCTTATTTTCCAATAGGTTCTCTATCAGTCATCATCACTCTAGGGCCCCTCTAAATCTCTTGACATTACTTGGATTATTATCTCGTCACTATGTGACCAGTCCTCATTTCCTAGTCATACTTGATATATATACACATAAATAGCTCTCTATCTATGTATATACATATTTACCTATTTATTACCCGTAAAGTATACATCTTTAATGATTTTTACTATGTGTTCCTTATGCACAATTTTTTGTTATTAATATGTACCCTACTAATGTCCATCATGTGCCTATCTAATGACTTTTTGGTGAACCACAAATTTATTTCTTTGTAAATTGTCACATTATATATGTTTTATGAAAAAAAAACTTTTCAGACTTCTCCACTATTCTACTAATAATTTAAAAAAAATAAGTGTGTATATTCTAAAACTGTTCCTATTTTTGGCTATCATTTTCATATTGCAAAGAGCTCAAGCAAGAAAACACTGAGGCAATTTCTAAGTTTCTCTGATTTTCTTGCTATAACAACTGATTTAAATTTGTTAAATTTTCCCTATGGAAATGTGATGTCTCGGTCAATTTACTCATGAAATAAAACCTCAGAGATGTTTAGGTTTGAATCTCTCATTACTAGTAATTTAGAACAATCTTTCATACAATTATTAATAGTTTTCTTTTTTCTTTTTTAGAATTCGGTTCATAATTCTTTTGTTATTTACTATGGGAGAATGATTCCATTTCTTGTTTCTATATGAACATAGGCATATAACTCAATCGTTTTCTGAATTTTCACATTCACCCAATTTATCTAAGTGCTTTTACCAAGCATAACCAATCATAAAGTAAAACAAAACAAACAAAAATCCAAACCTCACATTAAGCAAAATAAAATAAAGTGACTATAAATGCCATATCACTATATTCCTTTCTTTTACTTGCCAATTGGAAAAAACAAAAACAAAAACAATGTTTTAAAGTATGTTATGCAAAAATAGTATATAAATAATATCGAATTTGTGAACTGTTCCTCTTTGAGATTTCATTAAATAGTGAAAATCAACATGTATGCTCTTTTTGGGGGTCTATATTTTTCACTCAGGTATCATTTCATATCAGTTTTTTTGATATTAAAATATACAACCACTTCATAGGACACTGGATTTAATCACAAAGTTCAAGCTCTTGCTATCTGTGTGATCCAGCAATCCAACTAACCATCATCAGCCTTACATTTCCTTAACTTTAAAATGGGGACAATAACACTTACTGCAAAGGGCTAAGAATGAAGAACTAATGAGGTAATATATTTAAGTACTTTGCAAATGTTAAAGTGCTATACAAATGTCAACTATTATTATTTTTAGTATTATTCATATTCTATTACATGAATATACAACAGTTTCGATATCCGCCAACTGTTGACATATCATTTATTTTACTATTTTTCCGTTAAAGATAATGCTAGTTTGAAAATGCTAGTTTGCTCACCAGTCAGGGTTAGTTTTCACCTGTCTCGAGCAGGGGAAATAGCTTTTCCAAGGATATTTAAGCATCAGTGATCTCCATGATCTCCAAGTCTTTGGTAACCAAGAGAAAGCCATTGACCAATCAGCTAGTCTAATTAATAAATTGATTACTTACCCAAGAAAAAAATTAAGATAGTGTTAGCAACTTATTTTAAGTGATAGGGGGCTCAATATTTAAATGTTTTAAATTTATAAACACTTTGGATCATAACTTAGGGTTCTCCTATATTTCCTTCTAATTTAATCTAATAATATTGCTTATTGCTTTTTTAAAAATATACATTTAGTGTTGGAAAATTTGATTAAAATATTATTTCCTCCTTGCTCTCAACCAAGAGGCATTTAAAGACAACAAAGTTTGTTCTTTTTGTAAGTGATCACTAATTTCTAGCTTACTATTTTGTTAACTTAGGGCTACTGAGTCAAACTTGACCCCTTGAAAAGTAATTCAGATGATCTCACTAAAAATCTCACTAAAAGTTGATGAAACAAAATGAAGGACTTCTAAGCTTTTAGGCAACTGAAATTATCTTCCATATTGACAACAAAGCCTTTCTCATCATAATAAGTAAATGTGAATAGGATGGGGAAGACCCCTGTGCACATGTGTTAATTAATGAACAAGTGAGCTAAACACTTAGTAGAAGTGACTGCAAGAGATGAATGACTACCAGGATTCAGTGTGAATGCAGGATCTCCTAGGATTCCGAGTACCATGAAACCAAAAAAGCTTTCTGTAACAATCTGACTGAATTTTACAGGTTTTTATTGCTATGATGGCATTTTTTTGGACTGATCAAAAACATCAAATTGGCTCATCTCCCCTGCATTTGGGAAGAGATCAAAAAATGAACTTTTTAAAATGAAAATTTGATGTTAACATTTCATATTGTACTAGGGACCATTATTTTCATGTTTAAAAACTGGTTTATTGAATAATTATAACACATGGAACATTTTTAAAAGCTAATTGTATAAATAATAATTCAAAATATTAATATTTTGGTACAGTAACATACAGTAATATATTTTATAAACTTTTCAAATCATGCCTGAATTGCTATTAATCTATGTGGAAACATGGAACAAAAATATCCCTCTCAATCATGGCAATTAAGTGAGAGAAGTTAATTTACTGGATAGTGAGAAAGGGATAAATATGAGATACATGAAAGAAGTCAACAGAGACAGGGAAATTAGAAAGAAGGGTAAGTTTAGAAGGAAAGATACTAAGTTTTGGACATGTTAATTTTAAAATGCCTTCAGAACACCCAAGTAGAGATGACCAGCAGGCAAATGGAAATGTAGACTTGGAGTTCAAGAAAGTGACAAGGAAGCCTCAAAGATAGGGACCAAGGTTGTGACAGTAGTAGTGGGATTAGGTCATCATGGAAGGAAGAAGTTACAATGCCAGATGAGACACAGTCTGCTGCCACCAGCTCCCAAGGAAATTCATGAGGAACATGACATTCCTACTGAGAATGTTGGTGACTCAAAGCATGATCCACAATTGTTCTAAAAACATAAATAGTTCTTTGAGAATAAAAATTTAAAATGAGAATATAATGAAACATAGGGAGAAAGAAAACAGAAAATTCTTCAGATCTGTGCAAATCATTAGATAATCATGGTTGATGGAGTTGAAGTCTAACCTAAGAAGTGAAAGGGTTCAGGGGAAATGACAGTCCTCAGACTACATGGATGGTAATTTGATTTCAATGCAAAAAACAAAACAAAACAAACAAACAACAACAACAAAAAAAAACAAACACATAAATTTAAGGCAAACTTTTAAAAATGTCATTTTGAGACAGATAGAAAAGAAAGAGGGCCAGGCAAAAATAGTAATGCTGATAATGTTGTTGAAAAACCTGAAGCTCTTTCAGTAAAAGATGACAGAAGAGGCCTTGAAAGCCAAGAGTCAGAAAAGACAAGAGGCCAAGGACAAAAACCAGAAAAGTGATAATAAATCATCAAAAAATGACAATAAATAAAATTTCTTTAAGGAACTTAATTTAAAGAACTAAATTTCAACAGTCAGGTTATTTTTCCCTGTATAAGATGTCTACAGGGATGTCTTCATCCCCAATCATGAAAATATACCACACTATCTTTTCTACAGTAGAAATATTTACTTGTAGTTTATCAGAAAGAGTGAATAAAAGATCTGAAAGGGATGGAGTGAAAGGGTTGGGGGAAAAGAGACAGAAACAAAAGAAGGAAAAGACAGAAAAAGAGATAGAAAGAGGCAGGAGGGGGTTAGAAGAGATAGAGAGAAAATGCAGAGAGACAGAAGCAATACTAATACAACTAATACAAATACAAATAAAAATAAAATCCCTATTCTCAAGAAACTCACATTCTAATAAGGGAAGACAATTCAGAAGGCAGTTAGATATAGACTTGGGAGTCATCTGCAAAGAGAGGATATTTTACCAAAAGAAAAGTCAGAGAGAAAGAAAAGAAGAGAATCCAGTTCTCCCTGTGCAACAAGAGAACTGTTCGGTTCTGCAAACATATATTGTATCTAGGAGATACTGCAACATATCTAACATGTATAGGACTGCTTGCCATCTAGGGGAGGGGATGAAGGGAGGGAGGGGAAAAATTGGAACAGAAGCAAGTGCAAGGGATAATGTTATAAAAAAATTATCCTAGCATGGATTCTGTCAATATAAAGTTATTATAAAATAAAATAAATATAATTTAAAAAAAAAAGAAAGAAAAGAAGAAAGCACAAGACAAAGTCCTGGAGTACACAAATGTATAGGAGTGAGTCATGGATGTTGATCCTGTGATCAAGAAGTCTAAGAAGTTAAAAGAGAGTCATGACAGAATCGCCTCACGAAATCACCTGATGTCTACTATAAAGACCATTGCTCTTTAGTAAGTTTTTTTTTTAACAAAGATATCTCTAGAAGCCTTGAAAAGCGTAGTTTTAGTCAAGTGGTGGAGAAAGAGCATGGATTCCTAAATGTTGAGACGTTAATAGTATGTAAGAAAATAGAGGCAATCAATAGATGGGTTTTCTTAGGAGTCTGGCTAAAACAAAGAGCTAGAGAGGTACAATATAAAGGGATACTACATTGAAGGGATATTCTGTTTAAGGATGGGAGAAATCAAGGTATACTTGAAAACACCCAGGAAGAAGCCAGTGAGAAAGCCAAAAAAGTAGAAGCTGAGAATTAGGGATAGGAAACAATCAAAGGGAGAAACTCCTGAAAAAGATTCTTGGGAGAAAGAAAAGCAATTTCATCCCTGAGCCTAAAGCAAAGGAGTTAAGAAAAAGGAATGCTAATGCAGTGGGTGAGCAAGTTTGACAAGTAAGAATTACCTGGGCACTGGAATGGTTTCTCAGACAAAAAGGTGTTACTGTCATATAAAAGAGGATAGAATTAAGCAGCATCAGGAGATTGGTTGGTGGGGAAAGGGAAGATGTTTACTCTTTCCTTATTAGTTAGATCTTTTCAAGGGAGATGTTTATTTCTTTAACATTGGCAAATTTTGGGAAAAACAAGAAACAAATATATAGCAGGACCCAAGCTTCCTAGCATTCTGTTTACTAGGATCCAAGCCCTTTGCATCTGGGTATATGGTTAACTATGTCTTGTTTAACTCAACACAAGTCCCCTGCACCTATCCTGGTGGGCAACAACAACTTGTTTTTCTTCCCTGCTCCTAACTATAAACAGATACCCTGCTGGGGTCCATTTTACTAACATGATCTGAAATGTAGATCTCAGAAGATAAGGGTGTTTCAGATGCATGGCCTCATTTTTTCAGGGAGATATGAGGCAAAGTCCTTTACTGAGATGGAAGATGTTGGCATAGGTGATTTGAGAAGAGAAAAAAATAAAATATCTGTTCTCAGAAGTGATCAAGAAAACTAAAAAGATCAGCAATGGGGAAAATGGGAAAAATTCAATTAAAATTGGATGCTAAATTTGTAATAGAATCTGTCAAAGCAATTATGTGACCTTCTCCAGACTTGTTTAGCTATGCCCAGATACAACCTATCTGCTAAACCAACCTAAATACAGCCTTGGATAAGTCATCCTCCATGCAGGAATACTTTCTCCAAATCATCTCTAACTTGTACAGTTTCTAGTTTCTTTCAAAGATCTACTTCTACTTCCTTCAGGAGACCTTTCCCGATGCCTCCCATTTGACAGTACTCCCACCATCCAGAAACCACTATACATTTAATTTCTGTGTATTTTAATATATGTCTATGTAGAAATTTATATATCTGTCTATATAGAAGTATATATTATATAAATCACTTATAATCAAGATTTTCATTTTTGCATTTGCATTTGCATTTTGCCTTCAAGGACTAGCACAGTGCCAGGAACATAGTAGACATTTAATAAATGCTTACTGAATTGTTAAATCCAAAGTGAGAGAATTTAGCCCAAAGAAGTTAATGAGAACACCACAGGAGAGAGTTTAAAGAAAATTGGCAGAATCCAGTCAATATCCTTTCTGATACTCATATATAAGAAGTGAGACAGACTAAGAAATTAGTAGAGGGAAAGGAGGGGTACAAGAGAAAGACAGCAACAGAGAGAAACCTGAGGTGATAGCAGAGTCAAGTCAATGTTTTTGAAGGAGGAAAAAGACAGCATATTTGTAGGAAGCAAGGAATCATTAAGAGAGGGAAAATTTAAGATGAAAAGAGTGATCAATGAAGCAAATTTTAGAAAGAGAAGGAAGAAGACTGGAAAGATAGAGATAAGTATCTTAACTCCTTCACATTGGTTTATTTTATAATTTGGGGCAACTATTTCTAGACATCAACCAATTTCTTCTCTGCTGCCAAAGATGGAAGATTCTGAAGAACAAAGGCTTTGACAGTTTGTTGCAGGATTTACTCAGAGGAATCTTAGACTCTATTCCTGGATAAATCATGTAAAATTGTACTATACTAACAATTGATATTAGCTTTCCAGCATCAAATTCCAAGTATTTCCAATTAAATGTGCTAGCTTCTCACTCACATTTCTGCCTTTTAATCTTAAATCTAAAAGATTTGCAGCAACAAGAACAAAATTAGCCAGTGAGAAGTTGCTTTCTTCTCTTTAAATTTCTCATAAACCAGGACAACTGATAAAAAATCAGGGTACGATTATGGGTAAGTGAAGTTGTACATAGTATTTTTCATAATATTATACATCTGAAATTGTAAAGGACCTCAGAAGCCATTTGGTCCAAACTTTACATTTGATTATTATTATAACTTTAAATCTGTAATGGGTATTCAAAATAAATATTTGATACATTTCCTTTACCTCTTCTCATCAAAACTTCATTTTAAAAACAAAACAAAAAACTTCATCTTGGCTTCAACTGTCTTAAAATTTTAAATTTCTATGGACAAAACTACAATATTATTTAGTAAAAAAGAAATAATCAAGGAAAGGGAGCATTTGCAGTATTTTTTATTGTAACTGTTACCTAACTTCTTGAGTGAATTGTCAGATACTAAGAAAAAAGACTAAGAGATTATAACAGAAACTTTAATATGAGAGAATATTAAAACTTTAGAATAAAAAGGCACTCAAGGAATATCCATTGGGTTTTTGTATTTCCTGATTCTGTTGAGTTAATAGGTTTTTAAAAGGAGTCTAGGGAGAAACTAAAAATTAATCAATGAGAAGATTCTGATAACAGTATATTTAAAGAAAAGATACTAGTGAAAAAAAGTAGCCACTATTGACTGGTGGACCTTTCCATTCTCTAAAACTGTGGCTACAATTTTCCTGGCATTAAAGCTATTTAGACATTGCAGCATGAATGAAATATGCATTCAGATTTGGTAAATACACAACAAGGAGAAAAAGGAGGAAAAGGGGGAAGGTAGATATGATGAAGATGGGGACAGAATATAAAACATTAAAAAGGCATTGTTAACATAGCAAAATGAAACAAAAAACAATCATAAATATTAATCAGGTCTGGAAAGCAAGAGCTAATCGGTTTCCAGGGAAAACAAATAAAATGATGGCATTCAAGAAATAAAAGTTTAGAAAAACTAGAGAAATAAAAAACTAATGCCTTTAATATGTTTAACAAAAAAGAATCAATAGGCAAGCAGGTTTGTGACAGAAATAAGAGAATAAGGCTCACAATAGCAATAAAAATACCTATGAAGAATAATTCAAATATTAAACAACTATTGTGGCTTTATCAAGACTCAAAAGGAATGATAAACAGATACAAATTCTCAAAATAGTAGAAGGCCAGAACCTTGGCTGAAAGGAAGAGGCTTGAGCTACCTAGCTGCCAAGAAAGAAGAAAGTTACTATTAGTAGCTTAAGTTTTCTTTTAGATTTTAACTGACATATAGTGCCTAGACATTATTAAAAACATCCTACGTTTGTAATCTTGCCATACTAGAATGTTTAATGGAATTAAGAAATTTGAATTCAAATACAACCTCAATATTTACAACTTGTGCCACTAAAGCTAACTTCTTAGAGCTTCAATTTATAAGGTGGGGTGCCTATATAGACAACTTCACAGAACTGTTGTGGAGTGTAGGGGAGACATATGTAAAGCACTTTGCAAACACTATCAGTTCACAAAGATCAAACTGGTATTATTAGCCACTTTTTTACACTTTTTCATACATCATCATGAATTACTATAACCCTTCAATCAAAGTCCAGTATCCTTATATAGCTCAACATAACAATAAGAATCAGGTTTCCAGGTATTGAGTACAAGACCACACTATTTACATATGTACATGTGCTAAGAATTTCAACCTTCTGTATTAGCCTTAAAATGAGCCACTTCTTTTTCAGTCCAGAAAGAAAAACAATTTAAAAGAAACCTAATTATATTTATTTTACTACCTTGGTATCTCCTTAAAAGGAATAGATTAATAATTAGTATATATTAAGTTTATACACACACATACACACACACACACACACACACACACACACACACACATTTTATAAGTTATTCTAAATACACTTTCAATATCCAGTAAAAAATAACACACTAAAAGTAAAAGACCATCCAGGAAATAATAGATGGGTAAAAAGTGAATAAATATACTTCCCATAAACCTGACTAGAAAAATATTTGTTGCTTTTAAAGAATAATAAGAAACAACTGGAGCTTTGTAGTTAACTTACCAAAAAACAATTTTTAAATCCATAGAATACAATGGAACTAATTAATTGCAAAGAAAGACTAAAGATAAAAGCAAATGTATCTAGGTGGGTGAAATAGAGGGTATGCCCTCATAAAGATTAGTGGTTAATTGGCTTATGGATGGCTTACTAAAAACCAAAATAACTGCTATAATTCAGAGGTAGCAAAGCATCACAGGGGTTAAAAAAGATGCAATAGGAATAATATATATTATTTAAAAGCAAATTAAAAAGATTAAAGTTAGAGAAAGGAGAACAACTGCTGAGAAGAAGTAAGCAGAAAAGACAATTCAAAAGATAGGAGAAACCTTAGAAAATCTACAGACAGAACATATTCCTAGGGACCACAAAGAGACACAATATTAGAGAGCAGGATTCCCTTTCTTAACACAATTTTCACCTGGAAATTACATCTGAAAAGCAAGGTTCAATTTTTATTATCTGTGGCTACAATTCAACTTGCAGGTATGATTCAAATAAAAAATACAACAACAAAGCAATAATGAATAAGAAAATTAATATATTTCCCACAAAAGTCCTAGATAAAACTAAGTTATAGTCTCTAAAATGGAACATAAGAATTTCAAAATGTGTGAATGTATAGACAAAGGAGTGGAAATCATCTGGCACTATTGTTTTTACTGATCTTCCACTGGACATGTTTAAGCCAAGTTAAATCTTGTTACTCAGGAGTTACTATATAAATGTGAAAACTATTTAGCCAAGTTTAGTGTAATCACTGCTGTGCGATATTGGCTAAGTATCATTAACTTTAAACTTACAACTAAATTACCAGATTCTGAAATTATTAAAAGAAATGCCATTGTCACTTAAAGAGAAAATATATGATCTTTTTCATATTTAGTTTTGATAAACTAAGAGTAGCTCTTAAAATGGAATAATTTAACATAAGTGGCCCTCCTTTGTCTTTCCCTTTTTGTAATTCTCCATGCAACACTATTTGTTCTAAAAAAGTTATAACAATTTTTATGCTAAAAGTGTCAGTATTACTTACAAATATAATGAAAAACAATTCTGATTTTTAAAAGACTAACCGTATTTCATCTCAATGTCAAGATAGTTGCAATGATTTATAGTTTTGAATTTTAGGGGTAATCATAGTTCTCAAATGAATTTAAACTTCCAATTATAAAAATTACCCACAATTCTCACAGTAACCATATAAAAATTATCCTCAGACAACAGCCCTCACATTTTTCCTTCTTCAGAGACCAACATCCTATTCATCTCATAATTAACTCTGAAATATTTTGTGTAACAACTCACTATGGAGTATTTTAAAGCATAAAAAAAATGCTACTGTGAAATCACAAAGTAAAAATGGTTTTGTGTTTTCATTCATATTCTGTTTCACCAAGACACAAAGGAAAATCTGTGAAGACAACTAAAGAATTATTCTCCACCTTATTGAAGAGACATGTTTTAAAATTAAAAACCATGAACAAATCTATCTACAAAATAATTCATTTTTTATATCAAACAGCTGCAGACCTTGTAATTGAAATAATGTGTCTAAGGTTACAAATGAAAAGTGTTAGGTATCATTCTTGAAGTGACAGATTAAGTTCCTAATCCAGTTATGGTAATGGCCACATTTGTAGTTTAACATAAATTAAGACCTTAATTATATTTGTGGCTATTTTAAACAAAATAACAAATTCCTTTGTACCTGTGAATGTAATTTATAGCAAAGCCAGGTTCATTTTCCAAGCCAATCTATTTCCCCCTGCAGAAGAACCCTGTTATAATGGTATAATGTAATTCTTGTTGTAGAATGTTGAAGGAGTAGATTCGCTGGTAGCACAGAGGAGGTTTTGAAGATAAATGAAGATGCTATTCATTCAGGGGTAATTTCATCTTAGAACTATATGAAAGATGTTTCACTCACATGTGGTAGCTGTATGGCCTGGAATTTAAGTGTATTTTCAGCTCAAATGTAATGCTGCTAGATCGATTATGTTGATACTGTATATCTAATAATGAAGAATTCTAGCCTTTTTCTGTTTAAAAAATGGGCTGTCATTTTTTCATTTCACTACTGAGTCTGTATTGTTCTGTTTACTGAAACAAATTAAAATTTGGCTTGCTGTTTACTTCATAAACAAAAAGTATACACTGGTATTGCTAACTTAAAAGTCTAAGAATTCTTGACCAACAAAATCTATTACAACAGAAATAATCACCTATTTGTATTATGAAGTTTTTGGGAAAAGTCTTTAGCATTTATATTTTAGTGACATCTAAATGTCACTATTTAAATTTTAAGTTACTCTGTTCACACATGGTAACTATCAAAAGGAAAAGAGAATATCTGTTAAATCAGATTCTACACATAACCACTCGTAAGCGCAAAGGCTCACTATTTTTTACAAAGTTTAGATTTCATACATATAAACCAGCCCAAGGCTAGTTCACAAAATGTTTTGTTATACCAAGTATGCAGATATGATATAAGAAACAGTACTTCAGCTTAGGTATTTCCCCCTCCCCAACATAAGAAGAAGAATAGATTTAAAGATTTAATGTGCTTGACTTAAGTTTCTTTTCTTTAAGAGGCAATTAGGGTGTTTGTGGGAAGAGACTGAAGAAAAGAGTCAGGGAAGAAATGGGTAACTCAGAGAAAAAATTAATTTCAATAGTTCCTTTTTACTTTCAGAAAGTTATAGCAAATTTTATTAATATTTTAATATAATGTTATTAGTTCCTACTATTAAATATATTAATTTACATTAACAAGTGATGGCAGACTCACTTCTAGCCCTAGTTATATATACAAACCCCTGTAATTCCTGTGAAAAGTCCTGCTTAAAGTAGGAAAGTACCTGACCAATGTATGTCAGAAAATCTGAAAAATATTTCCCCAGGAACTTTTTACTGAGCTCTTCTGAACATCACAGCATAAGTTTAGATGACTAACAAATACATGTTGCAAATCATTTCTGTAAAGGTTATTGTTGATTTCTACAAACTCCTTTCCTAAAATGTTGAATTTTTTTCTCTTCATATATACGTGCAAAGATGACAATTCTAGAACTGAGAATCTGTTTGACTTGCCTAAGAACTATCAATCTAACCAGTGAATGTCAGTCAAGAAATGATCAATGATTAAAATAAAAGCAACCAATAATGATGAACCATTAGAATACAACCATTTCATCACCAATTAATGTGTCAACAAAAAAGGCACATTTTCCTGAAAGGAAAAAAGCAAGACTCAGCTATTTCTTTATCGGCAGGTCTGACATGTTCATGTTCATGGCCCTGCATTAATAGGACCTATAAAAATGCTGACTTTTTTTTTTAAACCATTCAACTGATTAACATAAGGTAAAGAATTAGTTCTTGTTGACATTTTCCTTTCCTTTTAGAAGAATATTTTTTCAAAAAGTATGAAGGAAAAGGAAGCTAGGTGGGACGTCAGCTTATTTCCTTTCTAAACTTAAACACTCACCAAAGAAAAGTTTTTCACTCCACGCAGTATTCCAATAATAAGCATTACAAAAATTTTAGATATCTTAATTATATTGTTGGTTTTTTTAATAGTCAGGCATTTTGAACAAGCCTCAATTTATAAGGCACATATACAATTTTTTCTGTTCAATAAAAGTTATTTATTCAAAAACTATATAACATTCCTTTCATTTTTTATATTTTCAAAGAGCACTCCTTCTTATGATTTAATCTGAATCTCTTAACAAGTTTTGTGAGACAGGTGGAATCAGTATGCCTATTTGACAGATGAGGAAAATGAAGAACATTATACTAAATACTTTTCCAGTGCTACCAAAAAAAAAAACAAAACATAAAACAGTTAACAGTATTTTCTTGAAAGTCAAAAATTAACATTCACTATCTGTCAAAATATCCAAAGATTTCTTATAGTTTAAAAAAAAATTAGTGTAGCATGCATTTTCACATTTATGAATATATGAATGAATCAAAAGGAGACTAAGAAATATAGAAAGAAAAATAGGAGACTAAGAAAAATAATAGGAGACATTATTTTCATAAACAGATATTGCTTATCCTTCTGGCTTCTACCTTTGGCCTATCCATCTCACTATATACTTCTGTGAAAATATAAGGAGAATAAGGAAGAAACACAGCCACTTAATTATGTCCATTTTTTGCTCCAAAGGGCTCCTGGCATTTGTGAAACTCACTACTTAAAAAAAAAAAAAAAAAAAAAGGTCTTCTGAGTAGAAAGCAAACATCTTTAAAAATTTAGTTTTATTCAAGTAACCCTTTAAAAGTTATTTATTTATACATTATTCTAAATCAACAGGTTTAGGCTAATAAAAGATGATTTTAAAAAATAAATATTAACACCACCATGAATTTAAACTTCTTTAAAGTTTTCAAGATGTTTTCTTCATAACAATTTTGTGAAGCAGATAATATCAGTTTTAGTATAACCATTTTGCAGTACACTAAAGTTCAGAGAGAAAAAAAAATTTTTTTTTCTGAAATACGACTAAAAGTCAGGTTTTTTGGTAGCAAGCCAGGACTAAGAAAATAGGATCTACTTAATTTTCATTATCAAAAATATTTTTTTCCAAAGTCCAAAAAAAAAAAAAAAAAAAGTGTGTGTGTGTGTGTGTGTGTGTGTGTGTGTGTGTGTGTGTGTGTGTGTATCTCTCCTTCCCTCCTTCCCTCTCCTTTCCTTCTTTCCCCCCCTCCTATTTCCCTCCACTGACCAAAGGAACCAATAATTCTAAGACACTAAATACAAGGCTATTAAAGTCAATACACAAAGATTATTTTTTAGTCATACAGTATCATATAAACAGAGGGGAGTTATTATGTGGAAAGAACATGCTTTAGTAGATACCAAATTCCCTTTAAAGTGAAATGATAAAAATCACTTTAATCATTAAAGATCTGACCACTTTAATTTTACAGGTAGAATAAATACCAAGTCTATGTGCTAAGTGGAATTTAAATTTCCTGATGGTTAAATAGGCAGACTATTAAAAATTAGATACCTGATAGTTCATTATCTTTTAGAAAATAATCAGGCATTTTATAGATACCTGTCACTGTTTTGATCAGTTTTGCACATCACAAGTGAGTCACTTTACTCATTCTTCTAGATCAATCCTGTTCTACTTTACAGAAGAAAATTACTCCATAAAGTTTAAATCAGATATCTGCAAAAGTCACATTTATAGTCATGGCTACTATCAGCTGTCAAGCCAAAGAATATTGAAGAAAAACAAGAATTTTTAATATATTCTAGTTAATTTATCATCTAAGTGACACGTGTAGGATAACAAAATTAAAATGGTAAAATGGTTAAGTAAAATTCTACATTTAAAGAGTAACCTTTTTTCTTGTTTGGTTTTAAATCAAAACTGAACTGAATTTTTTTTTTTTTTAAAGGAGCAAGCCCAGCAATCAAATGAATGGCTGGATAAAGTCAACACTAAGATGAAGTCATGAACCATTCAGCAAAAATGCTCATTTTTTTTTTCCATTTCAAAGGATTATTTAAAACATGTAACAATATGGGTGGACACTGCCATCTTGGGACTTTTCTAAATAAACAGAGACTTAACTCATTTATTTCAACATAAAATACCTTTTTGATAAAATGTACCGCAGCATTTTCCAAGATGTTACTCTTTATCTAGAATAGTCATTCTTTTTAAATATGAAAAATAAAAAGTATAATGTTAGATTAATCAACAACTTTCTGTTTTCAGGTATAAGTCAAGGTATAAGTGTGATGGAAACAAAGTTATAAAACCTCAATAGAAGTATATGTAGATTTTATGAACATGATATTGTAACTGAAATCTTGTTAGTTGTAACTGAAATCTTGTTAGTTAAGATGATGAAATATGAAGTGCTGGTTTTAAATGAGAATACATTACAAACAACTGATTAAGAAATTCTACTCATCCAAAAAATTACATATGCAAGAAAAATATATTAATTAGCATATCATTACATAAAAGAATCCAATTTTTTTAATTAAAGAATTATATAACACTTCACACACATATACGTGCTCAATACAATTAGACTTTTTTATTTTCTAAAGAATATTTCTATCTTAAATTTCTCATATTTTTATATTAGCTTTTAGTCATCTTTACTTTCTGAAAATAGTTTTCTTTGATTTTAAATTACTTAATTCAGCTAAATGGAAATGATCCTAAAAATAAAATACTGCAATTTGTATCAGCTAAAATACTATTGTGAAAAACTCATTCCTCTCCTAAAAGTTTTTTGTAAAAGTACACAATGTCAGTAAAAGAACAATTTCAAAAGTACAGTTTGAGAATTATACAATGATCTTTTCCAATATAATTCTGATATCCATCAATCTGGGATTGATGTGTACATAACAAACAGTTACAAATGAATAAAGTTTCTTTGAGCTGTTTCAAGCTAGATTAAAGACAGAACAAACACAAAAATATCTAAAGTGAGATGTCTAAACTATTATTCACACATATTTTAATCTTTATATTACTATAAGAAAAGATGAATACTATGCACTTGCCCTTCATTACTACCACCCTCCAATTTAGACAGAAAAGGAAAAATTATAGTCTAAAAACAGGATTTATATACTAAAAATATCATGAAGGTCAAAATTTTAAGTTGGCAAATATTTCTTTAAATAATATATTTATTTATATATATAATATGTGTATTATATATTTATATTTATAACATATTTATATATAATATATTTATAATAATAAATAAAATTTAGAAGTCTGTTTAATAGAACTGCACCAATAAGGCAATATTATATAATTATAACAAATTATACTGGAAATTTAATATATAGTGCGAGAGTATTTTTAAAAATTCATTCCAACCAAGAGAAATTTAACATCTCCATTTAAAACAAATCTTTATTTACCTGAACAGCGAGAGAAGAAGCATTATCAGAAAGCAAAATTTGTTCCCCTGTAGGAAAAAAATGAAAGGATGTCCATTCAAACTGCTAAAATAGTGATTTTTTATAAAAATTAATTTTAGCCTCAAAAAATTACACATCAATGTCATTATGTAATTACAACAGAACTATTATGTAATGATGGTTTTCAGCTGTATTACCTATGTATGAAGGTAAAACAAGATCTTTCCTCTAGAATCGCTTTATCATTTATCTTATCAAATTCATATGTACGTAACATATATGTAATTTAAAATCCTTTCAAAAAATATTTGTTTTAAATTTTTTAGGATAATTCCTTTTTTCCCAATCAAAATTAAGTAAAATAAGTATCTGCTTACAACTCCTCTAGTTAAAAGTAAAAGCATTCAGAATCCTATAAAACCAGCTTGCAGTTAATATTGCACAGTGTGTCTAGGTCTGTCACACAAAAGAAAGATGACAAGTTCGCTGCAATAAAAATTCCATGCTTAGAAGACTAGGGCCGCTGCCTATTAGTCTTCATTACTTTGCAGTCTTCTGACAACTGTAGCAGGCTGCTGAGCCCCAAATGGGGTCCATAATGTGATCTGATGATATATGAAGAGCTGCTAAAGGGAGCCTGAACCATCCTAGCCTATACATTTTAACAGTTCCTTTTTACTGAGAGCCCACTTTACCACAAGACTTCAAAAATCTGCTGCCTCAGCTATTGGTGCAGTAAATCTGCCAACAGTGCCTGCTATCACATCATTTTACGCTGCCTACAGCAGCCAATATAATGAGTCAATAATAAACCAAGGACCTTATAGGCCATGAATACTTGGTTTATGTTGGCAAAAGCAAGTTTAACTAAAACTTACTCATAATACAAATATAAAGGTGTCCCTCTGTTAATGTTCTGCTTCTCTTTCATGTTAATGGCACTGAATGAGGTTTCTTTTAAACATTTTAATAGGAAGTCATTACTAATTGCAGAAATAAAGCATTCACCTTTCAGTTGCTGATAAAGTGTAGCATCTTCAGGCCAAGGTTCTGTAGCTGTAGGGGGAAAAAAAGTTGGAATTATACATACAGGAAAAAAAAAATAGTCCTTAAACCAAATTAATGAATGGATATTTGCCCAAAACAGAGGCAGTTGCCACGGTTACTGTAAATATGGCAAACTTTCATTACACTGCATTCCAGATGATAAGGTGGGATGCATAAAGATGCATGGTGAGGAGAATGGAGGAAAAGAAGAGTTTTATTGTGTCCTTAAAAATTAATGTAAAATTTTAGAAGGTCTACATGCATGCCATCATCCTCAAAAATCATGTTTTTTTCAACATAATCAAATCCACATGAAAGGTACAAATGCCATCTTATATTACATATTTTTCTCATTGTCCCTAGCCAGTATTATATTAAAAGTCTTTTTATACTATTCTAGAACATTCCACTGCCCTTCCAGCCCACAAAAACAAACTAAGACAAGCAAAGCAAGATGATGAAGAAACATGCATGTAAGCACAAAGTAAAACACAACTAGTCAAAATATTTAAGTCTGAATTCAACCTTAGCCTAACTTCTTTTCTGATAACTTCTTGTAACTAAATTATAACAGCTTTAAAAGTACACTGAATCCAGAAAATTGGGCATATACATGATGATTTGATGAATTAAATATTATAAATTATTTGTTGACATTGCTATTAAGACATTAACTTAATATTTTCAGTTCTGATTATAATAACTATAGCTAAAACAACCACTGTTAGCAAAAGAATTTTCTTAGGCTATGATACTTCAAATGTATATTAATGAGCAAATTATTACTATTTATATGCTAGTCTTGAAAAACATATCATTAAATTTTGATTGTTATTCAATCCTGATTTTTCTTGGGAAATATTACATAAGAGTCATTCTTAAAAGCCTGATTTAAGATTTATGACAAAAGTAAACCTCTCTAGAAACAAACAAAAAAAATTACAAATTTAGCTAGATAAGGCTTCAGAATTTTAAAAACATATGGGGAAATGTTATTATAATATCATTGCTTTGCTAGGGAATTGGAGGTTAATTTTCAAAATAACTAACTATAGGTCAAGTGTAAAACTCAAATAATTATAAAATAAAGTTCACATTGTGGTTTTAGATGTGTGTTTATGTGGGGTGGGGGGGAGCAAGCAGGACCTTAATCTGTTGATTTCACTAGTATAAGAAATTTCTAATAAAAAAATGCCCTCTCCCAATGCAGATGGGTACTTGTTTTTCAACAGTGACAGAGCAGGGAAGTGAAAAGGAAGGGAAGTAACTATCTGGAGTCAGAGAGCTCAAATCAAATATTGGACTGGAGCTTCTATACTCCTACAGACTGAGGCCAGATCTCTATCCACGCGACTTATTGCTTCTCCTACTTATATGCATAGATTATTTGCCTAAATATTATACTTACTAAATATCAACCAAAATATTATACAAAAATGTTTATAACAGCTGCTATTTTGTTTCATATACACTTAGACATATGGGTATATCTGGATATATAAATATGGGTAATTTTTAAAGATGATATTCATTTTACAACCTACTCATAATAATTCTTATGTAAAAACCCCAAATATAAAATTCCAAAAACTAAATGTTTTCAGGTTATCATAAAATTTTTAAATCACTAAAACTTCAATTAACCAGAAGGCCATAACTCTTCTGAATTGTTTTTGAGCTGTTTTCATGTTATGGCCTAACTACCAGCCCTACTGATCAGTAAACTTCATCAGCCTACATTACATTTAGGATCAAATATAAAGTCCTGTTTGGCATTTAATACTTTCCTACAACTACCTCTTACTACTTTTCCCAGTATCCTCACACATTTCAGAGTCCTCCTGCACTCTACTTGCTAGGTTCCTAGTATGCTTGCTTTTACATATACAAGTGCACCTGTCCACTACCATGCCTTTGCCCTAGTCTTTATACTCAAATTCTCTCCCATCATCTCCAACACCTCAGAATTCCTGGATATCTTCAATACTCAAGTCAGCTCCAGAAAGCTTTTCCCAGTGCTTCTCCCGTCCAACCAATTCAGCAGCTAGTACCATCTCTCCAAGGTTATTTTGTATATTTTTTTTATGTTTCTTCTATACATTTATTTTATGTATATGCTAAAACCCATTAGGATGTTCTTTGAAAACATGGACTTACTTCATTTATGTCTTTATGTCCCTCATGTTCCACATTTTACCTAGAACACAGTAGGTGCTGCTTAAACAATTCCTAATTGATTCAACGCAACTAACATTTATTAATCATCTATTATGTACAAGGCAGATGCCACATGATAGATATGCCTCCAAAAAAAATAAATAAAATCCCTATTCCCAAGGAATTTTTCATCTTGTGGAAGATACAACATGTCCTTGTCTGAGTATTATGTCAGAATTATTCAAGATGGGAGGAGAGAGAACTACTGCCTTTCTCCCTCAGAGTTGGGAAAAATGACAAACAGCACCTGACAGCTAATATACATGTATAGGCTTAGGCAAGTCTGTGCCTGATCTTAGGGTCCCTGCAAACTTGCTTCTGTTTTATTTCTTTCCTAACTAGTGCTACCCAAAAATGAGGGCTAAAATAGATGTGTCCCCTGTGACAATCTTATGAGTATGAGAAATCAGAGGTCCCAGGTCCTTCACTGAAGCTGCCAGGTGTCAAGGGGAACTTCTGCAGAGCCACAGATAAATAGTATGAGGCAAATTATAGTCTAACTTGCTAAAAGACAGAGACTTAGAGCCTGTTATTTGAATAGTAGCACTGAGGAGGTAGTGGTAGTTGTTCTAGGTAATGAAATATAAAAGGCCTATTTAGCAGATACAGACTTGTTTGTATTATGAAGTTTAGCTCTCCTAAGAACAAATGTTATTTCTGTTTTAAGTTTCCAATAATAGGTGCCCATTACTCTTTGTGTTTAGCATTTCTCTTGAACAGAGAAAACAAAAAGCTAACTTACAATGGATTCCTATTGTACACTATTACCTTTCTTTCTTGGAAGGGAGACATTTTAAGACATAAGCCAAGACTTTCTTCCAAAGGCCCCAAAGTTGGGAGTAGGTAGGGGGTGGCAAAAACAACAACCATCACAAAAACCACTCAAGAGGGAAGAAAGGGTTTTACTACTTTTATCAGACCAAGAACTCCCTGGACAGAACCCAGGATGCACCTGTGTGAGTATAGAACGGAGGAGTTCCTTAGTAAAGACAGAGAAGATGCAGTGCCCAGCAGTGGTTACAATGGTTATAAGATACAAAAGGATATTGTATTAGAAAAGTTTTCACTTGAAAAATGCATCTCAAAAACATTCATGAAAACAAATGTTTTCAATTTCATTAGTGCTTTCAAATTCTCCAAAAGATAGAAAAAAATAAAAAGGAGAACTGTATTGTTAAGAAAGTCACTATTTTTTTTAATATTAAGAAGAAACCAAAAAAAGTTTAAGAGAATATACTAACAAGAATTTTATATTAATAAACTTTTTAAAAAGAATCTCAACAATTCAGAGGTTTGTATATAATTCCGTTTTTTCATACATTTAAAAACTGATGTTTATTGATTGTTATAGTAAAAATTAATTTTTAATTCTATTCTAAAACTGATTTACTTACAGGAAAAATTTTATTACTAGACCAGAAATGAAGGAACCCTAAGAGAAAGCAACCACTACTTCCAAAAATTTATGTCAGAGAAAAAGAGGAACTTTGGACATAGTTTGATGAGTAGTCTAGATTTTGTGAAAGCAAACTATAAAGGATTAAAAAAAAAAAAAAACCTAGGTAGGATTTCATGGACAAAAGTTCAATATAAAAAGTCAATTCACAAAGAATAGAAAATTCCCAGGGGTGAAATTCTGAAGACATGAAGAGAAACAATGCCAATGAAAAAGAAAAACTGGAGTTTTTTGAAAAGACTGACATAGATTCACAAGGAACTCTGCATGCGACTTGAATTTTACAGAAGTTATACTGAGAAAGTGGAAGAAAAATAACAGATGATGAATATAAAAGGAATGATACCATTTAGGCAAATGGATGTAAGGGAGATGGTATAATATGAGATTGCTAAATCTCAGGATGAGCTGAGGCTGACAGCCAACAGGGATTTTAGAAGAAATGAGAGCATCACCCAAGAGAGGACCACTGATTGAGGGGGTGGGGAGGGAGAGACAGATGATAACAAACAATGGAGGGAAAACAGAAACAGAGCCAAGAGGAAAGAGTAGCAGGAAGAATCATGGCCAAAATCTCCTACCAATCTTTTCCACAAAGATCCAGAATGCAAAATTATGATCAGGAAATTCAAGAAAAAGTCACACCATGAATTTTTTTTTTTTTTTTTTGGTGGCCCAGATTTTCTTGGAAAAACAGAGAAGTCTGCAGATGCTAAGGACAAAATCTAGTCAGAAGCATGCTGCACAAAGCAGAGACACAAAGAAAGCTAAGCCTAGACATCAGAGAAAGAAGTATCCCAGGGAATCCCTGAATTAGCACAAAGTACAGGCAAATGTGCCATCTGGCAATTCTGTTGTCCATTACCCAGTTCCAAGTGATAGATGAAGATGGACTGAAGAGAGAACTTGAACTTGGGGTGGTATAATGGAGTAACAGCAATCATGGACACTAGTTGCATACTGAGCAAGGAACAAATTCAGAAGCAAAAAGTAACCATGTGGCTACACAGTTTTAGATTAAAGCCCAGGCTGAATGAAGCCTGCAAGAGAATAACAAGGACAAGAATCCCAGACCAAAAGAGTCTTGCAGTTCAGTTACTGTATCTGCAGTCTCCCAGGAGGTGCTAAAAGAGGCTGATTTCAATAGCACTCTATCAAAACTTCCAACCAGAGACAAAACAAAAAGATACAAATATAAGCCAGTGAGTTTAAATTATAAGGATATCCTGCACTGCTCATTAAAGAAACAGTAAACATATAGAAAAGAAATGATCATTACAAAGAGCCAGCATGATTTCCTCAAGAACAGTTCCTGCCACATTAATAATCTTATTTTCTATTTTGATAGGATTCCTTAACTAATGAACCCAACGAAATTTTGAAAATAAGAGTTTTACCTAGACTTCGACAAAGCATATGAGAAAGTATTTCATGTGACTATTGTGGAAAAGATGGAGAGATATAGTCAAGAAGAAATACAACCAGATCAATTTGAATCACAATTCTTTGTTGTTCAGAGTCAACTTTAAAAGGCCTCTAGAGCATTCAAGATCCCAGGAATTTGTGCTTGGTCTAATGCTGTTGACCACATTTACTAAATGACATGGATAATGCCATAGAAAGTACTTTCATTAAATCTGCAGAAAACACCAAGATGAAAATAACTAACATAGTATACAAAAAGATTTTTTTTAAAAGATCCTTACAAGAAAAGAACTAAAAACAAAGTAAATTCCATCAAATGATGAATGGATAAACTATGCTGCAAACATATAGAATGTTACTGTCCTTTAAAAAATTATGAAGGGGGGAGGCGCGGGTAGCTGGGTGGCACAGTAGATAGAGCACCAGCCCTGAAGTCAGGAAGACCTGAGTTAAATGTGATCTTAGACATTTAACACTTCCTAGCTGTACAACTCCAATTGCCTCAGCCAAAAAAAAAAAAAAAATGAAGATAATAAACACAGAGAAACATGGGAAGATTCATATGAATAGATGCAAACTAAATTAGTGGAAAAACACAGCGACTATAACAACACAAATAAAAATAACAACAAAGGAAATGAAGCTGAGTATTATGAAATTATGAGAATTAAGCTGAGCCCAAAGAAGTAATATAAGAACATATACTTTTTTTTCTTTGTGAATGTCAGAGATAATGGGTAGAAAACAATTCATATAATGATAGACTTAACTGATGTATTGGTTAGTTTTACTAAATTTTTCCCCAATTTATTTATTTATTTGGTAATAGCTTTTTATTTTCAAAATATATGCAAAGATAATTTTCAACATTCATTTTTGTAAAACCTTGTATTCCAATTTTTTTCTCTCTCCCTTCCCCCTTCCCCTAAACATCAAGTAATTCAATTTATGTTAAACATGTGCACTTCTTCTATACATATTTCCCCAAATATCATGCTATTAAAAAAAAAATCAGATCAAAAAAAAAAGAAAGTAAATGAGTAAGAAAACAAAATGCAAACATAAACATATAAATATGTTTATACATATTGGATTTAACATATATTTTAACATGTTTAACATATATTGGATGGTTTGCCATCTACGGGGGGAAGAGGAGGAAATCTGAAACACAAGGCTATACAAGGGTCAATGTTGTCAAATTATCCAAGCATATGTTTTGAAAATAAATTTTTTTTTAAAAAGAAGGAAAAATCATGTCCATCAGAATTGATCATCGCATATCCTTTTTGTTGCTGTTTTACTAAACTTCTTATTCTCTTTTTTGCTATTTATTTTGAGATGGTTATTTGAGAAATATAAGTGATATAAAAACAAAAACCACTGAAATTGAAAAAAAAAAAAAAAAAAAAGATCTGTACAGGCTAGAGACCACTGGGTTGAAACCAGTAAGATGAAATTCAACAAAGATAAATGAAAACTCTTATACTAAAGAAAGGTAGGAATTGAAAGGCAACAGTTTCTCTGAAAAAGACCTGAGGACTTTAGTAAACTGAAAGCTAATAAGAACCAACAAGGTGACAGGTAACTGAAAAAGCTAGTACTGTGGGCTATGCTCAGGAATAAAGGGATATAGTCCTTAGACCAGGAGTCCTCAAACTAAGACTCGCAGGCCAGATGCAACAGCTGAGGACAATTATCCCCCTCACCCAGGGATATGAAGTTTCTTTATTTAAAGGCCCACAAACCAAAGTTTTTGTTTTTACTATAGTCCAGCCCTCCAACAGTCTGAGGAACATTGAACTGGCGTCCTATTTTAAAAGTTTGAAGACCCCTACCTTAGATTATATGTGGAATATTATATTTAATTTTGCGTACCATATTATAAGAGAGAGACTGATAAATTGGAGAACATCCAAAACAAGATAAGAAGATGACGAGCTTTTAAATTAATAAGGAACAGTTGAAAGAGGTAGAAATAGAAATGTTTAGTCTCATGACTTTTCTGTACTTACTTTTCTGTAAAGATTTTCAGGGCTTTTGTGAAATAGAAGGATTCAATTTGTTCTGTTTGGCTTCAAAAAGTGTTGAAGACCCCAAGCCCATCTTCTTTATTTTCTTTCTGTGTTGCCTGGGAAACTATCCCAAATATAATGCAACTTAACAAACACTTCTTAACCACCTACTAAGTGCAAGGTATAATGGTTGGTACTGGAAATCAAGTTTTGGTGTGTTTTGTTTTGTTTTTTATTTTGGGAGGGTATGAGGGGAGAGGTGGGGGGGGGGGGGGCAGACCTGTAAATTTATTTGTACAGAAAATTCCTATAGAGGAAATTCCCTCTATTAATGCAGATCAGTAACTGTTCTCTAATTTATAGTCTTACAGTTCCCTGGGGCATTAATAAGTCATTTGAACAAGGTCATTCAACCAGTATATATCAGACGTTAGTTGTGATTTCAGGTTTTACAGTTCTGTACCAGTTAAAACAAAGTATCTCTGATGGAAAGATGGAAATACAGAAACAACAATCTATAAGACAATAAATCCTAATTTGGCATTTGCGATCATCAGTTAAAGACCACCAAACAGATATTCAAAGACTGAAAACTAATAAATCTACATTGCATTAAAAGAATAGACTAATTTAAGTAATTTGTCAGTAATATCTGGCTACTTCATTTGAACTATACCTTAACAAGAATTACCTCAACAACACAACTGGGCATTATTGGACAAGTAAGCTATCCAGCCTCTCACCAAAAGAACTCATGTGACAGGAAATTCACATTTCACTTTTGAACAGCTCTCAGCTCTAAGGTTTTTCACAGAGGAAGATTAAATTTGCCCCTCTCCAGCTTTTACAAATCACATTGTAGGACCAAGGAAAACAAGTCTAATAATCTGCCACAAAACAGTCTTTTAAATATTTATAGTCTGCTATAAATAGTCAGTACTCACCCTAGCTTTCTCTTCTTCAGGCTAAAACATTGCCAGTTCCTACAGCCCTACTCAATATTCTGGCTCTTAAGCCCCGACCAATGCATTTCTATTTATATAACCAAGTATTCTCAATGCTGATATCTTATGACCTTAAATATAAGATAATTTACTTATAACTAGGCAAAAGAATGCATGAATAATATTTGGAACTCTAAATTTCAGTGCCTTCTGTCTCAGAAACTGTAAAAAATTTCCTAGTGAAAGTAACATCTGCATTAAATAGATGCTTCCACTTAAAAGTAGTTGATCCAAATTATGCTTAACTAACACTTCCCTAGACTACACATCTCAACTAATAATGAAAAGAGACTATTATCTAAGAGAAGCAAAGTTATAAATATCAAAACAGTGAAAACTATTTGATCTGTTAAGTGACTGCTCAAATTCTCTTCTTCAGATCTGTTCCTCTATCACTTATAACTTTAAACTTAGTAGGTGCTTAATAATGTTCATTAAATAATTAAAATTATAAATGTTTTATAAATGATTGAAATTAATCAATTATGTCTGAAATGATGTAGTTCTGAAATCTGTTTTTAATCTCTTACATGGTGATTGGGGGGAGAAGAATTGAGTTTAATACAATTTAACATCTATGAATTTAACAAAAAGAAGGTATCTAGATAATTTAGAATGCTCTTATGTTTTTCAAAGAATCCCTCTCCAAAACTATAAAAAATACTGTGAACAAAGATGCTTGGAGTGAGCAATAGAGGGAGAAGAAAGTGAAAAACTAAATATGGATTTGTGAAAAATATACATTAACAGATAATCTATTTTATAAAGTGATTTATTTTGACTTAAAATGTACAGTAACAGTGAAAAGTAGATTTTTACAAAGATGTTTTACATCTTGCAAAGATGAAAATATACCACCATATACATAATAATGGAAGCATAGCTGTAAATACTTAAACACTAGATAACTGATAATTCACATACAAGTCACATATACACATGCTGCTCCATTAGCACAGAATTTATCTCTTTTAATACCCAAAGTTGCCTCTATGCCCTCAGTCAACTACTTAATCTGTGTTAAGAAAAGATTTCTACTGCAGTTAAGAAAAGAAAAATATTTCCAGTTTTTAACCATCCATTCTTACAATGCAATTGTAATAATTTTGACACTGACCAGTTGCAGACTTTGGCCATAATTTTTTAACTAAGAAGGATCTTGAGAATCTTCTAACTCATCCCCCTCCCCAACTTTGCAGATTACAAAACTGAGCATCAATGGAAAAGTGATTTTTGCAAGTTTAAACAATGAATTGGTAGATACACTTGTAAAGAATATCAACAGATAAAATATGAATGTGGGGACAAACGTGCAAATGCACCCCCCCACCCACACACACCCACACAAAGTCACAAAAAGCAATATGAAATTATTTCCCATTTCCCCCCTTTTTCAATCAGTGTTGTTTAGAGCAAATCAACTGTCTTAACTACTAATCCATTATAATCTGTTTCTACCTCCAAACAATTGGGCAAGTAGCAATCTGCTAGTTTGACATAGATATATATTAATGTGTCACTTAAGGTTTTTCAAAAACATGCCTAGAGAAGACACTCGGAAATCAAGTTCCATAATAAGTCATTTCTAGATGCTTTATCCCATTCAATTTTGGAACAAACAACTCTGAAAGTCTACAACCTTCTAAAGTCACAATCCCAACAATCTTATTTTGGCTATATAATCTAACAGGGAAAGAGAAAAGCCAAGGGAAAGATGCCCTTCATGAAAAGCTATTTTGTTTTGTTTTTTTTTTTCCTAAAGCACAACATTTTTAATATATAACATGATTCTTCTGGTATATGAATGTAGGTGAAGCCATAATTTGTAGAATAATCGGCACTAATATTACACGCTGTTTCAATTCTGTCATAGTTCTAATCCATCAAATTGATTAATGTTATAATAACTCTACATAAACCTATCATTTGTGCACTAATGAAGTCAAACCCAGTTTATCCGTAGGCAACCAGATTCCAAAGGCCCATAGATGTCATCTCCATCAGTTTACCAAGTCTACATGCAGAGTTCAAGCTAAAAAAAAAAATAAGAAATCTGTGTAGCTGCTATCTAAATTTGCAAGATTTTTTGCCAATAAATTCAAATAATATTAACAGAAAAAAATAAAAATGCCCTTAGTATTAAAAGAATGTCTGGCAATTCCTTAAAAGAACATGTTACTACTAGACTTCAGAAAAGAAACAGCTTGACTTTTAAGTGAGAGTTGTAAGTAAAAGTAGGAAGAGAAAAGTGGACACACTAAGCTATACAGCTCTAAAATAGTTAGGGCATGAAATTAACATTTATTGAAGGTTTTAAAATTTCTTGACTTTTAAAACTGAGATTAGATAAAGAGACAATCAATTATAGTTATCATTTATGAGGACTTAAGTACTCAATACAAAAATACCAAATTTAGTATGCTTTAAAGATTCAAACTATGCATGACAATTCTAAATAAAGAAGTTTTAAAATTCATGAATATTCTTGATTAAAAATCTAACTTTTCCCTTTCCCCTTAAAAAATAAGTTATATTTTTAAAGTCTTATATTATCATTATCTGGCAATCATACTTTAGAAATAAAAACAACCATTAATAGCATCTCTTAAACTAACAAAAGACCAGTAAAGGTTACAAAGAATTTAAGTGACAGGATACACTTTCTTCCAGGATGCCAATAAATGCCAACTTCTTAGGCACATGGCAAATAGCTCAATGATTTTCTAGTTACAATTTACCAACATCTTCAGCCAATATTTCTGACAAAGTGACAAGCAGAGGAGGAGAAAGAATGAAAAGACCTTATTCCATACTCCTTACCCATACCCCTCAACTTCCTAGGCAATGGGAACCTGACCAACCCAGTTGAAAGGATTAAGTGGATTAGGATAAATCACTGTGGCTTCAATTTGCTGATCTTTGGGAAACAAAAATTATTTTGTCAATGACTACAACTCTTAAACCAGAGAGATGTCTAGAAATGCTAAACAATATCTGAAGGGCAGAGGATCATCTTTGACCAGTTTCTTCTATTTGTCAGTTGAGCCAAGTACAGGGATTAGGACAGTAAGTAGTTAATTGTGGGATTGGAGTAAACCACACTGACTCCATGTTGTGACTCAATTCTAGAGCTGACTCACTTCCCTTTCTATTATGAATCTAGTTCAAATTCTGTCCCATGACAAAACTTTGTTCAATTATGGGAATTGAGATAAAATCTTATTGAATTGTTTGACCTAACCTTAGTTATCTGGGAAACTGGACTACCTCTTCTTATTGTTTAGAGATCCTTAGGTCTAAGGACCAAGGTTATGCTCACCAGAAATCCAGTCATACCTCAAAACTGATGTTTTCTCATAACTGTACATCTCAAGCAATTCATATGTCTTATCTGAAAACTTCATACTGATCAATCAGATACTAGTTTTATGTTCATTCAAGTGTTTACAAACACTTTGGGGACTGAGACATCTTTTCTGATTTCAGAAATTTATACCTGTTCACTCTCCCCATCCCCCCAACTTAAAAAGTCCTTAATCTTTCTATTCAATTAGAAATCAGGTTAAAATTTTATTATCTCCTTTTAATTTTGAATAGGTTTTTTACTATATAAAAGTCTTATCTCCTCCCTATGCCCATCCCTACATTCAGGGTCCATTCCTAAGCTGAGGAAAGCTACTGGTCCCAATTTGTTGTGCAATTGGTATGTACCATTTAATAAATGGATATGTCTGGAAACTTGAACCATTTTTTCCTCAATCATTTCGTCTTTCACCTGCCACATAATCAGTCAACCAATATTTATTAAGCACTTATTATGTAAGAGACACTGTGTTGAGCACTCAAAAGCAAGAACAATTCCTTCCCTCAAGGAGCTCACATTCTAATGGGACAGAACACATGCAAATAATAATCCTGTACAAAATGTACATATAATATGTTAGAGATAAGTGGGGGGATGGAGAGACATTACTGATGAAAACAGAATGGAATGGAATCACTTGCACATTTAAGAGGTACTGGCCTTTAGGAAGGTCACCACTTCATGTGAAATGGAGATAAGGAGGGGAAAAGAAACTCTCAGTATATAGTCTCAATTTTTCAGAGAATTAAGAGGCAAAGTTCATAACTGAGAGGATGGGAAGATGGGAAGCTATGCAAAATTTGAGGAAGAATAAAACCACTAAAGCGACTTAAATAGTGAGTCAATTAGAGAGGTATAAAAAGACTGCCTCAAGGAGGGTCTGACTGAAATTATGTAATATATATTTGGCAAGAATCCATCTTGGGGGTTTGGGGGTTTTCTTCAGCTTCATTCATATCAACACCTGAATAGAAGTAAAAAGGACTAATCTAAAGCTGAGCTTGGCAGGACAAAAACTGTATTAGTGAAGGGGACAAGGGACCTGAGAGAAAAGGACAATGTAAAATTGAAGTGGTTCACCAAAGGGTCAAGAAAAGGAATGAAGAGGAAAGCAGAGTATTCCAACTCTGCTAACCCAACCACTGAATAGGGGAAATGAATGAAAGTGGCATCCAGGGGCACAAAGACTGGCCAGGAAAGCTGTCATCAAGAAGGAGCCAGGTCTTAGAGAGAGACTTTCTATATTCCAGAAAACAGTAGAAGTGGAAGTAAAAAAAACAAGTTGAAACCAGATTTGTTACCTATGGAGCAGACATTCCAGGGAGCACAGTGGAAGGGGTGGATAAAACTAAGAAAGGGATATGGCAGGGGCAGTATAGAGGGTTGAGAGAAACAGGAATAAGAAATCAATCAATGAAAAACAAAGAATTGAGATCTGAAATGACAACCAGTGGTTCAAAATTACTGAATCCCAATCCAGACTGGATTTTTTTTGAAGTAGGTAAAAAAAAGAGGTATTTTTTTGACTCAATTTACTAGTCTTTTTTTTTTTAATAATTTTTTATTGATAGAACGCATGCCAGGGTAATTTTTACAGCATTATCCCTTGCATTCACTTCTGCTCCGATTTTACCCCTCCCTCCCTCCACCCCTTCCCCGAGATGGCAAGAGTCCTTTACATGTTGAATGGGTTGCAATATATCCTAGATACAATATATGTGTGCAGAACCAAACAGTTTTCTTGTTGCACAGGGAGAATTCAGAAGGTTTAAATAACCCGGGAGGAAAAACATAAATGCAAGCAATTTATATTCATTTCCAGTATTCTTTCTCTGGGTGTAGCTGCTTCTGTCCATCTTTGATCAATTAAGGCTCTCTTTATCGAAGAGGTCCACTTCCATCAGAATACATCCTCAAACAGTATCATTGTTGAGGTATATAATGATCTCCTGGTTCTGCTCATTTCACTCAGCATCAGTTCATGTAAGTCTCGCCAGTCCTCTCTGTATTCATCCTGCTGGTCGTTCCTTACAGAACAATAATATTCCATAATGTTCATATACCACAGTTTACTCAACCATTCTCCAATTGATGGACATCCTTTCATTTTCCAGCTTCTAGCCACTACAAACAGGGCTGCCACAAACATTTTGGCACATACAGGTCCCTTTCCTTTCTTTAGTATCTCTTTGGGGTATAAGCCCAGTAGAAACACTGCTGGATCAAAGGGTATGCACAGCTTGATAACTTTTTGAGCATAGTTCCAATCAATTTACTAGTCTTAATCACTAACTAGGCATTGTCTCAGTTATCTTAAAAAGACCAAGGTCTCCCATTGCATCAGGCTATCTTCAATAGTCTTGATCCATATCATGACTCTGGAAGAGAAAGTGAAGCTGGTGACTTTTGCACAGCTCTCCCTCACTTAAAGCCAATTCACTTGCATGTCATGGCATCACTTCCCTGATGTCATGGTACTCTTTGAGAAGGAAAGACAAATGACAATGACTATTCCAGTCTTCTTAAACCTTAATCTCTTCCACATACTCTTTTGGTTCAGTGACTTTGGCCTCCTTACTGCTCCTTACATCTATTACTATAAATAGTTTTGTAATATGAGTTCTTTAACTTTTTCTTTGATATCCTTGCAGTATACCGCTAGTAGTGATATTGCTTCTTGGAGATTTTAAAGCAAAGGCTTGATGATTATTTGTAGGATATATTATAGTGGGGGTTCCTTTTGTGTATGAATTGGGCTAGACAACCACTGAAATGCCTTCCAACTCATATACCTTTAATGAAGTCCAAGAAGGGCAAGGACCCACATATACAAAAACACTTAGAACAGCCCTTTCTTTGTAGCAAACTAGAAGTACAATAGGTGCCCATTAATTTGGGAATAGTAAAAGAAATTGTGATATACAAATATAATTAAATAATATTGGGCCTGAAAAATATGAAGAACACAAAGAAATGGGAAGACTTATGTGAAATGATACAAAGCAAAGCAAGCAGAACCAGGAGTACAATTTGAATATTTCCCCAATATAAAGAAAAACAACAAAAGAGGCCATCAGAACACTAACAAATGTAGCAATTTCAAAGGATTGTCAAAGAACTGACAGGACCTGTTTCTTGGTAGAAAAAGGTGTTCAACAAGCCACAGATTTTCAAACATGGTAAAATGTGGCTTAACTGTATTTTATTTTTTTTAAATTAGAGTTCACTGGGTAATGAGAGTGAAATGAGGATCATAAAATATTAGAAGGGCAGTACATGATTAGGAATTGTTAAGTAGCAATTACAGATGATTTTTTTTTTTTTTTTAAGAATTTGGCAGTGAAAAAGGGAAGAAATAAATAAGATAATAGCTTGAGTGGACAGCAGAATCCAAAAAAAAAAAAAAAAAAAGGCTACTTACAAGCTAGAACAACATATTTTCTGGGAATGTCATCAAAATTAAAGCCAGCAAGTGATAACAGAAAACAGACATAAATGCCATTCTCAGTAAGAAATATTTAAGCTTTTTCATTTGTCTCTCATGCATTTACTTCTGAAGAATTTGGAATGTGGACAAGTCAGGTGGAGAAGAGGCTGACTACAAATTAATCTGTCAGGAAGACTGCTCCCATTTTGCTCTGCTTGATGGTTACAGACATGGCCTAAAGTCATATTTTAAAATGTTCCTTAGAGATTAATATTGTGTTACAATTTTATGTTATTCAAAAATAAGTCTTTATTAATGAACTGAAACTGCATTTATTTTGGAGCCAAAGTAGTTAAAAGATAGTTTTTCCATTAGAAGTAATCAATAAGGAAAGCATAATTAAGTTGGTAATTATGAGGCCTGAACACCAGCCAATTCAACATACCTATGTGAAAACAGAGATCAATTTTTAAATGATACTCAGAAATCAATTACATAAAACTGACCAGGTTCTATAGATTAACCAGGGTCAAGAAAAAAAAATTCTTAGTGTCAACAACTCAATGATTCAGAATAGAAAAAGTACCAATTAAAGAAAAGGCTTTCAGTTTACCTTTGGCATGATTGTTATTTCCTCAAAATGTCTTTATTTAGCTTGTGTACTACATTATTACATACATTATCATTTTTTAAAATCAATTTCCTCAGAAAAACAGAAGATAATAGAGAATTACTCAGAATTAGTAGATACAAATTGGGCCCCACTGTGGTGTTTTTCTTCTTTAAAATATAATTGTTCTCTCTGGGAGCAGGTTTCTCCGGTAGGTTTTCTGGAGGCAGCCTTAGTATCAGTTAAAAGTAATAATCACCCAAATGCAGCCAGGTGCTAAAAGTTCTGATCTTTTATTGTCTCTAATATAACCTGGTTAGTTTTCTTAGAGGTCTCTCTCTCTTTCTCCTTGATTCTAAGAGCTCTTGCAGCTTTGTCCTTTGCTTCTGCCTCTGCTTTCTTCAGCCTCCAGCCAGCACCAAGGTGAAAGTTAGAAATGAATCTGTCTTGCCTCTGAGAGAGAGCTTCTAGCTCTCAATCTCCCAGAGTGCTCCTCTCCTACCCCTGACCATGTTCCAAAGTAACTCCCTAACTTGAAGCTAAGAGCCTCTTTATATATGATCTCCCAAAGGTTGACTCCTCCTTCTGGAGGCAGAGATTAAGGAATCTCCCAAACATGTGAACTCCAATGAGTACTTAAATACATTAGTGAGCTAGAGGATTTGCTAAGTACCATGCTAAATTAGCACTTTGTAAGGATTCCAACACCCCACCATTGCTATGACCTCCAGTTTTTTAAAGGATGTATTTACTATTCTATTTCTACTAAAGTCCTATGATGATATTCATTGTAGCATGGAAGTAATTGAATTTTCAATGTGTTTTGCTACATCTTGCCAACCAGAAAAGGCTTCAAGTTCCAAAATAGACCATGAATGTATTGTCAGGGAATCAACCTAATAAATGCACAAAGGTTCACACCAGAAATCAGCCTGCTATTAGGTGATTAGTTTTGGTGGGAGCAGAAAAACTCATATTAAGACCCACCTACTCAAGTATGTAGGTAATGTCATGGCAGTAGAACTCCCTACTGACAAAATCAAAGATCTTAAGGAAAAAGTGCCATCTTTCACATGTGAAAAATAGAATAAAAATAATCTATGAATGACAAAGCATTTTCCTTTTTACAGCCTTGTGCTACTTCCATCTATAGGCGAGAAAACAGCCTCAGAAAAAGTAACTAATTTGCCCATCATCACACAGGTAGGGAGCATCAAAATCAGCACGCACAAACAAGATTTCTGAGTCCAAGTCTGGTATTCTTTTCTCTATTCTGTGATGCCTTTCCATGTACTGAAGTGTTTTATCAGTGGTGGGCATAGATTTGCACTAGTTTGGACTGATTTTCTCAACTGCTTTTCCTTAAAGCCAAAGCAGACATTTATAAAACAGTTTATTTAAGTTTATATAATAATCTCAGGTCACAAAATAGAAAAAAGCTAGTTAGGTAGCTAAGCTCCACAGATAATAGATTCTAACAATAGTCTCATGGCATAATACTTTCATCTTTCTGAATCAAAAATCCAAAATAACCACAACCATAACTAGATCCTCTTAGCAACTGGGACAGTTCCATGTCCCTTTATCCTAGATGAAGGAAGAGATGGAAGACAGTAACCTCATCATCAAGAAAATTCACTGTCCTTCAACATTACAAGCCTTAGTATTCATAGATCAAAATCCTCCACCTCTTCAAATTGGAGGGATGGTGAACAGAGCAGAGCTTTCTCCATCCACTGCAGTTCTTTGGGTTATATTTCTTTATCTTTTCTTTCACTTTCCCCCACTAGATTATAAATTCATTGAGGTTTAGGACCGTCTTTTTTCATATCTGAATCCATTGCACTTTGCACTGCGCCTGGGCACATAACTGGGATGTCATATTTATTGAACTGACTGACATACTATGAACCTGAATTGCCCCTCAGCTCAAGGATATGATACAGGGCTCTCTTCTCTCTCAATTCCCAAATAATCCAAAGCACAACTTGATGCCTTAAAAAACCTGTCATTTGAATCCAACTATTCTGGAGAGCAATCTGGAATCTTGCTCAAAAAGTTATCAAAATGTGCATACCCTTTGATCTAGCAGTGTTTTTATTGGCCTATATCCCAAAGAGATTTTAAAGGAAGGAAAGGGACCCACATGTGCAAAAATGTTAGTGACAGCCTTTTTTGTAGTGGCAAGAAACTGGAATCTGAATGGATGCCCATTGTTGGGGAATGGCTGAATAAGTTATGGTATATGAATGTTATGGAATATTATTATTCTGTAAGAAATGATCAGCAGGATGATTTCAGAGAGCCCTGGAGAGGCTTTCATGAACTGATGCTAAGTGAAACGAACAGAACCAGGAGATCACTGTACATGACAACAACAAAATTATACGACAACCAATTTTGATGCACATGGCTCTTCTCAACAATTTAATTGATTCAGACCAGTTCTGTTCAGTAATGAAGAAAGTCATCTACACCCAGGGAGAGAACTGTGGGAACAGAGTGTGGACCACAAAATTGCGTTTTCACTCTTTCTGTTGTTATTTGCTTTTATTTTTGTTTTTCTTCTCAGATTTTTTTTTCTTTCTAGCTCCGATATTTCTTGTGCAGCAAAATAACTGTATGGATATGTATACATATATTGGATTTAACATATATTTTAACATGTATGGGAATACCTGCCATCAGGGGTGGGGGGAAGGAGGGAAAATTTTGGAACAGAAGGTTTTGCAAGGACAGTGTTGATAAATTACCCATGCATATGTTTTGTAAATAAAAAGCTATAATCAAAATAAATAAATAAATAAAAATAAACCTTTCATTATTTCTACCCAAATGGAGAAATCAGTTAGTTTTGGCAGGATACATGAAGAAAATATCATGATTCATTATGAAGGAACTTAAAATCTCCACCTTTTATATCCCCAGTAGAGTCAGGTACAACTGCACATAAAAGCATTACAGGAGACTTTTCATTACAACTAAAGACAACTTAATATGACCCAGAGGACCATAATACCCTCTCAAAATTGGCATAGATCCCCCAGAGCAGGCATTCTTTAAAGAAACATTGTGGAATGAGTTTTAGGATGTGATCAAATAGGTCACTCCTGTCACATCATTCCCATTTTGTATATGCAGAGCCTGGGGGAAAAGGGGAGGAAGAATCAGTTAATAATTTGCTCAGCATCATTAGGCAAGAATTTTCAACTTTTCTTCTCAGAAGCAGTGTTCAATAATTTCAGAAAAGTAGTAGACTCCTACTTGTCACAGAAATAGCAATCTGGTAAATTAAATACCAAGGAACAAGCTGAGAAAATTAATGAATATGGAGGGGGAAATAAAGGAAACAAAAAAAATCCCAGACAGTTTTAATACTGGCATCCAAAAAAAAAAAATTAAAATCATTCACAATTTATATGAAACAATCAAAATAAATGTCAAATTAAAAGGAACAAAGCTATACAATGGCTGTACTCACTTAGTCATCATTTTAAAACAGTTCAGGGCTTACGGTTCTATCACAGAGAACTGAGGAGAAAAGTAGGATCAGAAATATCAGCTTATTTTTCTTCTAGTATAATGTCTTCTCATTCTTGTGCTTTACTTTGATTAAAATATTTTTATCCTTTGTGAAACTAGGCACATACACAATATAATTTTCAACAAATGTGTCACACTCTGCTCTCCTCCCCCCACAAAAATATTTTTTGTCTCTGTATACAGAGTTCCAGTCAAGAACCTGGCACATATTAGTGAGCATTTCATAAATACTTATTGTTTGTTTCCAGAAGTAACTATAATAGAGTCTCATTTCACTGGCTGAGGTTCTGAAGAAATGGTTAAGGTTAAAAAAAAAAAATCAGATACATTCAAAATTTATACTTGAAAATCCCTTGAATTGCTCAAAAAATAGAGTAATTTTAAGCAGCAACAGCAGAAAAGGAATAGGATCTTTTTAAAGGATGAAAGTCTGTATCAGCTCAATCTGCATAAAATGATGGTTGCTATGGAAACTAGATTTTTTTTTCAATATAGCTAGGGTATTGACTAAGAGAGATAATAACAATGCATCCTTTTTTAAAATTAGTGAAACTAAATGTTTACATGAATAAAACAGAGAAAGAACAGATCAATGAATTGGATATGCAGCTAAAAAAGCTAGAAAAAGAAAAAATTAAAAACCCCCAATTAAATATCAAATTAGAAGTTCTGAAAAATCAAAGGTGAAATGAATAAAACTGAAAGTTTAAAAAACTACTGAACTAATAAATAAAACTAAATTGGTATTAAGAAAAGACCAATACAATAAATAAACTTGTGGTTACTTTTGATTAGAAAAAGTTAAGAAAACTAAATTACCACAATCAAAAATGAAAAGGGTAAAGTTATTACCAATGAAGAGGAAATTAAAGCAATAACTAGAAGCTATTTTATCTAATTATATGTCAAGAAATATGATAATCTAAGTGAAATGAATGAATACTTTACAAAAGCACAAGATTTCCTAGGTTAACAGATGAGGAAACATATTACTTAAATAGTCCCATTTTAGAAAAAGAAATCGAGCAAGTCATTAATGAACTCCTTAAGAAAAAATCTCCAAGGCCAAATGGATTTACAAGTGAATTCCACCAAATATTTAAAGAACAGATGATTCCAGTACTATATAGACTATTTGAAAAAATAGGGGAAGGAGTCCTACCAAATTACTTTTATGATACAGATATAATGCTGACACCTAAACCCAAAAAGGCAAAAACAGAGGAAGAAAGTTATAGACCAATTTCTCCAATAAATTTTGATGCAAAAATCTTAAATAAAATATTAGAAAAGAGATTACAGCAATTTATCACCAGGATAATATACTATGACCAAGTGAGATTTATACCAGGAATGCAGGACTGGTTCAGCATCAGGAAAACTAACAGCATAATTGACCATATCAATAATCAAACTAACAAAAATCATATGATTATCTCAATAGATAAAAATCATTTGACAAAATACAATATGGGTATTTTTATTAAAAATACTAAAGAGCATAGGAATAAATGGAGTTTTCTTTAAAATGATAAGTAGCATCTATCTAAAATCACCAGCAAGCATTATATGTAATGGAATAAACTAGAAGCATTTCCATTAAGGTCATGGGTGAACCAAGATTGCTCTTTATTGCCACTACCACTATTCAATATTATACTAGAAATGTTAGCTTTTACAATAAAAATAAAAAGAAATTTGAAGGAATTAAAGTAGGGAACAAGGAAAGAAAATTTTCTTTTTGTGGATAATATGATGGTATACTTAAAGAATCCTAGACAATCAACTAAAAACTACTAGAAACAATAACTTTACTAAAGGTACTAGATATACGTTACCAATGAGGTCCAGAAGCAAGAGATAAAAAGAGAAATCCCATTTAAAATAACTATCAATAATATAAAATATTTGTCAAGGTAAAGTTAGGAACTATATGAAAACAATTACAAAACACTGCATACAAATAAAGTTAGATCTAGACAACTGGAAGAATATAAAGTGCTCATGGATAGGCTGAGCTAATATAATTAAAAGATAATTATACCTAAATTAATCTATTTATTCAGTGCCATACCAATCAAACTGCCAAGAAATTTCTATATAAAGTTAGAAAAAATAATAACAAAATTCATCTGAAGAATTTCAAGGGAATTAATGAAAAAAAAATGAATATGAAGATCTAGCTATACCAGACCTAAAATTATATTATAAGTAGCAGTCATTAAAAACGTTTGTTCCTGGCTAAGAAATAATAGTAGTGGATCAGTAGAACAAATTAGGTTCAAGACAATAATCAATGACTACAGTAATCTAATGTTTGATAAAACTCAAAAAAAGATTCCAGCTTCTGGAATAAGAACTCACAATTTTACAAAAGTTACTGGGAAAACTGGAAAATAGGTACTGATCATCTAACATTCTATACCATTCTGTACTAAGATAAAGTTGAAATGTATTTATGATTCAGCCATACAGGAGGACACTAAGCAAATTAGGAGAACAAGGGATAGTTTATCTCTCAGATCTGTGAAAAAGGAAGGAATTTATGGCTAAAGAACTAAAGAACATTATGAAATGAAAAATGGATAATTTTGAGAATTTATGGCTAAAGAACTAAAGAACATTATGAAATGAAAAATGGATAATTTTGACTACATCAAATTAAAAAGGGGTTGCACAATAAAACCAATGCAGCAAAGATCAGAAGGGAAATGGAAAACTAGAGGAAAAATTTTAATGCAGTATTTCTGATAAAGGCCTCATTTCTAAAATATATACAGAAGTGATTCAAATGTATAAGAATACAAGCCATTTTTCTATTACTAAATGGTTAAAGGCTATGAAGTTAATTTTCAGATGATGAAATTAAAGTCATTTCTAGTAATATGAAAAAATGCTCTAAATCACTACTGATTAGAGAAATGCAAATTAAGACAACTCTGAGGTACCATTTCACATCTCTCAGAATGGCTAAGATGACAGGAAAAGATAAAAATGAATGTTGGAGGAGATATAGGAAAACTGGAATACTAATACATTGTTGGTAGAGTTGTGAATTGATCTAACCATTCTGGAAATAATCTGAAACTGAAGGGAGAGGGAAACTGTTCTCTTTAAGATTATCACTCTGAAACTGTGTTCCCTTTTGATCTGTGACCCTTGGGAGTCTCCCCCCCAGATAAGTTATCTTTCAGGGATGCCAGACCCTTTGATTCAATTAGAAATCCTGGTCAAAAAGCACCTCTTTGAAGTCTTGTTAATTCCAATAGGAGATCTGGGCCAGATACCAATAAACATCCAGGCCTAGGAATCTTGGCTTCCTGAAGCTTCAAGACTCCTTTTAAAGGGCAATTTCTAAACTCACTCCTTGCAGAAGGTCTAAAGTAGCTTGCTCTGACCCTGCCCACTGAGAAGGCATTTTCTCTCAGTGTCAGACTCCATTTCCCTAATAAGATTTTGCCACTATAGAAGTCAGTCTCTTAGCAAAACTGGCTTCCTGTCCAACAATAAATTTTCATTTTTTCCAATTAATAATTTGGGGTTTCATGAATTCATTCATGAAGAACCCATGCCAACCCAAAGGGGATTTTAACAATTCTCTGTCACTAACCTCATCAAAACTATGCCCAAAGACTATCAAACTGTACATACCCTTTGACCTAGCAATGTCACTACTGGGGCTGTAACCCAAAGAAAACATAAAAAAGGGAAGTTTCCACATGTGCAAAAATCTTGGAAGCAGCTCCTTTTTTTAGTAGCAAGAAACTAGAAATTGAGTGGACACCCATCAATTGGAGAATAGCTGAATAACTTATGGGATATGAATGCTATGGAATATTATTGTTCTATAAGAAATGATGATCAGGCTAAATTCAGAAAGCATGGAAAGATTTGATGCTAAGTGAATAGAAGCTAGAGAACATTATGATGATCAATTGTGATGGACTTGGCACTTTTCAAGAATGAGATGATTCAAAGCAATTCCAACAGACTTGTGATAAAAGAGTCATCTAAATCCAGAGAGAGAACTTTGGAGGCTAAATGTGAATCAAAATATAGTATTTTTACTTTTTTAGTGTTGTTGCTGGTTTTTTTGCTTGTTTTTCCTCATGTTTCTTCCTTTCACTTTCTGATCTGTTTTTCTTTTTCTTTTCTTTTCTTTTTTTTTCTGAGGCAATTGGGGTTCCCCAGGATCACATAGCTAGGAAGAGGTAAGTGTCTGAGGCCGGATTTGAACTCAAGTCCTCCTGACTTCAGGGCAGGTACTCTATCCACTGTGCATCCTAGCACTAGAATCACCTCCAACAAGAGTCCTCCCACATTAGATATGGCCTCACTGCCAGGCATTAACATTTTCCTCCTCCAGATTATGGTGGTGGATAAAAGATGAAATGACAGTGGAAACAAAGGTTCAAACTTCCAAACATATGGATTTATTAAGCAATGTATGCCAACTGATCAATAAATCAAGACCAATAGCCTTTCTCAGCTCTGGCACTGACCTCGAATATAGAAGAGGAATTTTATACATTAAAAACAATCAAATTGGGGCAGCTAGGTGGTGCAGAGCACCAACCCTGAAGTCAGGAGGACCGGAGTTCAAATCTGGCCTCAGACACTTAACACTTCCTAGTTGTGTGACCCTGGACAAGTCACTTAACCTCAATTGCCTCAGGGGAAAATCAATAAAACAAAACCAAATAATTAAAAGAAAATAATCAACTATTATGCAGATTAGATTAATAAGATTAGGTAACCTGCTTCCTAATTGTATGAAAGATTAGGATCTTTACAAATTAGATAGGAGAGAGTGAAAAGATTCAATTCTCTGAAATCAGAAAAAGACATGACCCACTCCCCCAAAGTGTTCAATCAAAATGAACAATCAAAGGAACATGGAAACAGTAATAATTTTCAGGTAAGACATATGAAATGCTTGAAATATGCATTATTGAGAAAACTCTGCATTAGTCTTTGGGTCCAAATGGATTTCTGGTCAGCATAACCTAGGTCCTTAGTTAAGGGTTCTAAACAACAGGGAAGTGATCCAGTTTCCCAGCTACACAAGAGTAGTTTCAAAAACTACAATAAAATTTATTACCAATTCCCACTATTGAATAAAGTTTCCTCATAAGACATTATTTAGACTAGACCTATCACAAAATGGAATCAGTATGGTTCACTCAACACCTACAATTAACTACTTATCGTCCAATCCCTTCAATTCCCTCACTAATATGGCTACATATACTTTGTATTCGAATGTATAATAGTTATGTTTCTCCTCCCAATTCCATTCCCTACTAGGTAAACTGAGCCTCCAAGGAAGAGACCATTTAACTTTTTAACTTCAACACAAAGTACAGTGTCCAGCACAAAGTAAGAGTTTAAATTTGTTTCTTGAATTGAATTGAAATAACCCAAAACCACAAATAAAGAGGAAATTTTTCTGCTTATCTAATGAATGCAAGTTTCTTTAGCTATAGAACTTCTTTTGTAAATATTCTTTATTTAAGCTAAATTTTTAAATTACTTTTATTCCTTGAGCCTATATTCATTGATGATGAAGGAAGTAGGCTCAGACATATGGCCTAGATAAGGGAGAAGCCATTTTGGGACAATCTGTCAGGGACAATCTATAGCATAGATTCATGACAGCTAAAAATCAAATACCAGCTTACATGGGGCTAATATCAAATGCTTGTTCCCAGTTTTTTCTCAATAACTAAAATTAGAAATTCCAATTCTGAAGCACTACAATAGGAAAGCTTGTAGCAATAATAATAACATTCTAAGAATCTAATAGAAAATAAACATCAGTTTTATTTTAACATTAAGTTTTATTTATGTGATATATTTCATAACATTTATAACATACAAAACAATGAAAACCATATGCAAAATTACAGAGTTAAAAAATATTCTCTTTCTGCTGCATATTTAAAAGAAAAGTCAGCTAAGGGTCAAATTTTTAAAGATTCATCTGCCAATATCATTTTAAAGAGATGAAACCCATTGAAGTTCTGTTGTCCATTCAATGTTTAATTACTAGCATAATTCACTTATACAACAACTCATGTAAAATACTTAAAGCCAGTGCTCTAAGCTGAACCAAATCTTGAAATATGGCATCTGTAGGAAAATCCAATTGTAATGTCTGAGGAGAATTCACAGATCTGAATAAATATATAAACAAGATGTCTGTTTCTAAAAAAGCAAATAAAAAAATCCACACAGGTTTGGAGTCATGACTTTATGACAAAATTTCTTTGGCTTACATAAAAACGCTTCAAAATAAAAATATACATAATCAGCAAAAAAACACAGCTAAGTGTACAAACCCAATGAAATGCATTTTATGGTTTCTATTTTGCTAACGCAGTTACAGTTAATGGAAATTGCCATGACAAAATGATTGTTTTTATGAAAAGAGGCCGCTTTATTACTAACCAATCAAATTTCATTTTTATTACTGATGTTAAAAAGTTCAAAACCACTATTCATTCCTAGAGCATACAAAAATAAGAAAAGTGATCAAAACTAGAGTAGAGGTTCATTTAAAAAGCAATAAAAAATTAAAGCATTTCTTTTACTGGCAGAGCAAATACTTCACTACACATAAATGTGCTTGTTCAAATTTGGTTGCTTATTATATAATTCCATGTCTTTCAGTGATGAATGAGTCAATTTTCAGAGTCTCTTCAAAATGTTTGGTCCATCTGACAACTGCTTATCAAAATACAAATGTTTCGAAAATGGTTTAAACATACAATATGGTGATATATATATGTATTAATATATATATAATGCAATATGTCATGTATATTATATGTACTACATATTATTTTCTATTTTTATATTATAAATTTTATATATATATATATATATATGTGTGTGTGTGTGTGTGTGTGTGTGTGTGTGTTTATATATATATAATTAATTTAAGTGTTTTAGCAAACATCTTAAGTGCCAGGAAAGCAAATTCTCAAACAGAAGGAAAAAAGAAATTTTATGGCATACTAATTAACAGACATGTTTATTAACTAAGCTAAAGGAATACTTAAAAAACAAAAAGGTATTGCTACAATAAGAATATTGAAGTTCTAAAATCAAACATTAACACTGCCTTAACTATTAACAATTTCAAGACCAGAGCAACTCATTAACATTTTGTAAAATGTTGTATACTTTCTCTTTCAAAATCTAACAGTGGAAAAAGTTCTTTTAAGTACTAAAAAGCAACCAGACTGGTTTTCACTGCTGTCAAAGTAGTATAGCAAAAACCCTTTAAAGAGCCTAAAATACAAGTGAAAATTTTTTTTAAATTTGTTCTTTTTTCTTTATATGAAAACCTCCCCCCACCTACCATATATACCCTTTGTCTTCCAGCAAGGAAGGCTCATTAATTAAGTACTACAATGAGCATTATATATGGATACACATAAAAGTTCTGATTTCAAAACCTGGAAAGACCTACATATACGAATGCTGAGAGAAGTGAGCAGAGATAGAAAATATTGAACACAGTAACAAGATTATGTGATGGACTTGATTCTTCTCAACAATTCAGTGATTCAAGGCAATTTCAATGGACTTGGGAGGGGAAATGCCAAAAGCATCCAAAGAGAGAACTATGAGGATTGAAAGTGGATAGAAATATAGTACTTTCACTTTTTTTGCCTGTCTTGTTTTTCTTTCTCTTGGTTTTTTCCCCCCTTGGGTCTAATTTTTCTTGTACAACATGACAAATATAGAATTTTTTTATCAGATTGCCTGCTATCTTCAGGTTGGGGGAGGTAAGGGAGAAAAATTTAAAACACAAAATCTTACAAAAACAGATGCAGAAAACTATCTTTACATGTGTTTTGAAAAATTAAAGACTACAGGGGGAAAAAAACTTGCTTGTTTTTTTTTTTTTTTTTTTTTTTTTTTTAAGTTCTTCCGATTTCTAGCTCCTGGCTCTGGAAAGAATATTTTCTCTAATTCTGGAGAACTCTCAGAAAAATAACAGGAAAAAAATGTAGAGAACACCTTTATTTTCAAAAGTAAGCTGAATATTACAAGTTTGTAAGTATTCTTTTCAATACTCTATCAACAAAATTACTGTGATTTAAGTGTTCAGGTATCTAGTTGCAATATTCTTTATAATCATATTAAAAAAAAAAAAACCTGTGAATTTAAGTCATAGCACACTCACCAAATTCTCATCTTGGTCATACCTTCCCATTTTTTTGAGCCTAACAGACATTTTAAACTATTTTTCATATTCAATTCTTCAATTATTAATGAAATTACCAAAGGCAGGGCTTAATCATATTCCAGAAATTACAAAAAAAAAAAAAAATGCCATGCTTCCTTTGATTACTTTATCTTTCAAGAGTTTATATGTTCTATGGACTACAACTTCAAAGCCACTTTCTGAGATCATATGACAAAAGCTAGTACAAAAATCCAGAAATGTAATGTTAATCATCTACACATTCAAGGTATCATAAAGAATACAGGGAAACAGTGAAAATACTATACTTTGATCTACATTCTTACTCCATGGTTCTCTCTCTATTTGTGGATGTCATTTTCCATCAGGTCTATCCAACTAACTTTTAATCTGTTTTCACAAAAAAGAAAACAAAGAGATGGTTAATTTTCATTAAAAACAAAAGTTTCTTTCAAGAAGGAATAACTTCAGTGAATAGCACAGTACCTGTCACACAGTAGGCACTTAAATATTGATGGAGGGAGGGGAAAGGAATAGAGGAAAACTCCCATACCATCTATTTCCAATCTCTCAAGGGAAACAACAGTGTATATAATAGAAAAAGTGCTGGACTAGGCATTAAGAGTTCTGGAGGTTCTAATTGCAGTTCTGACATTAACCTATTTATGTATCCTTTGGTTAGATTATTTCTCTTAGCCTGTATTTTCATCTTAAAACAAGATTGAACCAAATGATCTCTAAGGTCTCCTCTCAAGCTCTAACATACATAATGTTATTTTGTAAGGCTGTAACTTGTTACCCAAATTATTAAAATGAAGAAGGCATAACAATATTAAATTATGATCAAAATGCAGCAAGTCATTGTGAAATAACAAGAAATATAATTCAGGGGTGTCAGGAAAAAAAGCGAATGGTTCCATGGATAAATAGTCAAAATGTATGGGCAGACATTTCTCAAAGAAATACAAATTATCAATGTACACTTGAATATTATTCAAATTCTCTAATAAAAGAAATTAAAATAAAAACAAGCTGGATGTCAACTTATTTCCATTAAATTTACAAATAATAGCTTTAAATTATGAAATTAAATAGTGATGAAGGAATAGTTCCGTGAAGACACAATTACATCAATTATGTGACTGACAACATGAAATGGCATTGTAATTTTGGAAAGTAAAATGGAAATATAGTATAAGAGTATAAGAGTTACAAATGAACAACTTTGTAACTGTTCATACCTTTTGATTCGGATGACCCCGTTGCTAGGAATTTATTATTATTATGGCATGACAATATATGGTAGATAATATTGTATAATGTTATAACCTAATTTAGTAGTGCAAGGTCAGTCAGCCAATAAGCAATTACTAACGTGTCTACTATATGCCAGATACTGGGCTAAACATTAGGAATCCAAAAAAAGAGACAAAATATAATCCCTGCCCTCAAGGAGCTCATAATTTAATGGAGACAAAACAGTCCAGGAATGAGATGACAAGTGCCTGTATAAGGGTGGTGGTTGCCTCAAGGGGAAAATGGAACTATATCTGAGAGTTGCATAGGTGAAATAGACAAGCCTTGGCAGCAGATTGGAGTGAGGAGAGTAAGGAGTTAAGGATGAAGGGGGGAACAGGGGTTGAGAAAATGGTGGTGCTCTCAAGAGTAAGAATGAGGAGTATTTAGAGAGAAAGAATGAGTTTAATTTTGAACATACCGAATTTAAGATGTCTACAGGACATCCAGCTCAAGATGCCTAATAAGCAGCTGAAAACGTGAGCCTGGAAGGTAGCTGTGAGATCAGTGTTAGATAAGGAGATCTGAGAGTCTACAATATAGACTAACTCCATAAGAGCTAAGTAATGGCTAAAGAACTTGTGATGTATACTGATATAATCCAAAAATTATTATACCATAAGAAATAGCAAATATAACTGATAAAACAAATTTTTAAAAAACAATGCAATTGACTATATGTATGTAAAATTTACTGCTGTTCAGTTATATCAAGACTCTTTGTGACCTGCAGATCATACTGCCCATGAGGTTTTCTTGGCAAAGATCCCAGAATGATTTGCCATGTGGATTAAGACAAGTTAAGTGACTTGCCCAGGGTCACATAGCTAGAATCTAAGGTAGAGTTTGAAATCAAGTTTCTGGTTCTAAGCCCAGCACTCTATCCACTGTACCATCAAGCAGCCTCTATCTAAAAATACAGCACCCAGTCAACCCACCCAAAAGCTTAAGAGATTAAAAGGACATAGAGAAGCAAATATAGAGTTTTTCTTTTGCTACTTAACTATTTAGAATTTAAAGAAGTACAATGGTTCTCAGTTCTGTGAAATTTGATTATTTTTACTTTTGATGATTAAATTTAGACATTTTTTAAAAGAAAAAGATCTGAAACTCAAACTAGTCTAAGAATCCAAAAGGCTTAATTACTTATTCTCCTGCACCTACTTGCCAAAATGAGTAAAAAGTGATCCTAAGGCTTAATGGAAACCTAAATTCTGCATACTCCTATTTACCAGGGTAGTTTTCAAGACTGGCAATGTCAGACAGAAGTTATATACAAACTGAAGAAACAAATTAGGAAGGAAGGAAATAAACTCTAGATAAGAGGGTTGTTGGCTCTTGCTGATGACCAAAAACTAGTGGCAAAGATTGTTGTTTGGCCTTCATTCTCAGAGACCTATGACATGAGGGAAATGGTACCTTGAGTGAGTTGAGTGAGTGGCAAAGGTGGAACAATATATATGTATGATTTACCAAAGTACACATTTTTACTTAAAATAAGTAACCTAGAATTCTACATTATGAACTTCATTCACATAATTTCAGTTACTGTGTTATAAACAAAACATCCAAATTAACCAAGAACAGTGTTCAAATCTTGTCAAATTCACGACTAGGGCAAAACCAGATTAAAGTAATAAAATGTCAGGAGGACACCAAATGAGACAAGAAGGTGATAGTCTTAAGGAACAATCTAGAAGGGCTGTTAGGCGATGCAGTAGAGAGCACTGGACTTGTAATCAGATACCTGTGAGGGTTCAAATATAACCTCAAACACTTTCCAGCTATGTGACCCTAGGGAAGTCACTTAACCCCAGTTTGCCATTTAATCTCATCTATAAAAGGGAAGTAATAATATCTACTTTCCCATGGCTGTTGTAAGAATCAAATAATTGTAAAAACACTTACCACAGTGTCCATCACATAATAAGTGCTATATAAAATCAAGGCACAAATTCAGAAGAAAATTATGTCAAAACAATTACAGGCCTCAAAGAAAAATGTGAACTGGATACAAGTCCAACAGAAATTCCAAGAAGAGCTCAAAAATGATTTTCAAATTCAAACAAGAGTCAAAGAGGAAAAATTGGGTAAAGAAATAAAAACAAGAGAAGAAATTTATGAAACAACAATAGTTTGGTAAAAGAGACAGAGAAATATTAAAGAAAATAATACCTTAAAAACAAAACGGGGGGGGGGGGGGGGAGGAAGGAGGGCGCGAGGGAGAGGGGGAGGCGGTAGGTAGCACAGTGGATAGAGTACCAGCCCTGAAATCAGGAGGACCTGAGTTCAAATCTGACCTCATACACTTAATACTTCCTAGCTGTGTGATCCTGGGCAAGTCACTTAACCCCAATTACCTAGGCAAAAAAAGAAAAAATAAATTGGCCAAATGGAAAAAGAAATACATAAACTCACTAAAGAAAATAATTCCTTAAAAATTAGAACTGCACAAGTACAAACTAATGACCCCATGAGATACCAAGAAACAATAAAACAAAATTAAAAGAAGTGACTATGAACTTCTTGAGAGCAGAGGTTATCTTTTGGTTTTTTGTCTCCTCGGTGCTCAGCAAAATACTGGGCACATAGTAGGCGTTTAATAAATGTTTACTGACTTTTGCCACTTAAGTCAAGTAACCATTAAAAAAATTTTTCAATTCCTTCCTTAGAAACCTGTTTTGGACAAGCAAAAAGTAAGCTTTCATATAAAGACAAAAATCAGCAGAATCTGTTTCACCATCTTTTAATATCCCATACCTCTCTCACAATATTTTAAATATAGCAGGCAGTTTTACTGACTTATACATCATGTTACAGATTATTACAAAAAATCAATTAATTTCTTAAAATAAAAAGCTGCAAATCTGAACTTTGCTATCCTAAGACATCTGTAAATTAAAGAAAGTATGGCTAGATGTTGAAAATCTAAAATCTATCTCTAGGGTTTGCCACCTCTAAAATTCTATCATTCTATTTCATTAGATCTATGATGTTTAGGTATATGTCTTACCTCCTTATGTACAGAGGGCAATTCATCCAGAGTCATTATTAATTTGTCAATGCTCTCCAATGAATCCTCCAGCACAAATTTGTTAGTGTTTGTCCTTCATTTCAAACAGGACCATTGACATCATGGAATAATATCTTGACTTGTAAGTAAATTGACTTTTTAAGGGAGGCACATTGTTGTAACAAAGTTGGTGCCTTCCTCTCTCTTCCTGAGTCATCAAAGTCCAACTGCAGAACAAAAGTCAAGATGACTAGTAGCGATCTGGGATGCCTTGACTGATCCTAGCATCTGCAATGTCTGAACAAGCTCTAAGTTGATATTTGAAGCAAACTAAAGATTCTAAGAGGCAAAGGTTAAAAAGAAAGTATATGCCAGGCACGGGGAAAGAGCTTATACCAAGTCACATAGAGAAAAATGGAGAATTGTTTGCAAGGAACCAAAAGTTAACTTACTTTTGATTGGTTTTGTAGTAAGAAGATATAATATATATTGAAGAGTAATAATATATATATATGTCTAAAAATGCAATTGTAGTCAAATTCTGGAAGGGATAATCCAACTTTGTCAATTTACAAATGAGGAAACTAAAACACTTAATAAAGATTACACAGACATTAAGCAGTAGTTAGAATCCATGTCACCCATGAAAAGAACTGAACAATTAGCCAAATGCAATCCACAATGTTCTATGTCTCTCACTGCCATCCTAGGCTCAGCTTATTATCTACAAAATAGTCTTAAAGTGAACAAACTGATGAAACAACTCAGAGAACTGCCATTCAACAACATATAATTCTGAGAAATTACCATTCTTTATCTATTTGATTTATTCTATGTGATTATTAGCTCACAGATCTCAAAGAGAAGGACTTGTTGCAATCAGCACATGTTATCAACAAAGAGTAGGATCTCACCAACTAAAAGAAATTCCAGAGCTACTTGAATTTTTTGCCCAGGAAAACAGGGAACACATTAGGAAAATATAGAACCTCATCCTTCTCCCCTCCATCCCACCTAGTTTCAAGTGAAATTCAAATATAGTAGCCCTTCCAGACACAAGAAAGCTAAATTGATTTTGACTCTTCATTATTTAAAGGAACTACAAATTAAGAGTTCACCCAGTCACCATAAACTCTCAGAGGTTCTAGATTCTGTGTCATGAAACCCTTAAGTAATCTGATAAAGCTTTTGCACCCCTTCTCAAATGAGACATTGCCTGGCAAATAGGAATTTAATAAATGATTGTCCCCTTCTGCTTTCTCTGGGAAAAAATAATACATACAGTCATGAGATTACCAAAAAAAACCAATTATATTGAAAGAGTTAAACTCTCTTCCTAATCAAGTCCATAACTATCACTAACCCCCCACCCCCCCAAAAAAAAAAAATTCCACAAACCCCTTACTGTGGACTTTAGGTTAAGAATTCCTGTCTTGAGTGCATGTCTTAAATCTATATAGCAATCAACAAATATTTATTAAGTGTCTACTATGTATTAGGCAATATGCCTAAGATAACAGGTGGCAAAGACAATCCCTGCCCTCAAAAAACTCAATCTAACCAGGGAGACAACATGGAAATATATAAAAAACTGGCCATAATGCATCTGAGTGCAAGTGAGGATATAAAGAATAAGATTAGAAATGGAGGCAATGACTAGGTTATAAAAAGCTTTGAATGCCAAAGAAAGCATTACTATTATTGAGTGGAAATCAGGTCAAAATAACTAAATCAGTGATTTAGTGGCCAAATGGGTATCTCTGGTAAAAAGCAGTAAAAAATTATAGAAAGAGCACCAAACTAGAAATCTGGACAGCAAATTCTTATCCAGGCACTGACGCTTTGCTGTTTAACGTTAGACAAGTTACTGAAGGAAGTTCCTGAAGTTACTTAGACAAGTTACTTGAAGGGACTATAAAATCTATAAACTAGATTATTTCTACCATTCCTCATGACTCAAAAATTCTGAACTGCAAATTTTTGCTTCAACTAAAGCATCATGAAGGTCCAATTTAGCATTTGAACTTTTAATAAATAAAATACTAAGAACTGAATAGAAAGTCTAATAGCTTGTTAAATTCCACCTAGATGTCACTAAATACACAGGAACTGGTGACTTCCAGAATTAAAAAAAAAAAAACAAAAAACTGTAATTTGATGTTTGTATAAAGGAAAAAATGCTTATGAATCCTTGCTTTATTGAAAAATTACATAACTGTTATTTCTTATTGATACAAAATCTAAAACAAAAAACTTAAAAGCCAAAATTAAGGTAACACTGATCACAGGCATAGAAAGGAGTAAAAAAGCTACATGGGACTTTGAACTTAATCTGATTATAAAATGAATATCCCTTTGAAGATTTTTATGAATTGATGCAACATGAATTGAGCAGAACCAGACAAAAATTGTACAAAATAACAGCAATATTTTAACAATGATCAACTGTGAAATCTTTAGCTGCTCTGATCAATACAATGATCCTTGACAATTCCAAAAACCTCATGATGAAAAATGCTAACCACAGTTAGAGAGAACGGATTTAATTGTGAGGGTCATTAAAGCATATTTTCTTTCACTTTTCTTGCTATTTTTCTGCAGCATAACTAATATGGAAATACATTTTGGATGTCTTCATATATACAACTGGTATCATATTGCTTGCCTTCAAGGGATGGAAGAGGGGCTAGACTAAAGAGCAGTTTGGAGCTCAAGAAAAGAACATTAAAAAAATAAAAAAATTAATACCCATTTATGGAGTCAAAGCACTTTTTTTTTCTTGCTAACTTACTAACAATCTCTCCAAAATTCTCCTTACTTCTAAGTGTTCATTCAGACCAATTCCAGATATTTACATGGCTTGAACTAAGTGCAAAAACATCGGGTGGAGTGTTAGATATAGAAAAGCCTTAAAAAAATTATATTAAATTTCCTCTGCCCTTAAGAAATTCACTTAGATTTTTCCCAGATTTTCCCCATTCCCTACTTAATTTTTAAGCATTTGACATTTTCATAGTTTCTTCGTTTACATTTCCTGTTTTAGATTCTGATCATCAATATCTACAAAGGGTTACTTAATTTGTCAACAGTTACTGGATACTGAGGGTTCCGTAAAAAGACATATTTGAAAACTTAAGGTTTTGGAGTCTGAGCCCCGAATTCTAATCCTGCCTTACGTATCCTGGACCAATGGCCAACCTCTCCTGAATGCAATTTCCTCATCTGTTTCCACTTTGGAGCAAGGGGAGCTGGATGACATCGGATGACTAAATCTGCTTCCAGGGTCCATGCTACTGCTCTTCTACTGCAATATCACGATATGAACAGTTCGTGCTAAGAACCCCCCCCTCCCCCATGTATAGTCCCACCACCAGAGCCAGGATAAGAGTAACACTTCAAACTTAATTCTGCCCCGCCCGCCAGCCACCTAGGCAAGTGAATATTCCAAATTGGGGTCAAAGGGCAGCAGGCACAGTGACGTAGTCGAGATGCCCACCCTTCACAGCCCAATCGGCCAGTCTCATCTAACGTGGCCGGGGTATAATGATCCCCACAATCCCTCAGAAATTCAACCCCCTTGGCCCGCGGAGGAGGCCGGACCTTCCAAGTTCTCCTCCCTCCCCCGCCCTAGCCAGGCAGCGGCTCCTCGCGTCACCCGCGGGGGCCCGCAGGGTGCCAGAAACCGCCCCGGCCCCTCACCCCAGCCGCGGCCCCGGCGCGGAAGAGCACACAAGCTACCTGCGACCTGGGACACTAAGGCTTCGGCCACCAGGGACATGTTGACGGTGCGGCCACGTAGGCCTAGCCTCGCCGCCTCTGCTACCTGCGCTTCTGGGCCGCAGCCCGCGCCTGCTCCCGGGGTTGAAACGGCGGTGCTCGCGGGGAGCTGAGCACGGCGCTTCCGGGACGCTCTCTCCTTCCCTACGCTCCGCTGCGGCCGGGAAGTCGCACAAGGTTACAGCCGGAGCCTCAACAGGAACTTCCTGCGCAGTGACAACCACGCTGCCGGGCAGCCGGGGACGGCTTCCCGCCCCGCCGCGCCGCGCCGGCCCCTCCTCCTCCCGAGCCGCCGCCAATCCTTTCTACTTCTCAGTTTCCCCATCTGTAAAAGGAGAGCGTGCACTCGCATAACCTCTAGGACCCTCTTCTGCCCTCCTAGAAGTTAAGAGCGAATTCCTGTGCTTGGCGTTCAGTGCCCGCTCCCCTCATCCTTTTCAGGCACGCCCCCGTTAGATTTGAGCTCCTTAAGACTGGTTTTGTTGCTGTTCTTTGCATCCTTGGTATCCCCGATATTTTAAGACAGTGCCTGACAAATAATCGGCGCGCAATGAATGATGGTTGACATGACATTAGAACATATCTCCTGTACATCCTCTTCTTTCCACTGACCACATACCTAACCCTAATATAAGTCTCCTTACCTCAAGCCCAGACTATTGCAAGAGGAGTCACAATGGCTAGAGCTCTGGATCTGAAGTCAGGAAGATCTAAATTCAAATATAGACCTCAGACCTTTACTAGTTATGTCACTCTGAGCAATCCACTTTACCCGAGTCTGTCTCAAGTCTCCTCGCTTGTAAAACGGAGGGTAGTTAATAATCCCTTTATGGAAGGGTTGTTGTGAGGATAAAATGAGATATTTGTAAAATGTTTAGCACAATGTCCGACATAGAATTGGCTCTACATAAATGATATTTCTTTTCCACCACCCCCAACCCTTCCACTCTGATTGCTCTCCTAGCTTCAAGTCCCTCCCTTGTATCCTCCATTCAATATGAAATCTCCCAAAGTCCAGTTCTGACCATGTCACATGCACCCATACACACTCAATAAACTTCAATGGCTGATCATAGTAAATTGATGTTTGATAATCCTCACTATATGACAAAAACTACTGGGAAAGCTGGAAAACAATATTTTAGAAAAACCAGGGAAAGTCCCACCACTTTACACCACACATCAAAATAGGATCAAGATAGACATAAAGGATGATATTATAAGCAAATTCGGAGAATAAAGAATAGTACACTTATTCAATCTATAGAAAAGGGAAAAGTTTATGACCAAATAAGAAACACCATTATGAAATGCAAAATAGAATGTTTTGATTATATTAAAAATGTTTAGCACAAAACCAACAAAACCAAAATTAAAAGCACAAAGCTGGGAAACAATCTTTACAACTAGTGTCTCTGATAAAAGACCTCATTTCTCAAATATGGGTAAAATAAGAATACAAGCCATTCCCCAATTGATAAATGGTCAAAGAATATGAATAGGCAGTTTTTAGATGAAGAAATCAAAGCTATCTAAAGTTACATGAAGAAATCCTCTAAATCACTTTGATTAAAGAAATGCAAGATATAAAAAAAAAAAAAAACTCTGAGGTATCTTATGCCTATCACAATGGCTAACAAAAAAGGAAACGGATAAATGTTGGAGAGGATGTGGGAAAAACTTAACGGGTTGTTGGTAGAGTTGTTTAACTTACATTTACAATTTTCAGATGAAGAAATTAAAACCATTTCTAGTCAAATAAAAAAAAAATGCTCTAAATCCCTTGATCAGAGATATGTAAATTAAAGCAACTATGAGATACCATGACACTACCTCTCAGATTGACTACGATGACAGGAAAAGATAATAACAAATGTTGAAGAGAATCTGGAAAAACTGGGACACTAATATGTTGTTGGTAGTCCTCTGCAGAGAGCAATCTGGAACTATGCTAGAAGGCAACCAAACTCTGCATACCCTTTGATGCAATAATGCCCCTACTAGGTCTGTATTCCAAAGAAATCATAAAAAAAAGAAAAGGACTTAAATTTACTCTGCATACCCTTTGATCCAATAACACCACTATTAAGTCTATATCCCAAAGAAATCATAAAAAAAGAGAAAAGGAGTTACACTTACAAAAGTATTTATAGTAACTTTTTATGTATTGGGGAAAATTTGGAAATTAAGGAGAAACCCATTGATTGGAGAATGGTTGATCAAGCTGTGATATGTGAATGTAATGGAATAATATTGTGTAATAAATCATGAGCAGGCAGATTTCAGAAAAACCTGGAAAGATTTGCATGAAGTGATGGACAAGGAAATGAGCAGAACCAGGAGAATATTATACAAAATAACTGCAACATTGTGTGATGATCAATTATGAATGACTTAGCTCTTCTCAGCAATACAATGATCCAGATCAATTACAAAGAACTACATTCAGAGAAAGAAATGATGAACTCTGAATGAAGACCAATCATACTATATTTTTCTTGATAGCTTGTTTATCTTTTGGTCTGCTTCTTTCACAACATGATTAATATGGAAAATATGTCTAACATGATTGTAATTTTTACTTTATTCTTTTTGCCCCCTTTCATCCTGTCCCCCACTCCTCCTCCTTCCCCTGACATCTCCCTTAATCAGGCTATAGTTAAGCACAGATAAATTTATGTATGTAATACATGTATATGTGTGTGTTGTGTGTATGTGTATATGTAGATACGTGTATGCATATGTATTCATAACTCATGTCTATCCAAGTACATATAATTATATATATATACATACATATGCCTGCATGAAATACATGTACATACATATTTACACATGTGTAGACATGTATCTAAAGCAATATTAATACGGATGACATATATCCTTTCTTGGAATCTTTAAGTTTGACTTTATCTGAAATCAGTGATTACTAGGCCTAACTTTTTTTTTCTTAATTAACCCTACTCATGATCCTTATTATATTGTTTGTATACATCTTTTATTTCCTGTACCTGCTAACACTTCTACTTTAATTTACTTCTTAACTTTGCCTTGCTATTACTTCATTATCTCCTACCTGTGGAGCCCTCCCTTATTCTCGCTATCTTTTCTCTCGCTCTTTATCCCATTTCCATTAATCTACAGACCTTATTCCATTTCCTTTAATCTGAATACTCTTGTGGCCCCACTTTATCCTATGCCGCCTTTTCCTTCCCTTTTTAACCCTATTCCAAGTAATCTACACACCTTGTCCCACTGCCATAAATCTACATAACTTTCTATATCCCATCTTATCCTATTCCTTTCCCCTTATTTCTTTTTAGGTTTTGGAGGGTGATATACCGTTCATGGTATATACACATATGTATTGTACTCTATCTCATTCCCAATATGAGTAGATTTTCAGAATACTAGCCCATCTTCCCCACTCTAATGCCTCTGTATCAGTTCTTCCTCTGCACTTGATTCTTATAGCATAATTACTATTTTTATCTTTTCCTAGACAGTTTTGCTTTTTAGAATCAAATCATACTCAGCTCTGCCTAATCTTCATTTTGAGCTACCCAATTACTGATGTCAGCCTTAAACACATGATTTACATTTTCAGGTAAAAAACATAAACAATTGTCCTTCTTAAGTCCCTTGAGAAAAGTGGCTTTAAAGACTTGAGAATTTTGATCAATGCATTGATGGACCATAACTCCATAGGACTATAAGGAACGAAGCTTCCCACCTCCTAATAGAAGGATAACATGGTCAAGATATTGAATAAAAAGTAAGATTTGGGAACATGGAAGTAGGAAACACTTGATGAATCTAATAGAATTAGAAGAGTCTGAGCCAATAACACTGTGTTGAATTTGGAAAAGAAATTTTTCTGACCTAAAGAGACCATTTACAAATAAGGAATACTTACTGCCTCTTCCCCTCCCCCAAAGAGGGGAGGAGTTTGTTTTAGTACTTCTAATTAAATATGAGAAAATCTCTATCTCCCTTTTCTCATTAGGTAAATTTGAGAAATGGGACAATTACTCATCTTAAATTCACACTTCTCACAGGAGAGATTAGGTCTCCATTGGTTCTCCCTAGTAAACCTTCTTACCCAATTGTATTAACTTCAAAACAACAAATTCTTTGTCTTGCTCCTGTTGATAACTACTTGATGTTTCTTGAACTACTTAGATAAAATCATAATTTCAGAGCTGGAAAAGTAAAGTCTCTCAAAGAGATTCATTCATTTCACAATGGATATAGGAGGCACCCAGGGAGCACTAGCATTTTGATGTACTAAGACTAATGTATTCTCTTTCAGATGGCTCGTGAAGCTTTTTACAGGGTTGCTCTCCTCCACCTTTTTTTGTCTACCTGTCACCCAACTCTCACTTTTTTTTTCTTTTTTCATAACATAGGGGTTTAATTATATTATATTGGGAAAAAAAAGATCAATTATTCTTAACAATTAAATGAAAGTGTAGTAAAACGTTACTCTTAATGAAATTGGTTTGAGAATGGGAACAGTAGATGAATCTCTCAAAATACATATCCAGCTTTATCTTGTCACTAGAAGAGAGAATGAGACTGTTGACTTTACAAATCTCTAACTCACTTAAATCCAATTGACAAGAAAATCAAGACATCACCCTAGATGTCATTGGTTTTCTTCAAAAAAGAAAGATAAACAGCACACACAGAAGCCACATTTGAGTAAAGTTGTCTCAGCAAATGGGTAAAACTGGCTAAACCAGAACGAGGGTAACCCCTAGGCCCCAAAGCCATCAGTGAGTTAGGGAGATACCTACCCCAAACAAGAGAAGATTTCCCCTGTCAGAATGGACTGATCAGAACAATTTGTTCTAAGGGGACACAGGAAGGCTGCTGAAGCAGGCATTGGCAAGCTGGAAAGTTTAATCAGACATAGAGGACACTAAAGTCAGCTAGTGTATCTAAGGCCATAATTGGTCATCTTAACTTTTGTCTTATCACTGGACTTAGATGACTGGAATTGAAAGCAAGGCTAACTTTATACACCTCTGCCTCACTTAAATCTAATTCAAGAGCAAATCAAGACATCACCCATACATTATAATGTCATTGGTCCTCTTTGAAAATAAAAAGAAGAGCAACAACACTTAAATGTATTTAGATAAAGTATATTTGCTTCTTGCCTTCACAGAACTTACAGAAAATTTGACAAAAAAAAAAAAAAAAGCACAAAATTTCTCTGGGCCTATAAATTATGCTACTTTGGCAAGTAGCTAATTTAAAAAGCTTGTTGAATTTTGAAGTGGCCAAGTGATTTTGGTCTAATAAGAATTCACTGAAGGAAGTTAGGAAGGAAAAGGAAAAGTAGAAGGAAAGATGGGTACATGAAATTTAAAATTCAAAAGGAAGTTGCAGATTATCTATTCTTTCATTTTACAGCTAAAAATATTAACATAAAGAAAGGTTAAGTTAATTTGCCCAAGTATTCAGAGGCAGTACTTTTTTATTATTTTATAAACTGCAATATGGCCACAGTAGTATAGTAAAAAAAAGAGTATTGACTTTTTGATCTGAAAATGTTGGTTCAAATCTGTTACTATTTTTGACTAATTATGTGAACTGTGAAATGAAGAAGTTAGACTAAACTGATTAGCAAACTTTCAGGCTTATTGGATTTTTTTTGCCATTCAATGACAGATTATGTATTATTGATGTGAAGCATTTATTAGTTCTGGCTTTACTTGTACAGAAAGTAAACTTGCTTTGCCCAGTGTTATCTTATTATTTCTTCTCCTTTTTAAGAACTAAAGAAAAGGTGTGCCAGATGTTTGCCATAATAACTATTTAATAATTAACTTTTTTGGCTTTATATATTTTTCTTATACAAAAGAGATCCATCATCTTAATACAGGAAATGAGAGTCCACAAATAGAGGGTTGATCTATTGTTATTAAATAGAAATATATACCATTTATATTTTTATATTTCATGATTGTCATTTCTAGTGCAAAATAAGAATATATAAAGTAAAGTTCACCCATTTTGGGGTTAAGCCCACTTTTGGAAATGGGAAAGCATTAAAGGAATGAAATAATACAGCCAGCCACATTATATACAGATGAGATTACAATTCCTGTAAATAATATGGTTTCCATACTTGTTCAATCTTCTAAGGATCCATTATTTCATCTGTTTGGTTGCTCCCTTCACTGGTTCAGATCATGACCTTCTAGGTTTTACTTAGAAGAAAGTTTCAAAAGCAACTGTTGTCCCAAAAAGAAAAATCCACCATTCTTTGGTTAAATTTCAGGTGATTAGCCCCTACAAACTAGGCTGATCTTTATGCAGCAGCTACACAGGTTATCACTGGGCTTATCAGCAATGTCTTTCCAGGGTGGTCTGACAAGTTAGTGTTTATATTCCACTTGCATAACTTCAGAATCCAGAATTAGCTCCATGTCATAATGAGACATCAGAAAAGAAATTCAGTGGAGTCATACATACAATATTTATCTATTAAGGGAGAGCTAGGTGGCATAGTGGATAGAGTGTTGGGCCTGACTTGAGTTCAAAATTGACCTCAGATACTCACCAATTGTGTGACACTGGGCAAATGACTAAACCCTGTGTGCCTCGGTTTCCTTATCTGAGAAATGAGCTAGAAAAGAAAACTGCAAGCCACTCCAGTCTTTTTTGCAGAGACAACTCTAAAGAGGGATATAAAGAGTCTGACACAACAAAAATAATTGAACAACTATTATTAGTGGTATCCCAAATGTAGTTAAAAGGCTCTCTCACCAATCATTAGGAGCCAAGAATTCAATTCAACAATGATACAATGAATGCTAATTATGCACAATAAAATGTGCCAGTCTCTGAGACTCCCTCTGAGAAGAGAGGAATTTAGTAATATGATACACAGTAAATGAAAGAGAGAAGGGGGAGGGAGACGGGGGGGGGGGGGGGGGGGACAGAGAAGTGGAGAGAGAAAGAGCGAGAGAGAGAAACTATTTGTAAATCTTCTGTACATTTTTCCAAACTATATTAAGAATCAAACCTTAGAATATTCATGGCTTTCTAGTCCTTTATTTTAAAGTAATATTGGGCAAAATTCAAATCCAGTCAACAAACTTTTAAATGCCTGCCAGGTACTAGGGTTACAGAGTCAAAAAAGCAAATAACAGTCCTTATCTCAAGGATGTACATGCTGTTATATTTCCCCTTCTGAGCCTCTTCTTGACCTTCTAAATCCCCAGATCATGTCTGTACTAACGAAATGATCTAGCTTCCTTTTCACCTAGAGCCTACTCTCTGTAGATCATCCTACTGCCCCTTAGGCCAACTCACCGCGGAGCATCCTCCTGCAAGATCCACCTCTCTTTCTCCCATTATTGAGTTTCTCCACAATACTCCATTTTGTGTAGGAGACCCGGCTAGCCAGTTTTCATATTTTTCTTAGCTCTGTTTCTTCCCTTTGGGACTTCAAAATCATGCCCCCTGCCACCAGGTAAATTCATCTTCCCTCTTTATCCATTAAAATGGAAGCTCTTTGAGAGCAGGGACTGTGTTCCTTTTTTGTTTGTATTTGTTTCCCCAACACCAATACATAGTAAACACATAATAAATGCTTATTCCTTTCTTCCTTCTTTCCTTCTTTCCTTCTTCCTTCCTTGCTTGCTTCCTTTCTTCTTTCTTTTCTTCCTCCTTCTTCTTTCTTTTCTTCCTCCTTCCTTCTTTCCTTTCTTTATCCTTCCTTCCTTCCTTGCTTGCTTCCTTTCTTCTTTCCTTCCTTCCTTCTTTCCTTCTTTCCTTCCTTCCTTTTCTCAGGCGATTCAACATGTAAACAGAATGAGCTGATAACATGGGGAAATCACAGAAGGATTCCTATAGAGAAAGTGGCACCTGAGCTTCACAATGAAAGATCCCCAAGAGACTACACAGGGAAGGCCTACTTCAGAGGTCAACAGAGAAGCCTATTTGGCTGGAACTTTGAATTTGTAAAGAGAAGTGCTGTGAGCTATCTGAAAAGGAATGCTGGAGCCAGATGGTGAGGCACTTGAAATGTTTACTAGAGGAGTTTATGTTTTATCCTGAAAGCAATGGAAAACCACTAAATATTCTTGAACAAGGCAATGACACCTCAGATCTATTCTTTCAGGTATACCTCTTACACAAAGATTTTGCTGAGCCAACTTCCCCACCTTCTTCTATGTTAACACACTATCATATGTGACATTATTTTATATTTATACTTATTTTGTATCCTTCAAAGCTCAATAGAATATAAGATCCTTGAGGCTAAGTACTTTCGTAGTGGTCTTTGTATCCTCAGCACTTAGAATAATTCCTTGCACATAGTAGGTTCTTAACAAATGTTTGTTGAGTTGTATTGAATTCATGGATAGGAGAGGGAGAAAACCTAAAGACAAAGAGGTCAATTAGGACAATATTATAATAGTCCATGTGGGAGGTGATGAACCATTTCAATTCCACGTGAGTATAATGAGTGGTACAAATGCAGAAGATTCTATGACAATAGAAGGTAAAATAGAAAAAACTAACCAGTTAGTTGGATATAGATGGTGAGGAAGACTGAAGGCCTGAACATTACTCTCACATTATTCATTTGAGTGATTAGAAGGATGCAGGTGAAACAGAAATAGGGATGTTCAGAAGAGGAACAGATTTAGGAGAGATGAAACTTTAAATTTTGAAGCATGTAGTAAGCACCACAAAATGTACCAGCAGGCCAAAGGAGATGAAAAGCTGGGGATCAGTTTTAATTTGCACGGATAAAGGAAATGCTCACAACAGTGAGATATTAAATCTGTTGGAGGGCAGTGTAGCGAAATTTAAAAAAAAATCATGGGTTTAAAGTCAGAGAATAAGGGTTACTTTCTGGGTATTGTGGCTTATCGTTGGTATGACTTTGGGCAAGGTTACTTAACCTCAAGCTCCAGTATTTTCATCTCTAAAATGAAGAAGCTAGAGTATTCAGAGGCCCCATATAGCCTAAAAAACTCCTGAGTGCAGCCAGAAACAGATTAAAATATAATCAAGAAATGTTCAACAAAATAAATAAAAATTCAACAATATAGATAAAGTTAACTTGTGGTTTTCCAAGTCAATATATTTGAGTTTGACACCACTGGACTAAATGATCTCTAAGGTCCCTTATAATTCCAAACCTATGATTTATACTGACCAAAATAACCTTAATTGACCACAATATAATTAACAAACCCTTGGCATCTTCTGCAAAGATTATCTTTTATAGGCATTTTAAAAGATAAAATATAATTCTTCAAAATGATCTTCAGGCTTACAGAAAATGTCTTGCAGCTGCAATATAGGCTATCTAAAATACTTTTAATATTTTAAACCTTATGATCATATGATCCTATCCTATATTTTATTTAATAAGGTTCTAAATATTTATCATGATAGTTGTGTTTTGCCAGACAATGAATATAACAATACAAAATCTAAACTGAAGGCATGAAAATGCTTGTGTGTAAAAATAATTTTGCACAGAAAATGGGTAGCATTAGTTGGCAACAGATTTTCTTACCATAACCATAAACTTATTAATGCCAGATGAATTGTTATATATTTGTTACATTAGTACTTTACTTGAAATGCAATTTTATGATTGTCTTTGTTTATCATATTTGTACCTTTCTATACTTCTGTTTTAGAACTTCACTCTTAAAAATTTCAGTGGTTTGTTTTCTTGTGTTTTTCTTAATTATGGTGATCTTAAACAGATCTTCAGTTTTAAATCTGCCAGCCAGTCTTATACAGATGCACAAATATATTTATTCTGGTTGGCTATTTATTACAGAGACAGCTTGTTTGTAGGCATTCTCTGGACATCTGCATTTTATTTTATTTAATTTTTAGTAATAAAGACCTCCCACATTAAATATTCTTTCCAGCCTAAATTTCCCTCTGTGGGAAGCAAGAGAACTGTCAGCCAGGGAAACAAAGTGAATCCATATGGCCCTGATTATTCTACTTCTCTGAATCTAGTCAAGGAATGGTGGGAATAAAAGGTACCAATAGCAGATCATATCCTTCTTTTCTAAACAAACAAACAACAAAATCTTTTGAATAATGTTCCTATTTTTCCTTCTTAGATAATTTTCAAAAGACTAAAGCTAGGTGAAACTAGTGATTCACCTAACAAATATGGGTAGGAATTCTTATTTAGCTTTGTTTTCAGTAAAAGAATATAAAATTTTAAAGAAGAGCATTAACTTCTCTTTAAAGTTGGATTAGTAATCCTATTAGCATATTTTGCCATAAATTAATTATTAAGATGTGCAAAGAAATTGTTAAATTCGTAATAGTAAAATTTTATTTTAAAAAAAACTCAGGTCTAGTTTTCCACCTCCACTTATCAAAAGTTGAAGTAGCACAAACTAATATAAAGAATCTTTCAATAGACTTATCAGTGATGAAGGAATTCAGCTCCTGCACATAAAATTCCCTGAGCTTAAATGGAGAGGACTATGAGGAGGGAGAGAGACATATCATGAATTCTTACAATTGTGTGAAACTTTACAGCTTTTAGAGTATTTTTCTTTACATTATTGCATCTTATCCTCACAATAATCCAATGAAGTAAAAACAAGACAAGCATCATTCTCATTTTATAGATGAAACAATTGAAACAGAAATTAAATAACAAAAAGTTCTTCTTTTTTATATTTTCAGAGGATTTGTGATTGTACCCTATGTAACCAAAATAAAATATTTTAAAAATACAAATAAACTTACAACAAAATCCTGTGTTCTTGAAATGAGATAGGATTTCTTCATTTATTGTTTAGTCTAGACCTAAGATTTAATTGGTATAGGGAATGTGTATATGTGAAAAACATCTTCTACAATGTAATCAGCAATTTTTCTGCAACTTAGTGTCTTAGAGAGTTGTCTGAGTGTAGTCAGAGTTTAAGTGACTTACCTATCATCACACAGTCCTTATGTATCAGAAATGGTATTTCAATCTATTCTGGTCTTCCTGATTTAAAAGGTTGTCTCTGTCCACCATACAATACTGCCCCTCATAATACTAGATACTATCCATTAAAAGGATATAATATGATATTGTTGTATAATATAATACATTATGTAATATAATGATATTTCAAAGATAATTTGATAGCTTTTTAATTTTCCTGTGATAAATTACAAATATATTCTTGAAACTTTCTTTAATACTCTTATGTTGATTTTAATTATCGAACATAAGGCATTCAGGAAAGAAGTGGCATAATGGAAAACATTTTAAGCTTAGCACTGCTGCCAGGTCTTGTGGTGGGAAAGAGAATGTATTGTTCAAGGAAAGCACAAGCTGCATTAAAATGCAGTACAACAGATCTAAAAATACAAAATTAAAAGATGAACTAGTATTACCTGTCCAATAGTTGCTCTTAGTTTATTCTGTGAGCTATATTATGTGCAATGTCCTATATTTTGAAAATAAATGCTAATAGTTGAGCTCTTTTACAATAAAAATGGACATTACTATTTGTATTTCCTTCTTAGTGCCCCTGTTCTAATGAGCAGCTAAAGTATATTATATAAACCTGGACCAGTAGGTCTTTTTCTCCCAAGTGTCCATTTGTACTCGTGATAATAATGCTCAAAATTTGAGAATTTTGTTAATGATACAGAGGATTTTATTAATAAGCAAAAGAAGTACTATTTTAGGGGGTATTTAATTCATAGTAAAGAATTTCATCCTCTTCTTACATTTGTGTTATATATATGTTCTAAATCATTTCCATATAGGTAATATAACTGATTTCTTGTGGGATTAGTGCACAATCAATACATTCTCCTCAAATCACCTTGATTTATTTATCTATTGGAATGTTAAATATCCACTCTCAGTGCAAAATAAAATGTAATCCCTTTGAGAATAAGAACTATGTCTTTTTTTGCTTCTTTATCTCTACTACCTGCAGAGTGCCTTGTACATAGTAGACAATGAATTAATCAGTCTCAGAAATGATAGTCCAGATATGAGGAATCTAAACTCCATAAGATCTTGGCATTTTCATCAGACTGTTAAACATCTACCCTACTCAACCCCATCCTTCAAATATTTTTTATTTCTAGTGGGCCTGGAAGTCTTAACCCCAGTGAGAGAATAATGAACTTTGATAAATGTATTGATATACTGAGAAACAGAAGTGTTTGGGAAGAATAGAAATTCCCAAATGGAAGTAGACCACTATAACAAAAATAAGCATCATGCCACACATTAAGAAATTTATCTAAGAGATTAAAAAAAATCTTTTTCTATGGCTTGTAAAATCACTTGATTTAAGTCCCATTGAATACTGATGGACCAAAATCAAGACTATACTTGGAAAAATAAACCATCAAATATATATTTGTAAGGTGATAAGTATGGCGTTATGAAGAACATGAAATAATGTGTTAAAATCTTATAAACTCAATGCTAAATCATGTTAAAAAGTGGAGTAGAAAAAGGACATATTGCTAATAAAATGTTCTTTTTACATTGTAAATTTACATTTACATGTAAAAAGTTATAAGTTAATACATTTGCTTACTCTACTTTGTTCCAGATAATATGCATGTCATTGCATATTTCTTCCTGTTCACCACAAATATCATGCCTCTTTCCCAAGGCTCTATAACTTAGAATAAAGAATTCCCCTTTAGTTTCTGTTATTTCCTGATTGTCTGTTGGCAACTCTTAAAAATCATTTCAGCGTTGTCTTTTCAACAACTTGCCATCTTATCTGGGCTGAGTCCCCTCAGTTTTCTGCAGCATCACAGATCTCTCCTAATTAAGGAGAAGGAAGGCAAGAGCAACAATTGTCAGCTAAATCTAGGATAAGGTATAGTCATCCTTTCTCCCCCAAGTTCCTATCTATATTACGGATATCTGGTTGGTTATATGTGTCCTGATTTCAAGCTACCCTATGCTACCCTAAAGATTATTTATAAGATTTTTGTTTGAAACTCAGAACAAATTTTCCATAGAAACAATTTTGTAGAGTCCTAAGTTAGCCATAAAAACAATGTAACTATATTGTAGCATAGTAGTAATAGTAGTAGACTGAGTAGTATATATGTATGAGTATTCCTTCCTTGTATGTACAAGAAAACTGAAATTCCCAGAGATTAAATGATTTTATCTAAGATCAAGCCAATACTCCAACTCAGGTCTTCTGATTCCATATGCAATATTTCCCATCACATTAAAATAACTTTCTTTAAGGGTACAAAACATGTCTTATATTTCTTTATATCACCTCCAGTGCCTCGCCCAGCACCTTGCAGATGGTAGGCACTATAAATGTCCAATGATTGATTGATAACACTATCAAAGTTGGATTATGATAAATACGCTATTAAACTTGTGCCTAGATTAATTTTTAAAAATTGTAAACAGCTGACTGGAGTGATATGCTATAGATAGACTAAGAAATAAAACTACATGGTATAATATCTAATGTAATATGAATGCTCTGGCCCCATTCTCTCAAGGTCTAGCCATTGTACTACTCCTCAGAGTTCTAGATAGTCTCTGAGTATCTTTTTTTATTTGCATCAACTTGAGCATCACAAGTTCTATTCTCATAATTTTCAGGGGAAACAGTAACCAGCACCTCAGTTCCACTTAATCATTTAACACTGATGGACTTTTACAAAGGAATATTTATTTCTTTTTTTTATTTTATTTTATAATAACTTTTTATTGACAGAACCCATGCCAGAATAATTTTTTTTACAACATTATCCCTTGCACTCGCTTCTGTTTCGATTTTTCCCCTCCCTCCCTCCACCCCCTCCCCTAGATGGCAAGCAGTCCTATATATGTTAGATATGTTGCAGTATATCCTAGATACAATATATGTTTGCAGAACCAAACAGTTCTCTTGTTGCACAGGGAGAATTGGATTCAGAAGGTAAAAATAACCCGGGAAGAAAAACAAAAATGCAAATAGTTCACATTCCTTTCCCAGTGTTCTTTCTTTGGGTGTAGCTGCTTCTGTCCATCATTTATCAGTTGAAACTGAGTTAGGTCTCTTTGTCAAAGAAATCCACTTCCATCAGAATACATCCTCATACAGTATCATTGTTGAAGTGTATAATGATCTCCTGGTTCTGCTCATTTCACTCAGCATCAGTTCATGTAAGTTTCTCCAAGCTTCTCTGTCTTCATCCTGCTGGTCATTTCTTACAGAACAATAATATTCCATAACATTCATATACCACAATTTACCCAGCCATTCTCCAATTGATGGGCATCCATTCATTTTCCAGCTTCTAGCCACTACAAACAGGGCTGCCACAAACATTTTGGCACATACAGGTCCCTTTCCCTTCTTTAGTATCTCTTTGGGGTATAAGCCCAGAAGTAACACTACTGGATCAAAGGGTATGCACAGTTTGATAACTTTTTGGGCATAAAGGAATATTTATTTCAAAGATATAGCAATAACTCTTTGGATAAGTGTTTCAGGTGGGTTATAAACCTACAGGTCACTTCCAAAGTTCATTCTTTGCTCCTTAAGGGATTGATGTTGCACTTTCTGGAAATCCAGACTGGTTTCCTGAAGCTTACTCTCCTAGTTTCTGAAGCTCTAAAGGCCATAGACTCCACTTCCTGCACTTGAAAAAAAAAAAGAAAAGAAATCCTTCATTTCTTGGGAATCCATGTGACCTCAGAGGAGGACATCTTCATGATTCTTTCCTTCAAAACAATACAAAATTAAAGCAAAGCTGAAGACAGTGAGGCAAAAAAGAGCCAGAAAGGAAGGCACCAAAGCTGAAAGGCCTTTCTGAGTTCCTCAAAAGCCAAAGAGCTTCCCTGTTATCATGTGGATTGGACAATCACAATCAGTCATTATATATGCTCCATTCTCTAAGCTGCTCCCTTCACAGGTTTTCAAGATTCTTCCAGAAGAAGCTTCCTACTATTTCCATGTGGAGAGTTGCCAACTCAGGTGGTCTGGATATGTACCAGACAGACCTTCATTACACAAAAATAACGGCTAAACACATTTTGGCAATAATCTTGTTTAATGCTAATGAGCATCTTCTTATTAATTTGCTCCCAACCAAACTGATTCTATCTCAAATATATCTGGAACATTTTTGCCTTCTCATCTTTAATCATTAAAAAAATTAGCTATCATAACTTCTGCCTTCTCTATCAAGTATTTTTCATTTATCTTAGGCTTCAGAGAACTCCTACAGAAATGACATCTTCCTTTAACGATATTCATTTGGCAATTTGTTTATGCTACCTTGTTTTACAACATATATATGTATATGTGTGTGTGTGTGTGTGTGTGTGTGTGTGTATGTGTGGATGTGTGTGTATTTGTGTGTACCTTGTCTCTCCACTTGACTCCAATTTCTCTTAATTCTAGTACTTTTCCTCTTCCCACTCCCCCTTCCCCATTTTTCCTATATATAGCTTGCTTATACATATGTGTTTACTTGTTCTCTCTCATTAGATTGTGAGCTCCTCTGAGGTAGAAACTCTTTTGTCTTTCTTTTTATTTCCAGAGCTTAGCACAATTCCTGGAATATAGTATGTACTTGTTTGGTCTCTGAAGTCCTTTCTAGATCTAGGATCCTATGAAATCCTTACTTGACATTTATCCATTTATGTTCACAGTGATAAAGTTCAGTATTGATTCAATAACTGAACTAATTACTACTATTCTTTGAGTTGAGCTATAATTGCTTTGTATAAAAGTTTCCTTTGTTATTATCTCTGAAACACCCTACTTCTAAATGCAGCAAAGAGACAGAAATCATCAAGACTGAAACTGACTTCCATGATTTATTTTGAACTGTTTCAGAAGCAAAAGAATTCTCCCAGTTAGATATTTAAATGCAGTTAATTTCTCTGCAGAGTTCCTGGGCCCTCCAAGAATTTCTATTATATAAACATAGCTTCTCTGATCCTAGGAAATTAGTGATGACTTTTTCATCCTTTTTTGAATATTCTGGATAAAATTTATGTTTATTATATGGAATCAAATCAGTGACAAACATAAGTATGATGCTATTATTTCATAATGTTATTATTAAACAATAGAATACTTCAAAACATGTAGTGCTTAAGGGTATTTAAATTAGGGTGCAAACTAACATAGGTTCAGGTAGATGACCTAGAAGTTGTCAATACCAAGTCCAAAGTTTATTATTAAAACATTAATTACATTTTGTTAAAAAAATTACTTAACAGAGTAAAATGTCTTTAACAAAGAAATTAACTTTCCCCTCCTCCCATTGTTTAAGTTAAAATGTAATGGAAAATGAATTTTACTTTTCAGATTATTGATTCAGTTCTGTTATTTTTATATCTACAGGGAATAAATTCACATTTTGAAAAATACCATAATGTTAAAGTGTGCATACACTTCTTAGATGATGTATCAGAGGTATTATACAATAACATCTGGGAATATTAAACTTTGCCTTTACTGGCAATACAATTGGCATCATTAATTTCTAGTGCAGATGTTTTATGCTGATGTGTTTTGGAAATATTTGAAGTATTCTCAAGACATTATTCTGAGGTTTCTGCAGTGGTCCATTTTACTCTTTTGAAGTTTTCTATACAATAGAAGGCATATATTCAGTTTCCAAAACATGGAAAGAAGGATGAATTCAAGCTGATCCCTAGCATTTTATAAATCGTCAATGAGTGTGTACCTAATTCCTATCTTATTATGTATTGTTTCTTTGAGTATTTATGATACTGTTCTGACATATCTATTTTTCTGTCCCTGCCTGCACTTGGGACTGAAAATCATAAAAAGGGTACTCAAAGAACAGAATTCATATTTCTTTCAAGGGAGTTATCCTTTCAGTCACCTACTGAAAGTCCTTCACTGGAAGACAAAAGCAGAAGTGGCTGAATGAGCACTTGTCAATGTAGAGGGAATTCTTTCTGGGGTTTGACTTGGTTCCCCCGAAGGAAAATTTCCTGACAAATAAGCAGGTCAGGTTTGAAGTGATGTCGGAAAAGAGTTTCTGATAAAAGATTTCATAAATTTCATGCTGAATTCAAAAATTCTGATTCCAAAGCTAATCATACTGGTGTAGGAGCACTGCTATACCGGAAACTCTTTTTCCTCTGAACTCTTAGTGTCACACTTTTATAGCGAGTCAGAGGATAATTCTGTCTGTGTGTGTGTGTGTGTGTGTGTGTGTGTGTGTGTGTGTGTGTGTGTAACAGAGATAGAAACAGAGAAACAGAGATAGGAATAAATAGAGACACAGAATGTATAAACAGACTAATGAACCAATGAAAATTTTTTAGCAGTTTCAACACCTACTCACATTCCTAGATACTGACAGATTTAACCTTGGAAATACATTATTTGCTAACTTTCTTGGATTTAAACCAGGTCTTAGAACTTTTTCTCCTTTCCCCTTAATCCTCCTAGGAGATAGGAAATGGGGAAGGATGTTATCTCTGAATTTGGCTCTAGCTTCCAGCAGAGATTGCTCTGCCTTGTGCACTTTTTGTTGTTGCTGATACAATTCACACTGTAACTCAACCACCCTCAAGATTAATTTCTGCACTTGATTCTCAGCTGTCTTTGTCCACTTAGAATAAGGAGACTCCTGTTAACCCAACCACATTGGCATTGGAGCTATCCATCTCTGCACTTTATTTCTGACAATGGAACTGCATCTTCTCTTTCTCCCAGTAATTTACTTTCTTTCCTTCCCAAGGTTCTTCTGAAAATGCCCTTTTTACATTCTTATGGAACAATAGTATTATTGTTCCATAGTATAATAGCATTATATTCATATAATATCATTTATTTGACCATTCCCTAATCTATGGGCACTCCTTTATTTGTAATTCTTTGCTAAAAAAAAAAAAACAATCAAATGTGTTGGTACATATAGATCTTTTCTCTCTTTCCTTTATCCCTTTGATGAATATGTGTGATCATGATTTTGCTGGACATGTACAGTTTAGTTTCAAAGCTTTTCCAGAATGTTTGGACTATTTCACAGTTTTATCAACAATGCAACATTATTTTTATCTTCTCTAATGATTGGTTTTTGGTTTTTGTTGTTGTTGTTCTCTGTCAACCTGAGAACTATGAAGTAGAGCTTCAAGTTGCATTAATTTGCATTTCTCTATTCATTAATTAGAACTTTTTTTCAAAAGGCTCTTGATAACTTGGGTTTTTCCTTTTGAGAACTGCTTGTTTATGTCCTTTTACCATTTATCTATCAAGGAAAGGTTATTATTCTCATACATTTGAGTCAGTGTCTTTTATATCTCTACCGGGGTTCTCTAATATTATGCTAACAGAATGAAAATTCTGGCAGATTTCACCAAACTAGAAACTTATTGTTGACCAAAGACTAATCTATGCACGCAAGTCTCATACCCAGAACATTGGTTAATAGATTTTTTTAAATGATGAACAATCCAAGATGTAGAGCCACAGACAGAATAATCACATATATCTCAGTTTTCTCATCTTTTAAATGGGGATTTTCTTTTAAAGTGACATACTTATCTCATAGTATTATTGGGAAGATTGAGTAAATGAATGTATTGAAAAATATTATTTTACTTTCAAATACAATCTCAGATTAGGAAAAAACAAAATAAAACACTGGACACTCTTTAGGTTTACTGTAAAGGAGCTAGAAAAACACTAACATATAAAGAGCATAGGTACATAAGATTTGAGCAAGACATATTTATATATGAAGAGAATATTATTCTGACTGTCTGTGGCTCTACACCTTGAATTGTTCATCCTCTTCCTATGTTTTGGTGTGTCATCTGTCACTTTTTCTTCCATTATAAACCCTCTGGGCAAGTAAGATATCTTGCTTAATCTTTTGAGCAGTATATCTATGAGTAAATGTCATGAAAAATAGCAAACACCAATTGTAGCTGAAGTTTTCAAAAATTCTCCAAAGAATATCCTGGTCCTGACTTGTCACAATATGCCATGAGCCATTGAAAAAAAAAAAAGAAATAGCTGTAAATCTGCTGACCTGTCAAGAGCAAGATGAAGGGAAAAAAGATAATATAAGAAGATAATAGTCAATGGGGACAAATTAAAGAAAATAAAGAATTCTGGTATGATTTGAACTCCTGCTGAGGTGGCAAGATCCTTTAATCACATCATAAAGTCAGTAAAAGTGTATCATTCCTAGAGATGAGAAGTCTTTACTGAAGAAAAGAAAGAGTAAGAATGAAGGATCAGATCTCCAGGAAAACCAGATCTCTTCTATCATAGACTGGGTCTAAAGTGAATGTTTATTTTGGAAGATAATTGAATGTCAAATTTAAAAATGATTTATCAAGAAGACTCACTATTCATGATCTCAAAGAAAGAGATAATATCAAAATGTGAAAATATATCTTTTTTAGACAATGTATGAATAGATCATGGACACCTGCAAATTCTGTCTTGTCTTATAATAATTCCTTCCTTTGAGGAGAGATTTTTTTCTTCTGGAGACCATCATCACCAGAGTCCTTGGGAAGTAGTCAGACCAGCTCAGAAAATGAATGAATACTTTCCAAAGAATGAGGGTAAAGAGATAAATACATACATACATTGGTGGTCTGTAAGTCCATACCTTACTTTTCTAAAGTGCTTTGCAATTTACAAAAAATAATGCACAGGTAGCATGTGAAGTTGATAGCATAAATATTATTATCTCATTTTACATATTAGTAAACAGATTTAGATCGGTTAAGCAACTAAAGAGTGCTTTTTTGGTTTTTTGTATTTTGCATTTTGTGGTGAATATAAAAATATATGTTTTTTGCACAAAAGAGGTGTGCTCTTTGCAATTACTTTGGAGGAAGTGGCCTGATTTGGCTTCTTATTGTTATAGTAATTGAACTATTTGTTAATGTAACTAATGCTATCCTATTTTGAAATAGCAATCTTATATTCATTGCATGTATTTATTCATAGCCTTTTTGTCATGTATAACTTCCCATATAATTAATAAAATAGATATTTATGTATACCTGTTAATTGATTCTTTGAAAGCATGACTAGATTCCATACCGTAATAAAGAAGATACATTAAAATGAAAATTAATTGATGGCTTATTTATTATTGTTTTTTAGCCCCTTCAAATTGACACTGTTTGGATAGATTTTCCTTAGGGCACAATTATCAACAGATTAATGCAAACTTTTACTGTTATGAAGGAAAAAACAATGTTATTATGATCATCTTTTTTCCTATCATATGGCTGAATTATGGTTAAAAGGGCTATGACAGAGAAATGTGCAAACAATTTTCCACAATAGATTAAGCATTTGAAAGTGTGAGTCAATTATTATTGTTCTCTGTCACCTATTTTTTACCTTGATGAAAACTGTTATTTTTTCATTGATGTAAAGTGAAGCCTGTTATCTATAAAATCCGTTTTAATAAGTTTTCACTAATCCATTGATTATAGAATCATGCAAAGCCCAGTTCAAGGCTGCCTCTTCCATGGATCCTATTTTGATCCCACCAACCAAATGTGAGCTCTCCTTCCTTTGAACTTCCATGACATTTGGTACCACTCAGTTGATCCTGATCACATCCTACCTTGCTCTGGTAATTTATGTATTATCTTTTCTTCCCTTTGCTTGTGAATTCCTTAAGGTTGAGGCTGTTTTTAAAAATTATTTTCTATTCAGAAAAATATTTACTTACACTCTTTATTAACTCTGGTTCTAAAGAAGCCACATTCAGAGCTTCCTTTTTCATTGCAGTCCAACAGTGTGGACAAGAACCTTTACGTTTTCCAGTTGAAAAGAGTGATTCCTTCAAACAGACTGCCTGAAAAGATAGTGGGGTCCTCACTCTAGGTCTCCCAGTGAAGAATGGTTAACCATGTTGTTGAGAAGATCTCTATGAGTTAAAGATCTCCAAGTTTCCTTTTAGTACTAACAAGTATGATTCTCTGGCTTTCTGTATGTTTTATTGACCTTTGAATTCTTTCCACATTTTATCAAACAAAAAATACTTGAATTCAAAGGATCATAAATGTCATAGGATCACAGATTTAGTTCAACTTCCTTATTTTACCGAGAAAAACACTGAGTCCCTCTCCAAGACCCCAAAATAAAGTCACGTGCCTATGTGACTGTCAGAACTGGGATTCCAACCCAAGTTCTCCAATTCCTAACACCATTCTTTCCTTTACAAAATGTAGCTTCCAGATGGAGTCTAGAGAGTTTGATTTTTAAGTATTTCTTGAAATTAGATTTGTCCTTTGATTCCAGAGCCAATGTTCTGTTCACTGTACTGGAGAAAACTGAATCCCTCAAGCCTGAGGTGACTTAATTCACATAGGTTGTAAGTAATAAGCCAATCTAAACCGAAGTCTCCTGATTCTAAATATAGTGCATTTTTTGGGGAGAGGCAATTGGAGTTGAGTAATTTGCCCAGGGTAACACAGCTAAGTAAGTATCTGAGGCCAGATTTGAATGCTTTTTCCATTGAATTGAATTATATTGGATTGAATTGGAAAGTAATTTACTCTTCTAGGGACTTCAATTCCCCCATCTGTAAAATTAGGAGGTTGAGCTAGATGATCTTTAAGAAGTCTTGTAGCTATAAATACTATGATCCTATTATTTTCTTCCATTTACTCTTTTCACTAGTCATAGAGTTTCTAGGTTTCTGTTGATCCTTTTCTCTAAATGCCATATTTCTGTAACAGAAATTCCCTATTCCATAAATATCCATTTTATTTGATTTTTTCAGTTAGTAATGTTATTTCTAAATATGAAAGAAGCATACAAGATGACCATTACTCAAGTTACATGTTCATTATCCACAAAGTAAACTCTCTTGCAGATGGATTTTGTCTTTCATTGTGAAGTCATTAGTTCACCCTACCAGCTGACGTTGAATTCAAAAAAAAAGAAATCTTTATTTTAGCAATGGCAAAGTTGGCAATCAAAAGAATCAAAAGGAATAACAACATACTCCCAGGTCAACAGACTACTTAGGACTATTCTAGATTAGATTTTCTTTGTTTCATTACCACTTACAACTTTTGGTTATTCAAACTGAGGAATGGTTGTCTAGTGAATGTTTTGCCCTTGATCACTTCTTTACAAATGTTTGGGGATTCCCAATTCTGGATTTGGCTGAACATTTCTCTTGGCCTAGAGCTATTGCAGATGTGCAGGGACTAAGTACTAACACCTGCTGTGTTATGAATCATTATCATATGCTTGCTTTTAGCTGCTACTGATAATAACCACCTTGATGCTCTGGAGGAAAACAAATGGAGCCTAAAGATGGTAGTAGAAAAACCTGAGCCGTTCATAGGAGTTTCTCTAGTTTTTCAGGCACTCAAAGAACTCCATTTTCCCAGGTACCTAAGTCACCACTGGGAAGTAACTTAAGCATATTGTGAGACATATAACTCTTTTTTTTACTAAATTTACTAATTTACTAAATGTTTTACTAAATTTTACTAAAACAGTAAATGTATTATTACTGCAGGGAATGAGAAGCATTGTGGGAAGAGCTGGTTTAGATTTGCAACAACAACAAAAAAGAGTCTCTTGGGAAAAAATGCTATCTTTTTCAGCTGAAATTTCAATTCTTCTGACTAAAGTAGCCAACTGTAGAAATAATGACTTAGTAGCAGTTGGCTCAAATTCAAAGTCTTATCTCTGTTACTCATAATAAGTCATATGAAAAAGAAGCAAATAATTGTTTTAGCTATAACAACAGTTTTACATATATATTTATATGTATGTATACATTTATATTATGTATATATACACTTACATACATATATGTATATGTATGTATGTATGTATACAGACAGAGACAAGAGAGGAAAAGAAAAGCGAATTTCATTGATTGGTGTCTGATCTTTTTTAACATTTATTTTTGTTCATGAGAAGGCAACATGACACACAGAAACAGATTTGGAGTCAGAGGATTTTGGCTTGAATTCTACTTTTTGCTGGTGACTACCTGTGACTTTGATAAAGTCATTTAATTTTAATTGCCTAAGTTTCCTTAGCTGTGAAAAGATGAGACAGGACTAGATAGGCTCTACAGGCCCTTCTAGCTTTAAATATACAACTCTATAATGCAGAACTTGAATCAAAAGTAACAATATGTGACATTTGTAATAACAGGCTCTTTAAAGTAGTACCTATGGTTCTATTACAAAAAGAATCTAAACTGTTCCTTAGTGACTTCTACAGAATTAGTACCTATTGATTGATTATTTTCTTCTGTTTTCTTCCAACATTAGCATGGTGCTTAGATCATGTAGGCATAAACATACTTGTTGACTGATTGGATGAATAAATTTATTGATTTAAATATCCTTTATTTTTGTTAAATCTAGAAATTCTTCAGGGCCTTGTTTCCTGAAGACATCAACCACTATTACTTTAAGACCACAAGATTTATTATTAAAAGGGGATTAATGGATCATCTAATGCAACCATTTCATGTTATAGATGAAAAAATTGGTACCTAATGGAATGAAGTGACTTATACAAGGTAACTCCGGTAAGTGAAACAAGCTGCATTGGAACTCTGGTCCCCTGATTGCAAATTCAGTGTTCTTTCCACCACACCACACAGTGGATAGAACTCTAAGCTTTGAATCACAAAGATCATCTTCATGAGTTTAAATCCAGTCAAAAGTTGTGACACTAGCTGTGTCACCTTAGCCATGTCACTTAAGTCTGTTTACCTCAATTTTCTCATCTCTAAAATGAAATGAAGAAGAAAAGGCTAAACCATTCCAGTAGCTTTGCCAAGAAAACTTCAAACAGGGTTCCTAAGAGTTGGACATTACTGAAACTGCTGAACAACAGCAAGTACAAAATAAGCAATTTTCATTTCTACAATCACATCATTTTAACACTATCATTATCCTGTGGCACTTAATTGAATGCATTCCTGTGTCAAAAGACTTCCATACAATGTTTGCATACGTGTACTATGGAATAAAACATTAATATTGGTATAAAAACCTGATATCACCTTATGAGTCCCATGTTGGTGGATATGTTGCTATTTTTGAGGAGCTCTTCAAACCAAAACTTTTCTTCAAAACCTTTCATAACAGGCTTTACACTAACCCTTCCAAGCCACAGAAACTCAGATGGCACTGGGCTCCACTAAACAAAGCAGGCATTCATACACATGAAGTGCTTTGAATATTACCTAACTAGTACAAAGTACCATGATTAACTGGACAGGATAATCAGTATTATTGTGAATATGTATGTCTTGGGGGAGAGGATGCTGTCAACTTCATTTAGTGCATATTTTTTCCCAACAATTTCCCATGTTGTCAGCTTTGAGTGTAAAGTTACTACAGCATCTGCTAAAGGTGTGTCTGGTTCAGGAGCATCATTCTTAATTGCTTACTTCATGTACAAATCTATCACACTTGTCCAGAAGCATTCAGTAACCATGGTAATCCACGCAGAATCTCAGTATTGTCTTCCACAAAGAAATATTCAAACCAAAGGACTGTGGATTTTCTCCCAAAGCTCATCCTATAGAATCTATGGTTAGAATTCAGGGGGTCTATGAGCTTGGAGGAGGGAAGAAAGGACATCTTTATTTTCTCTAACCTTTGTTTTCCTTTATAATCCTATTTTATTTTATGTCTTTAAAAACATTATTCAAATAAGGGATCTATGGGTTTCAGCCAACTGTTAAGGGGAACTATGACATGAATAAAGATTAAGAACTTCTGTTCTAAAATCTGAGAATGTATAGTACAATAAATTAGAATTATAAAATTGATTTGCTTTATTTTAGTTCTTCTATTGTCCAGCCCCCTTTATTGATTGAATTTTATTTACTGTTTCAGTCACTTTATGACAATGCCACATGATTTACCTTTACTTCTGAAAGCAGGTGACAGTGGATTACTTTGTGGAAAACCTCTGTAAGAACTAGAGTTCACAATAGTGCTGAGAATTCCCTTCACTCACAGATGGAGACCCCAGACTCTTCCCATTTAGACTATTGAAGTCCTACTCTCTTAACCTGAAAATAGAAGTATCTCCATCTTTTTCCACTTGTGATCCCTTTTTACCCAAGAAATTTTAAAGTGATCTTGTGTATTTAGATATGTAAAACAAATATAATAATCAAACATTTACTGATAATAAATAATAATTCCAGAACTTCCACATTCAGTTATGAATCTTCATATGGGATCACAAACCACAGTTTAAAAAACTAGGAGTTAAATGACTTTTGAACTTCTTTTTTTAAATCTAAGTGAGTCACAGAAAGAGCTTAGACAACTTTCCCTAGTCACATAGTTTACAGTAAATGTTAAAATTGGCATCTGAATCTAAAATGTACTGACTTGAAGCCCAATAGTATACAGCAACAGCTGTCTCTGCCAAAGTGACAATTCCTTGGAAAATTCAGTTGTTTCCATACTAACTGAATAATCTGAAGGATTGAGAATATAAAAAGCAGAAATTAAACATTTTGTTCTTCCTGAGGTAATATGTTATATCTATATAATCATCCCTTCCACATTGGGCCTTTCCCCATCTTGGTTTTGTGAAGTTGCAGATCAACATAAGAAATTAGCTGGAAATTTGAAGAAAAATTTTACAGAAGCCACAAATTACAAAAAAAAAAAAAAAAAAAAAAGCCATAGATAACACAGAGCCTATGACCAAATACTTAACTAAAATTTTATAATAAAGGACTGTATATACCCCATAAAAGAAAAAGAAAAAATCAGATTTCTTTGATACAAAGAGAATCAAAAAATTTTATGCAGATTTTTCAGATTGTGAGAACACTGCACCCCTAACATCCTTGATGTGTATGATGTACTGTATTATATAGTTACATATCTATCTATATAAAATTTATTATGTGATATTTATTATGATATGTAATATAAATATAATATATATTACATGTATTACACAGACATACATTCACACATATACATATACTTATAGAAGGCTATACTTGTATACATATGCATATATTTATATGTAAAAATATACATGTATATCTATGTGTATATATAAATGTACATAGATAAATGAAGTTTCCTCTCAGTGAATAGATCCTAAGCTTCTGAAATTTTAAAACAGTTCTAGTTTAGATCATTACCAAAAGTGGTAGAAGGAAAGGGTTATGAGAGAGAGGAATGAGCAATGTATTTAATAAATAATTGTGATGCCCTATAATTCCTTTTTAAGGGTGAATAGTTTTTATAATATAGCAGTTCATGACATGCAACTCTCTGAGTTATATTTCTACTTCCAAAAGAAGTTTGGTCTCCTAAGAAGCTTTATAAAAGAGGGACAAAGTAATATACACAAAACAAAAATCTAATTGAATTTTTTGCTCTAATTTCTTTCCTCTATCTTTTTCATAATAGTTAGTTTTGGTGTAACAGAGTCCCTTAAGGAATAAAAGTACACTACTCTAATGAATTCCTTCCTTGTAATGATAGGATTTAAACATCATAACAGCTGCAGATATTAATGCCTCTGATTTTTCTCTTTTTGTTTCTTTTTGCTGTATTTTTTTTTTTTTGGCCAATGTGTGTTCTAAGCCTGCTAAGTCTTTGATTTATCTAAAGCATCTCCCGCTAAGTGCTATGCTAGTTTGGCTTTCATTTCTAGCTCTCTTGCCAGTTCCCACAATTCAACTTCTAAGTAGCACTGTAATGTTTTTAAAGGAGCTGGATGATAAGGTCATGCTCACAATTTACCACAGACCTAAGACAAGCATAGCTGGAGAATGAAGGAAAACTGCACAAGAAACTGCTAGGATGATCAAGTATCATATAGGCAATGTTCACAATTGTTTCTAGTGCTTTAGGTATCTCAAGAGACCCAGAAAAAGCTAAGCAAATTCTAGTACTTCCAGTCTGGATCATCAAATTGCTTTGCTCCTGGTAGCTGATTTATACCAGTGTTTCCTAATATACACTTACTTTCAAGACATAATAATAGCAGCTAACATTTATATAGACTTTTAAGGTTTGCAAAGCAATTTACAAATATCATCACATTTTATCATTATAATAACCCTTATAATATGTAAGTACTATTATTATATCTTCCTTTCACAGATGAGACAGACTTAAGTGACTTCCTAAGGTCATGCTACTGCTAATAATTGCCTACAGCAAGACTTGAACTCAGGTCTCTCATGACCCTAAATCTAGTCTTCTATCCACTATGACACTAGCTGCTAACTAAAGTATCAGGAAAGGAAAAGTCACTGTCAGTCTATGAGCAAGGAATGATGTAGTGACTTGTATATCATGAAGATTAATTTGGCAACTGTGAGAATGATGAATTGGATGATGGATTTGAGAGAAAAGAAGCTAGGAACAATGAGACCAGTTAGGAGGCAATGGCAATAGTAAAGGAAAGAGATGATACAAGTGAGAAATAGGGAGGTTGTGGTGTGACTGGAGAAAAAAGGTTACATATTAGAGATGCTGTACAGATAGAATTAACTGGGAGAAAGGAGATTTAAGGATAGTGGGGCTGTCAGTAGAATGCAAGTTTCAGGGAGAAAATGATGAGCTCATTTTTGGATATGTTGAACTTAAGATCCCTACATGACAAGCAGATGCAGATGTTTGAAAGAAATTATAATATAGAATTGGAGGTTAGAAGAGAGATGAGGTTGATATATTTAGGAATGTACATGTAAGCTTTTAGAGAAGAGAAACTGTTTTATTTTTGTCCTCATATACCCAACATCTAGTATACTGTCTGGCACATTTAAATAGATATAGAGCGATTGTTTGTAGATTCATTTGTTCGTTCATTTGTTCATTCATTCATCTGCATAGAAGTGATTAAGAAAACTTTGGAAGTAGATAATCTTGTCAAGATATAAAGTTATTGAGGGTAGAGAAGAATATGTAGATTTTAAGGACACTCCTACTTAGAAGAACAGAAAGAAATCAGTTGTGTGACTAAATAAGGGGAAGAATAATTAAGAGGGACACTGGTGTAATGGAAGCCAAGGGTGAAGAACGCATCAAGAAAGAAGGCTAATTAATTAATGGTGTCAAATGCTACAGAGAAAACAAGGAGAATGAAATCTGGGGGAAAGTTGTCAGATTTGACAATAGATCACTGGTGATCTTTGAAAGAGCAGTTTCAATACAATTGGTGGACAATAAACCAAATTGCAAAGAGTTCAGATATGAATATATAGAAGTACATGCAGTTAAGTGTAGACTTCTCTTTCTAGGAGCTGAGCAATGAAAAAAAGGAGGAGGAATATAGTGAAATAGTTTAAGAGGTTGGCAGGCTGAAGAGGAAAGGTTTTAATGCTAGAGAGCTGAGTATGTAGCAGGAAAGTAGCCAGCCCAGTAGATAGAGATTAAAAATGCATACAAGAAGAGTGGAAGGAAGGAGAGAGAGAGAAACAGAGAGAGAGAGAAGAGAAGAAGAAGAAGAAGAAGAAGAAGAAGAAGAGAAGAAGAAGAAGAAGAAGAAGAAGAAGAAGAAGAAGAAGAAGAAGAAGAAGAAAAAGAAGAAGAAGAAAAAGAAAAGGAGGAGGAGGAAGAAGAAGAAGAGGAGGACAAGGAGGAGGAGGAAGAAGAGGAGGAGGAGGAGGAGAAAGAAGAGGAGGAGGAGGAGGAGGAGAAGGAAGAGGAGGAGAAGGAGGAAAGGGTGGAGGAAGGAGGCAATGATCAGTGAGGCAAGCTATTGAAGGAGACAGGAATGGATGATTACCTCACTCTCTGATTCTGACACAAAGAAGAAAAAAATGGATTAAGATCAGCACTCGAATTATCATGGAATAACAGAGTTGTGATCTAAATGCCAGCATTATTAATTCATTCCTCCTTCCCTTCATTATAACCCAACAGTTTGTTGTTAACTCTCCTTCATCTTAGATTTCTTCTGTCACCATCATTTAGTGTTCATCAAACTTCTAGAGATACCATATTTATTAGCATTCTCTCTAAACTTAGATGTTCTCTCTCTCATTCTTTGACACATGGGGCCAGGAAAGATTAACATATTCCATTTTTTTCCCATTTCAACATTCATTCCCTCTTTCTGTCATCACTACCAAGGAATTTGAAGTTCACTCCATCCTATCCTTATTCTCATCTCATCCACAAACTTTTGGAGGCTTCTTCATCCTCATCAATAAGTGGCTACAGATGTCCAAATAGACTACCAATCATTCTTCTCCAACTTTGTTCTTTTTGAATATCTTGTCCTCCTAGCTTCTTCATCTCCTCAATTCTCATGATGTCTGTCTCCATATTAACTCAACTATACATGAAAGTATTCATATTTTATGTATGAGTCAGAATTAGGGCTTTGATGAAGATGTGGAAGGTTATAGAAGTATGTAGGAGTGTATATGAGGTAGCTTATAGCAGACTAATTTCAATTTTCTTATTAGGAGATCTTCCCAAAAAAAAGTTATAGAGGAGGCAGAGAGAAAAAAAGTTTGTTTACAATTAAGAAAGCTATCTACAATAGGTGCCTTCTTTTTCTCCTTTCACTCTCCTTTAAACTCTCTGTAGTCTGACTTCCAACCACATTGTACAACTGAAACAGTTCTTTACAAAGTCATCAACAATCTTTTAATTGCAAAATCTAATGGTTTTTAAAAGATGGATACTGTTCATCACCTTCTTCTCCTAAATACTTTCTTCTTTCTAGGTTTCTGTGTCCCTATTGTATCTTGAATCTTTTCCTACCTGTCTAATCTTAGTCTCTTTGACTATATCTTCAATGAGGTGATGTCTATAATTGTTCAGTGTCTCCTGGCCTCTATGCTGGGCCTTTTCTCTTTTTTCCTGTATACAATTTTATTAGTGATCTTTTGTAATCTCTTTATTTTCCATGGGTCCAATGCAAATGATCTCAGATCTTTCAGCCAGTTCTAACTTTCCTTGACCTCCATTTTGGTCATATCAAATTGGATGTTCCTTAAACTTTTTAAAGTCATTATGTCTAAAAAATGAATTCATATCTTTGCTCTCAAAACCACAAATCTTCTCAAATTCCTTGTCACTGATGAACTTCACAATACCAGTGTCATCCTTAACTCTTCACTCTCGTTCACTCCATATATCCAATCTATTGCCAAGTCCTGTCAATTCTACTCTCACAATGTCTGTCATATATTTCCCCCTCCCTACTTTGACACTGGCACCATTTTGATGTAGGTCTTCATCACCTCATACCTCGATCTTTACAGTAGCCTCTAATTGTTCTCCCTGATTCAAGTCTTGACCCACTCCAGACCATCCTTTACTCAACTTCCAAAATAATCTTACTGATAATTTTGATCAAAGTCATACTTTCATTGTATCTCCCACTCAATAAACTTAGTGGCACCCAATAAATTTAACTTTTTCTGGAGGTTATTTTCAAGGAGAAACATATTAATATAAATCAATCCCTAATTAGTGGGAATTTCAGAGGGAATATTTTTTAGTAGAGAGGTAATCCAGATTCCTCTTGTCTACTTTGGGGCTCTGTCACTTCATTCTGTTGTTTCAGGCTTCATAGGATACAAATGGAGTGATCAGAAGTGTAGACTTTTCACCCTCTTCTTTGTATCACTTTTAGAAAGGAAGAGTAGCTTCCTATATAGGCTTCAAGAGGGGAGGAAATGAACAAGGGTAACTCTAGATTCATTCTTCACATCTTTTCCTTACCCTTCACTCATCTTCTCATGTCTCTTCTCACTTTATCTCCAGAGACCAGAAGTGTTTTTGAAGACTTCATGTTCATATTGGTACTCATAACCAAAAAGTACTCAAATTTTATATTTCCGATGATATGGTTTCAAGTTTCGCAGGACATTCCAGAAATATAAATTGAGGCTCAACTATAATTGATAAAAGGAGACAATTAGGTAGTACAGTAGATAGACCATTGAGTCTGGAATTGGGAAGATATGAATTCAAACCAAGTTTCAACACTTACTAGCTTTTTGACCCAGAGGAAGTCAATTAACCCCAATTGCATCAAAAAAAAAAAAAAACTTCATCAATAAGATATTCTCCTGGAGAGAGGAAGTATGGAAACATGATTTTCCAGAGTTTGAAGTCTCTAACCCAAACAATGTTTTTGTCTTAGGGCAAAGGATTATTTGCTCTAAACTAGCTGAAATGGTAAGTAGAAAATCAAAGAAGATTATAAAGGAGAAGACTAATCAAATGACCACTAGTATCATAAAGATAAAAATAGTTTTCATGTATATGTTGCTTTAAGATGAAAAAATCTCTTTACAAATATTACCTCATTTTTTATCCTCCCAATAATGCTGGAAAGTAGATCTTACTATCCTTATTTAAAAGATGAGGAAACTGAGGCATACTGTGGTTTTTCAGACAACCAATAAACATTTAACATGTACTATGTGTCATGTACTTTGAAAATAGAAAGAAAGAAAATTAAGTCCCTGACCTTAAGAAGTTCAGGTTCTAATGGGAACACAGTTTGCAAAAAACTATTTGCCAACAAACTATATAATGGATAAATAGAAAATAATCAACTGAATGAAGACACTAGGATTAAGAGGGAGTGGGAAACATTTCCTGTAGAAGATAGAATTTTAACTGGACTCGAAAGAAGTCAGAGAAGCCAGAAGTCAGAGAGGAGGAGAGAAAGCATTTCAGCCTTGGGGTCAGACCAGGAAAATGCCTGTTTCAACAGCACAGGCAGAAGTAAAAAACCTAATAAATAATATTCCCTGAATCTATCATCATTGTGGTCACTTACTAATGCTGCCTTCCTTGATTGCATATATCCTATAAGAGAACACAGTCTTCAACCAAACTCAAAATTTACTTATAAACACAACTTATCATAAAAATCAAGGAAATTAAAGCACAAGATGAAACTGTTTCTTTAAAAAAAAAAAAAAACTTGATTTCTTTAAAGCCTGCTCATGAGATAAATTGACTAGAGAATACTGTTTTCAAAGATACTCTAATACAAAAATAAAGAAGGCTTAAAGTGGTTTGATTCACTTTATGAATCTCTTCTCTTGATAAGTTCAGGGCTCCCATTTGTACTAATTGATTCTGGCTCATTGGAACAAGCTGGGCCAGCTTTGTAAAAACATGTATACCTAGAGATACTTAAGTTATTTTTTAAAGGGTTTGAAAGAAATACATCTCACCAATGATCATCAAAAATTATAAACACTTTCTGGGCAAGCAGCCAAGCTAACTCTCTTGGAGTGGGATATGTGTGAGGTTTGCCAACTCTTGTTCAACTCTGACCAACCTCCACTAGTATAAAAACAAATCCTTTCCTTCTAAGAAGCAAGATGCAAATGCTCTTTTAGAAAATTCAGCATTCTTTTATATTTGCAACTTGATTAAGTGCCAGTTTAAGTAAAAAGCAGTGTAGCCTAGTAGATAAAGTGCTAGACTTGAAGATTTGAAGATCTAGATACAAATCTTCCTTTTGTTCTTCTGTGCCATCATTTTTTAGTCATGTCTAACTCTTCATTATCCCATTTTGGGTTTTCTTGGCAAAAATACTGGAATTGTTTGCCCTTTTCTTCTTCAGCTCATATACAGATGTGGAAACTGAGGCAAATATGATTAAATGATTCTCCCATGATCACACAGCTAGTAAGCAGCTGAGGCTAAATTTGAATTCCTGACTCCAGGACTGGTATTCTATACTGTGTACTACCTAGTAGAGTACCACCTCAGATATTTACTATGTGATTATGGGAAAGTCATTTAGCTAAGAACCTCAATTTCTATAAAATGGGAATGATAAGATCTGTACCACATACTTCTCAGGGTTGATATGAGGAAAATACTATACAAATATGAGTTGTTCTTATGATATAAGAAAATAGTTCCAACCATTGATGAGCTTAAATTCTACTGGAATGAAATGAATGAAGATTAGAGGGAATGGAAGAAAACAACATGTGCATCAATACTAAATAAAAAGAAGAGAAAGACAGACAGACACAGAGAGAGACAAATAGAGACACATAAAGAGAAAGACGGAGAATGCTACCTAAAGAAGAAGGAAAATAAAGGAAAGCCAGTCTACCTTTATTATTATCTTTATAGCTATATCTTTTATATTTGAATTCATAGTTTTAAGTGAGATTGAGCGATTAATTTTCCTCTAGTTTTAAAGTATTCTCTGGGACTCCAGAGGTATCAAACTTAGCAGGCAGCAAATTTCTCAGGCAAGAGGTCTGTGATCATATCTTCTACAAAGCAGGTTAAAACCTCATTCCTGCCTGCCCATCCTGTGCAATATTTGTCCATATCGTCCCATAAAAGAACAATTGATCATACTGGGAAGTCACCATAATGATTCTTGCAGCAGAAAATTTTCAGGTATATTTCCCCTAGGTTTCCCATGTCTGTCTTAATGTCTAATTAAGTACATCCCAAATCTCACTGAACTCCAGACCACACATTTCTCTTAGCCCAATGGAAGTTTTTACAGGGAAATCTCACATATCAGGTACAACTATTAAGTTGCAATTAGTGTTGGTTATGAAATGATTCACTATAATAGTTTCATTTAAAAGGTTTAAAAGACAAGGAATATAAAAGATCTTTTTTTCCCCAGCAAGTTTCTGACTTCAGCTGACCTCCAGAAAGAAGTCAGATCATGGAATCATTTCTTCACCGCAGGAATGAGCAGTGTCTTAGTACCAAGTATCAACAGAAAGACTAAGTGATGTGTTGAGTAAGGATAATCCAGATGAATCAATACTTAGATTCTTCAGAAATGTTTCTGATAACTAGCACAGTGGCTGTCCACAGGGCTCCTGTCCTCTCTGTTAGGGATAGCTGTGGCTCTCTAAATTCTTTTTAACTCCCTCTTGACAGGGATAGGGCACCTTGGGCCTCTGGTTTTCTATGGACCCTTTTTTGTGGTAATTCAGGGACTCAGGAGTTGAGGAATTTTGCATGAAAAATCAAATATATGGTTGTGACTTTGGTCTTTGATCAAAATATTTTGTGTAGATTGTGGGTTATGGAAAATCCTTTGATAGCAAATGGGGGTGGTAGTGGCCAAAGTGGGGTGAATAAGTAACCAAGTAAAGGGAGATAAAGAACATTAAACAGCAAGGAGAAAGAAAGTCATTTTATAACTATTAAGTTAGTTGTTGTCACATATACATAAGATTTTGCTATAAAAACTGTAATTGTTCCAGCTGTGGGAAGCCTTTTGTTTCAATGTAATTTTTCATCTTTTAGATGTAATATCTTTGTGTGGCGGACTGACCGAATGAACGAGTGCTAAGCTCTGGAGTTACAGATAGAAAAGACAGTTCTTATTCTAATGTTTTAATATGGGAGACAGTATATTTGGAAAATTTCTAGTTCTGCTCAAGTCCCATAGTTGTCAGGATGCAGCAACAAAGCAGATGGTGATATTTCTTTAATGTTATTTCCACTGATGAAGTCGTTATCAGTTGCTGATGTTGAACCATTTACCGGTGCCAAATGGATTGAACATTTTTGAAAGGCTTAAGGCATGGGATAGGAGTAGGGGATAAAGGAAGAGTGAAAAAGAAAGGGAATAAGAGAGAAAAATGAGAACTAGAAAAGAAAAAAAGAAGAGAAAAGAGAAACTAAAAAGATGAATAGGGAGGACTAGCAATTTGTTTCCAGTTATATTGCTGTCTCTTTCCTAAATGACCTTGGATGATTCTTTTACATTTTTAATCTGTAAAATGGGAGGCAAGAGAAGGAAGGAATAGACTAATGATCTCTTAGGACTAGCCTTATATCATATCTTTTGATCCAATGACTAACTGCCTCAGGTGCCATTCAGGGTCACCCACTGCCATAAATTTCCTTCTAAGAATCTAAAAGCATCTAGTCTCTCCATATCTAGCTCAGAAAACTGAAATTTATACCTGGAGAAAGCAAGTGACTCACTTAATTCTATCCATTTCATTTCTGATCAAGTAGTCCTCTCTCTCTCTCTCTCTCTCTCTCTCTCTCTCTCTCTCTCTCTCTCTCTCTCTCTCTCTTTCTCTCTCTCTCATTCTCTCTCTTTCTTTCTCTTTCTCTCTCTTTTTCTCTTTCTCTCTTTCTATTTCTCTCTCTCTCTCTTTCTCTCTCTCTCTCTCTCTCTCTCTCTCTCTCTCTCTCTCTCTCTCTCTCTGTTTGTGTGTGTATTTGAAGAGAGCTATTCATCTGAACTGCCTCTACCCCCATTATTAGTGAGGCATTACTTACTACTAAGTCCTACTTACTGCTTGAAACATGAGGTAGTTTAAACCTTGTAAGATGAGTGTGCCCCTGGAGTCTCAGAGCTCTGCCCAAATGGTTTGTGTAATTGCTCCATATCTGAGAAGCCTAACTCTGTCTCAATGTGGCTGATTTTGCAGCTGGTTCTTTTGGCAGTCTGCAGTTCAAAAAGCCTGCTTTAACCCTCCAAGCCAAAGGACACATCCCCCTCCAGCTGAGATTTAAAAAAAAAAAAAAAAACACCAGAACTCTTGAAAAAGAATCATTTGTCTGACTTGGTTGTATTTTTTTAAAATAGAAACATGGAAAGGTCTTATTCAGCCACAAAACAAACAAATTGTTAAACTGCAGTTTATTTAGTCTCTGCTACATTAAATGGTTATTTTAGAGTCAGGGAGTTGACAGAAATGTATGAATTTCTAGATCTGGCTTGTAAGTCTTCTGCCAAAGTGGCCTCATCCAACCATTATAAGTATTAGAAGTGGTTGCAGAAATAATTATGTTAAATTTCCCATTGGCTTTTCAAATTGTGCTGATAGTAGCTTTCAGCCACTCTATAAACTAACATACTAAATAAAGAATTTGCAAGATACAAGTTTCTTTGTTGAAATTTAGGTAAATAAAAAATAAATTAAAATCAAGACTGACATTTTCTAAGTGACTAATATGTGAATGCCTTTATAAGAATAAAGTCAGTTCTCAGTTTTCCCCTAGCCAAGGATCCCAAGACATTTTGACCACAACAAATGCACAGCAAACTCTTTTAACATTCATGGAAAGCTTGTCCTTCAGGTACTAAACTGCATGAAGTCCCATTAATCTACTTTAGAAAGATAAAGAGTGTAGTTAGCCCTGTGATTTCAGAGAATTCGTTCATCTCAAAACAGAGTGGTCTAGTGAATTGGGATGTGTAAGTATGTGGCCTGTGTCCCCAGAAGTAAAAAGTATTGAAATATTTGTGGGGTTTTTCTTTTCTGTTTTTTCCCTTTCTTTTTTCTATGAAATAGAAAACTGACATTTGAAAAAGCTAAAAGGCAAGTTCTTCTGAAGCATTCAATGAGCTTCCATTAACACTTAGGGGAATTATATGCAAGTATGAGTGGGAGAATATATCTCTAATATTCTATTTTTAAATTTTTCGATTAACAATTATGTTTACTCAATCCCCAGCAGTATCCATGCAGTGGTGAGATTGCTGGCCTAATGCAGGCTTTTTCTTAGTTAGCTGAGCTAATGCTGATGGCATGTTTTCACTTGATAGTTCACTGTTAGATATACCTAATGTCTACCTAAATGCATTTGTGAATTAAATCTTGTCTGGAATGGCTTGTTCATTCAACCTGGGGATTAGAAATTACTCTGGTTCAAGGAGCAAGACTTGCTATATTTAGTTCAGGATCTGTGCCAAGAATACAAAGCCAGACCAAGGGACCAGTGGAGGCCTGGCAGTTCTACTCCCGCCTTATAAAGCATTAAGGCTACCAATTACATTATATCATTTGAAAGATGTGCAATGATTCCCAGGTTTCAAATTATTTAAAAGTGTTTGTTTCTAGCTTCCTTTTCAGGTCAATGACATTCACTGTTGAAGTGAGACAGAAAAGGAAATAGAACAGTTTACCATTTCTATCAAGAAATAAGGAAGTGGATGATTATAATGGGAGAATATTTTCAAATCTTCCTGGGAAGAGTAGTATGACATCTTGTCTCATGTTTCCATCCACTGAGTTAAATAGTCTCCCTTTCTTCTCTACTTCCTTCCCAGTTAAAGCCCTATTAAACCAAAGTTTTTCAAAATAATTTGACCAAGGAACATTTTAGCTTGAAATATATTGATGAATCTCCTAAAAAATTATTCCGTAGATCTAGAGCTAATGATTAGTCCCCCGATAAAGGAGAGTGAGCAGGGAAATTTGGAGTAATTTAGAGAAAAGAGGAGAGACTCTGTGAAAGATGATGAGTTCATGTGTTTCAGATACAGAATGTAAGAAGAATTGTTGAGGGTATGTGTCAGCCACACTACGTGAGGTAGGGCACTGGTGGTGGTGGAGTGTTTGTGTCTTTGAAAGTGAAAGATAAAGCATGAATAGAATTTGTATTATATGTCTGTATGTGTGTGCCTAGGCATAAAGGGAGATAGAAGCTATGTGTCTGACACTTTAGGAGAAGCAATATCAGACAGAGAGTGTAGTGGGAGTACATGGCATATGTCAGACACATGGGAGACAGATGTATTGGTCAGACTTGATCTGAGGGGATAATGATGGATTGTGTGGATGATGGAGAGGGGTATAAGAGGCAATTGTGAATGTGTGAGGTAAGACAGGAGGCCAGGAGAATGATGAAAGTATTATGTAAAGGAAAAAAGTAAGGCAGAAGACATAGGGAACATATGACCACATGACTACATATGTATGTGGTCAGTCCTGAGGAAAGCTGGGGGTGATGGCTGGTGACCAAATTATAGTATAAGGGTAGCTCTAGTGTAATGAAATATATATCATATGCCAGATAGGACAGGAAAACACAAGGTCAAGGGTTTGCCCCCAAGACCTATATTAGTGGTGGGTCCAAGGCCAGGAAGGATTTTTATTGGTTCCCAACTGATACATTGATCTCTTTGTTCCCCCATCCCTGAGCCTTTACTAGCATCTGAAAATTTTCCCAGAACCCTTTTGGACATGAATAGAATACTAGGCTTCATGGAATCTGGACAGAAAATGCTACAGTAGAGTTGGTTTTGGTTTTTTAAAATAATATTTGCCTTTGGGGTATACAAAAGTGTAATGAACATGTTGATAAACTCAGTTTTGGATTCATTGTTTAAACTATTGCTCAAAATCTGGATGAAGAGATTTTTTAGCTAATTACAAAGACTTTTGAAATATTTCTGCAATACAAAATATATGTTGAAGTTTCTTAAAAGGTAGATAAACCTAATTGGTCCTTTGAGCTAAGACAGATGGATGTGAAGATGAAAAATAGCTGGGTGTTTGTTTGTCATCTAAACTGCCGACAGCTTGACCAGAAGCCACACTTAGTCAAGATCTCCAGAGACAAGAGCAATTCCAGCAAACAGTAGCTTGCCAAATGTCATTGACAGAATAATAACTTCCTTTAAAGTTTCAGGCATGTTGTTTTAACTGCTTAAGTCTCCGTAAGGGATGAAAGGGAAGGAAGGTATAAAATTCATTATGTTTCCTTGATATTAAGAGCAATATAGTTAGTGTCATAATTAGATTTCTAAGATGGAATTCTATTTTCAGTTATTCATAATGTCTCCATCATATTCTCCCTTTTTTTAGTTGTTATTGTTGTTTAGTCATTTTTCAGTCATGTCCAATGCTTCATGACCCCATTTGGGGTTTTCTTGGCAAAGATATTAGAATGTTTGAGACAGAACATGAAGCAGATATCTACTGAACATCCAGTTAAAGATGTCATAAAAGCAGCTGGAGATGCAAAATTGGATATCAGCAGAGAGATTGGTGCAGGTTAGGTAGATTTGAGAATCATCAGCATAGAGATGGTAATTCTATCCAGGGGAGCTGCTCATTGAAGTGAAATAATAAGAGAAGAGGACCTAAGACAGAGCCCTGAGGGACACCTATATTTAGAGTCACTCAGGTAGGAAGTAGAAGAGTTAGGCTTCTAATTCAGACCGTTACTATGATAACATGCATAGATACTAAGCTGCTGTTCAGGATCATTCTAAGACAAATTCTTTGTAAATCTTAAGGTTCTGTACAAGAATGAGTTTTTGAATTCCTACTGATGCTTTGCTAGATTTAGGAAAGTTCTAATGTAGAAACACTACCCCTTCCCCTCCAACTTATATTCATAGTGAATTACCTAAGAGAGTAAGTAACTTCTACTTCATGGTAACAAAACCAGTATGTATCAAAGTTAGGACTTCAACCCAGGTCTTAATTACTCTGAGTAAATGTCTATATCTACTATATTGTGCTGCCTCTCCAGAAACATGAGTTATTATTAATGTTATATTAACTAATTAACATTAATATTAATAATATGTGTGCTCTGGGGTAGCTATCCCAACTCCCACTCTCACTGATGAGTTAGACCACCAAACCATAACTACTACATTTCTCCTCAGGGCTCTCTAGGGTGAACCCCAATGGGCTGGGTTTTTCCCTAATACGATAATTCACAAATGAATGTATTTATTAATGCAACTGCAAGTCACAATTACAGCTTTTCACTATGACCATAAGTTGATATCAATAATTTAGCTAGACTTAATTAGTTTTTTTCAAAGAAAGAGGTATTTATTAATGTATATCATATATATTTTATCATGGCCAATGTGGGAATTTATTTTATTTGCCTATACATGATTATAAAAGGAATTTTCTTTTGCATTTTTCTTAAGGGGAATAGAGGAAAGGAGGTGGGAGTGAGAGAAGGTTTCCATTGATTGAAAAAATAAAATTTAATTTAAAAAAGAAAGAAAAAAAACCTACTTTCTCTTTAGAGTTCTAGAGATAAGCCTGAGGTATTAGAGTTTCTCTTCTATTCATGAACTCCCATATGCTGAGCTCCCAAATATCTCTTGATCAGTTAACTTCTCCACAATATCAATTAATAAGTTGATATCACATAGCTTTTACAGAAAGATATTTTTTGAGATACAAGAAAACCAAAGAACAGAAACATTTTCCAAAATCTAGAGGCATAGTCTTTTCTCTGTACACATTTGGTCACTAGGGATGGTGGCCACAAGTTTAAAACAAAACATTCTTGCTGCAATCCATCATATACTTTCTATCATGTACATGCTCAAAGTCTCAGAGAGAAGAGGCTCACATTTGAAACACAAAGATGTTGAAACATATACATTAAAAAAAAAAAAAACACAAATGGTTAGGGGATACATCTAAGCCCTGTGAGTCTTTTCCTTTCATGGAGTCTCTATCTTGTCACTTCTGGCTGTTGCAAAGCTGTTAATTCTATGCTTCCAGAATGAAATATCTCTCTCTCTCCACCCATTCAAGAGTAGCTACACTCTCAAATCCCCTGATACAGTGATCCAAAAGGAAGAGCTGATGTACTCCTTACCCACCAGAGCTTTTTTTGTGAATATTTAACAACCAATTCTCTGGGAGGGAAATAATAGCAATATACTTTTTTCTCAGTAGTATTTTATTTTTCCAAATACATATAAAGATAGTTTTCAACATTCATTTTTGTAAGACTTTGTGTTCCAAAGTTTTCTCCCTGCCTTCCTTACCTCCCGCTTCCTCAAGACAGCAAGCAATCCAATATAGGTTAAATATGTGCAATTCTTCTAAACATATATCCATATTTGTCATTTTGTGCAAGAAAAATCAGAGCCAAAGAGGAAAAAACATGAGAAAGAAAACAAATAAAAAGGTGAAAATACTATGCTTTGATCCACATTCAATCTCCATAGTTCTCTCCTTGAATGCCAATAACATTTTCACTCACAAGTCTATTGAAATTGCTTTGAATCACTGCATTGCACAACATACTTTCAAGTTTAATTAGCATTGTTAAGGTTTTTCCACCACTTTCTTAATTCTCTACAACAAATCAAGCCCTGATTTGTAGTGTCCACCAATTTCAAAGGTATAAATGTTCATACTAAAAATTTAACAATTGGTCCATTTTAGTTTGCTTCAGCATATCCCTGTTTCTCATCAACATTTTCAGATGCTTCCTCTGCAACCACCATTCCACAACCACTCCTTCTTCCTTTAAAGTTCATTCCATGAACTTTCTATATTTTTTGCTGTCATTTGTGTTTTTTATATATTTTGCATTTATTTGCCTTCACAATTTGTATATCTATAAATTTCATGATACTTGACAGTAACAACTGCTTTAATTTGTTTTTAATAGTATTTTATTTTTCCAAATACATGCAAACATTCAACATTCACCTTTGCAAAACATTATGTTCCAAATTTTTCTCCCTTTCCCCCTCCTCTCTTCTCCTCCAGACATTTGCCATCAGTTGTAGACCTTCAGATCAGTTTCCTTCCTCCTCATTCAAAACGTTGCCCTACTGGGCAACTCCTTTGCTTGTGGAAACATTACCCCTTCACCTCCAACTTATATTCATAGTGAATTATCTAAGAGAGTAAGTCTTTGATAGTTTGAACTCCTGGCTTCCAAATTCCTCAATCTCTTTTCTTCCTGGGTTCTCTGTCTCTAGGCTACGTCAATTACACAAAGAATATCCATACCTTAGATACTCTATCTCTATCTCTCTCCTAAGCACTAGAATTCCTCTCTACCGCTCTTGAGACTTCTTCTAATACATGGGACAGCTATAATGCAAACCTCCCTGAAGCCACAGGACAAGAACCTGACAAATAATCTCATTTACAGATGGGATGCTCATCAGTGATAGCACAAATGAAGCTTTATTTTATTTGAGACCTAGTTTCAACAGACTAACTAATAATGAATAATTTTATGCCAGAAATTTTGATCCCAAAAAATTCTTCACCAAGCCACTGAAAGTCCTACCTTTGAAAAAGATGAGGAGCAGTATTGAAGACTCTGTACTATAGTGAAAACAGTGAAAAATTGCACCTATCAGAATCAAATCTACCATACCATGATCTCTAATTGCAAAACCTGAAAAGCCAGAGGTTTAGCTCTATCTTTTTAGCTACAATGAATCCCAGAAGGAGAATTTAATAATTCTGCATACCAACCAAAATCCTTGCATTTTCATTCTTTGCATTTGTCCTTACAAGCATATAAATAGGCCAAAAGTTCAAGTCTACTATTTACCCAGTCTTCATAGAAGTTTGTCAGATCTTGATCATGGATCAGCAATAGATATTAAAAGAATCATATCTCTGTCCTACCCCCCACTTCCAAGTGAAATAATATTCTTATATCGCATTCAAATGTATGTGGACATGTAATGAATCAGGATCATAAACACATTTTAAAATACAATTGGAAGAATAGAATGTTTCTTAATTATTAGGAAAAGTACTTCTGGGTATGGATCTTTTTCTGTTTTCAAATGTCACTTAAAAATATATAGAAAGACTGATCCATAAAAGTAGTTTATAAATCTAAGTAAATTCCTATACCCAGAGCCATGAATATGGATCATGACAAAATCAATTTCACCCAAGGGTAGTGTCTCATGCCCCAGTATGTCACAGAGGATGCAGTAGAATCAAGTTAGCTTAATAGTAGTACAAATGGCTTCAAGTGTAATGTGCCCCACTAGGAAACAGAATAGCTGTTGCCCTGTTGAGAAACTTCAGCATCCCCTTGAGACCAGCTCCTTGGATTATGGTGTATGAGAATAATATAGGACCATGATATTAATCAATATTCTCTGCAAGAGTCATCTTCCAGGCAAAAATATTTGGGGTTTTTTTGAATTTTATTTTTTATTATAGCTTTTTATTTACAGAACATATGCATGGGTAATTTTTCAGCATTGACTCTTTTTTTTAAATAACTTTTTATTAACAGAACCCATGCCAGGGTAATTTTTTACAACATTATCCCTTGTACTCACTTCTGTTCCGATTTTTCCCCTCCCTCTCTCCACCCCCTCCCCCAAATGGCAAGCAGTCCTTTACATGTTAAATAGGTTACAGTATATCCTAGACACAATATATGTGTGCAGAACAGAACAGTTCTCTTGTTGCACAGGGAGAATTGGATTCAGAAGGTATAAATAACCCAGGAAGAAAAACAAAAATGCAAGCAGTTTATATTCATTTCCCAGTGTTCTTTCTTTGGGTGTGGCTGCTTCTGTCCATCCTTGATCAATTGAAACTGAATTAGCTCTCTTTATCAAAGAGATCCACTTCCATCAGAATACATCCTCAAACAGTATCATTGTTGAGGTATATAATGATCTCCTGGTTCTGCTCATTTCCCTTAGCATCAATTCATGTAAGTCTCACCAGTCCTCTCTGTATTCATCCTGCTGGTCATTCCTTATACCCAATCATTCTCCAATTGATGGGCATCCATTCATTTTCCAGCTTCTAGCCACTACAAACAGGGCTGCCACAAACATTTTGGCACATACAGGTCCCTTTCCCTTCTTTAGTATCTCTTTGGGGTATAAGCCCAGTAGAAACACTGCTGGATCAAAGGGTATGCACAGTTTGATAACTTTTTGAGCATAGTTCCAAATTGCTCTCCAGAATGGCTGGATGTGTTCACAATTCCACCAACAATGTATCAGTGTCCCTGTTTTCCACATCCCCTCCAACATTCCCCATTATCTTTCCCTGTCATTCTAGCCAATCTGGCAGGTGTATAGTGGTATCTCAGAGTTGTCTTAATTTGCATTTCTCTGATTAATAATGATTTGGAGCATATTTTCATATGGCTATAAATAGTTTTAATTTCTTCATCTGAGAATTGTCTGTTCATATCCTTTGACCATTTATCAATTGGAGAATGGCTTGATTTCTTATAAATTAGAGTCAATTCTCTATATATTTTGGAAATGAGGCCTTCATCAGAACCTGTGACCGTAAAAATGTTTTCCCAGTTTATTGTTTCCCTTCTAATCTTGTCTGCATTTGTTTTATTTGTACAAAAACTTTTCAATTTGATATAATCAAAATTTTCTATTTTGTGGTCAATAATGATCTCTAGTTCTTCTTTGGTCATAAATTCCTCTCTCTTCCACAGGTCTGAGAGGTAAACTATCCTATCCTCTTCCAATTTATTTATAATCTCATTCTTTATGTCTAGGTCATGAAGCCATTTTAACCTTATCTTGGTGTATGGTGTTAAATGTGGGTCAATGCCTAGTTTCTGCCATACTAATTTCCAATTTTCCCAGCAATTTTTGTCAAATAATGCGTTCTTATCCCCAAAACTGAGGTCTTTGGGTTTGTCAAACACTAGATTATTAAAGTTATTGGCTGTTTTGTCCTTTGAACCTAACCTATTCCATTGATCAACTAATCTATTTCTTAGCCAATACCAGATGGTTTTAGTAACTGCTGCTTTATAATATAATTTTAGACCTGGTACAGCTGGGCCACCTTCATTTGATTTTTTTTTTCATTAATTCCCTTGAAATTCTTGACCATTTGTTTTTCCATATGAACTTTGTTGTTATTTTTTCTAGGTTATCAAAATAGTTTTTTGGGAGTCTGATTGGTATAGCATTAAATAAATAGACTAATTTAGGTAGTATTGTCATCTTTATTATATTTGCTCGCCCAATCCAAGAGCATTTAATATTTTTCCAGTTGGTTAGATCAGACTTAATTTGTGTAGAAAGTGTTTTGTAGTTTTGCTCATAAAGTTTCTGATTTTCCCTTGGCAGATAGATTCCTAAATATTTTATATAATCAGTAGTTACTTTAAATGGAATTTCTTTTTGTAACTCTAACTGTTGGGTTTTGTTAGTGATATATAAGAATGCTGATGACTTATGTGGGTTTATTTTGTATCCTGCAACTTTGCCAAAGGTGTGGATTGTTTCTAATAACTTTTTAGTAGAGTCTCTGGGATTCTCTAAGTATACCATCATATCATCAGCAAAGAGTGATAATTTGGTTTCCTCATTGCCTATTCTTATTCCTTTAATCTCTTTTCAACTCTTATTGCCAAAGCTAGCATTTCTAATACAATATTAAATAGTAACAGTGATAGTGGGCAACCTTGTTTCACTCCTGATCTTACTGGGAATGGTAGCAGTTTGTCCCCATTACATATGATGCTTACTGCTGGTTTTAAATAGATGCTACTGATTATTTTAAGGAAAAGTCCATTTATTCCTATACTCTCAAGAGTTTTTAATAGGAATGGATGTTGGATTTTATCAAATGCTTTTTCTGCATCTATTGAGATGATCATATGTTTTTTGTTAATTTGATTATTAATATGGCCAATTATACTGATAGTTTTCCTAATATTGAATCAGCCCTGCATTCCTGGTATAAATCCTACTTGATTGTGGTGTATTATCTTGGGGATGATTTTCTGTAATCTTTTTGCTAATATCTTATTTAAGATTTTAGCATCAATATTCATTAGGGAGATTGGTCTATAATTTTCTTTCTCTGTTTTCAACCTACCTGGTTTCGGTATCAGTACATGTCTGTGTCATAAAAGGAATTTGGTAGGACTCCTTCATTCCCTATTTTTTCAAATAGTTTTTCAAATAGCATTGGGGTTAATTGTTCTTTGAATGTTTGGTAGAATTCACATGTAAATCCATCTGGTCCCAGGGATTTTTTAAAGGGAGTTGATTAATAGCTTGTTCTATTTCTTATTCTGAAATGGGACTATAAAAGCAATTTGCTTCCTCCTCTGATAGTCTGGGAAGCCTGTATTTTTGGAGGTAGTCATCCATTTTGCTTAGGTTATCAAATTTATTGGCATAAAGTTGGGCAAAGTAACCCCTTATTATTTATTTAATTTCCTCTTCATTGGTGGAGAGTTCTCCCTTTTCATTTTTAAGACTACTAATTTGATTTCCTGTCTCCTTTTTCTAATCAGATTTACCAAAGGTTTATCAATTTTATTGGTTTTTTCATAAAACCAACTCTTAGTTTTATTTATTAGTTCAATAGTTTTTTACTTTCTATATTATTAATTTCTCCTTTTAATTTTAGAATTTCAAGTTTAGTAATTGATTGGGGGTTTTTAATTTGGTCTTTTTCTAGCTTTTTAAGTTGCAGGACCAATTCATTGATCTTCTCTTTCTCTATTTTATTCAATTAAGGCTCTAAGGATATAAAATTTCCCCTTATTACCGCTTTGGCTGCATCCCATAAATTTTGGTATAATGTCTCACCATTGTCATTATCTTGAGTGAAATTATTAATTGTGTCTATAATTTGTTATTTCATCCAATCATTCTTTAAGATGAGATTATTTAGTTTCCAATTACTTTTTGGTCTATTTACACCTAACTTTTTGTTGAATGTAGTTTTTATTGCATTGTGATCTGAAAAGAAAGCATTTACTATTTCTGCCTTCCGCATTTAATTTTGAGGTCTTTATGCCCTAATATATGGTCAATTTTTGTATAGGTTCCATGAACTGCTGAGAAGAAAGTATACTCCTTTCTGTCACCATTCAGTTTTCTCCAGAGATCTATCCTACCTAATTTTCTAATATTCTATTTACCTCTTTAATTTCTTTCTTATTTGTGTTGTGATTTGATTTATCTCAATCTGAAAGTGCAAGATTGAGATCTTCCACTATTATAGTTTTGCTGTCTTATTTCTTCTCGCAACTCTCTTAACTTCTCCTTTAGGAAGTTAGATGCTATACCACTTGATGCATATATGTTTAATACTGATATTGCTTCATTGTCTATAGTACCCTTTAGCAAGATATCCTTATCTCTTTTAATTAGATCAATTTTTGCTTTTGCTTGATCTGAGATAAGGATGGCTACCCCTGCTTTTTTGATTTCACCTGAAGCATAATAGATTCTGCTCCAGCCTTTTACCTTTACTCTGTATGTATCTCCCTGTTTTAAATGTGTTTCCTGTAAACAACATATTGTAGGGTTCTGACTTTTGATCCAGTCTGCTATCCTCCTCCTCTTTATGGGAGAGTTCATCCCATTCACATTTACGGTTGAAATTACTAATTCTGTATTTCCTGCCATCCTAATATCTCCAGATTATACTTTTCTTTTTTTTTTTTGCCCTCCTTCCCTTCTTCCCTAGTATTAAACTTATTGGTCCCACTTGTGTCATGCAGCTCTCCCTCTTTAGTATCCCTCACTGCTCCCTTTGAATCCCTTCCCCTTTCTTGTACCCTTCCCTTATTACTCTTTTTCCTTTTCCCTTTTCCTCTCCCACTTTTTAATGAAGTGAGAGAAGAATCTCTGTAAAACAAATATGTCAATTATTTCCTCTTTAAGCCAACTCTGATGAGAGTAGGATTCACATAATGTTCCTCCCCTCTCTAAGTTCCCTCAGATATGATTAGGTTTCCTTTGCCTCATCATCGCATGTAGTTTCCCTCTTTTTATCTCCCCTTTTCCCTTTTTCTAACACTATCCCCTTTCCATTTCTACTTCCTTTTTTTATGTTATATTGGTAAAATCAAATTATACATATGGTTTTTATGTATATCCACAACAGAAATACAATTCTCAAGAGTTCCTTTTACCTTTTTCTACTTCTCTTGAATCCTGTTGTTGGAGATCAAATTTTTTGTTTAAGTCTGGTTTTTTCCTTAGAAACAAATGGAATTCCTCTATTTCATTAAATGTCCATCTTCTTCCATGGAAAAAAATACTCAGCTTAGCTGGGTAGTTTATTCTTGGCTGCATTCCAAGCTCTTTTGCTTTTGGGAATATCTGATTCCAAGCCCTTCAATCCTTTAATGTTGAGGCAGCCAGATCTTGTGTGACCGTTATTGTGGCAGCTCGGTATTTGAACTGCTTTTTCCTGGCTGCTTGTAAAATTTTTTCTTTAGTCTGAAAATTCTGAAGTTTGGCCACAATATTCCTCGGAGTCTTTATTGTAGTGTCTTTTTCAGAAGGTGTTCGATGAATTCTTTCAATGCCTATTTTACCTTCTGGTTCTATTACTTCTGGGAAGTTTTCTTTGATGATTTCCTGTAAAATAGTATCTAGGCTCTTTTTTTCATCATAATTTTCGGTAGTCCAATGATCCTCAGGTTATCTCTCCTAGATCTATTTTCCAGGTCTGTTGTTTTTCCAAGAAAATATTTGACATTTTTTTCCAATCTTTCATTTTTTTGGTTTTGCTTGACTGATTCTTGGTGTCTCAATGAATCAGTCATTTCTATTCTGATTTTTAGTAAGTTATTTTCTTCATTCGCTTTTTTTACTTCTTTTTGTATATGTCCAATTGAGTTGTTTTGCTCTATGGAATTTTTTTCTATTTCACTATTTTTTTTTAGTGAGTTATTTTCTTTTTCCAATTCACAAATTCTGTTTCCCTGCACTTCTTGGGAGTTTTTTTTACATTTTCTAATTCACATTTTAGGAAGTTGTTGCTCTCTTGCATAGCTTCTCTTTCCTTTCCCCATTTTTCTTCTAGTTCTCTTTTAAGGTTTTTAATAGTCTCTTCTAGGAGAGCCTTTTGTATTGGAGACCAACAATTGTCTGGAGACTGTCTGCTATTAGTCTCTTCAGGGTTGAAAAGTTGTTCTCTTTCTGTATAGAAACTATCAATCGTTCTTTTGATTTTTTTACTCATTTTGTTAAAGCCTATAGGGTCTTCCTTCAGAGCCAGGAGGTTACCAGGAGGAAGTAGAAATGCTCTGCAGAGCAGTGAAAGATTATGGATAGGGAGCTATCCTGCCAGCTGGCTACAAAAACTGCAAGGTACTGGAATGCTCTGGGAAAGAGTTCCCCACCCAGAAGTAACTCAGGCCTGCAGGGAACAGCTAGGAAAGTACCCTTCAAAGAACCTCAGCTGTGTGAGATAATGACTGCCCTGGGACTAGACACTGAGCAGTGAGAGTTTCACTTCCCAAGCCAAATCCCGCCTTGCGGCTGTAGGTATTAGCAGTTGAGCAGTGAATGGATTCCCAGGGACCAGAAATGTCTGCCCCAGAAGCACAGTCTGCTGGGGAAGTTCTATTGCCCCAGGCTGAGCCCCCCACTGTGCTGATTAGAGGCTGCCCAGGCTGGGCCTCCCTGCCGTGCAGATTGGTAACTGCCCCCACAAAAGCCCTGAACTGCAGGATGTGGCTGCGGGACTGTTACAGTTTGCCTGCGTCACTTCCGGATTTGAGTGGTTACAGGCAGATCTCGTTGGGTTCTGGCATTTTTAGAGGACCCTCTGTTTTAGTCTTTAATTTCTCTGCCAGTTTACTGCTTTGTAGTCAAGGCAGAGCAGTTAGCCTATAGCAGAGTCATCTCTATAACTTCTCTAGCCACAGAGATCACCCTTGCCCCTGGTCTGCTCAGGATGCTAGCCTCTTGCTGCCTGTGCTAGTCTGTTCCTGGCCCCTCAAGACAAATCTTTCCTGGTGATCCTTCAGATTGACTTCAGCTGGTAAGCTGTAGTGCTTCTAATCTTCATGAATTTAAGCAGTGAAGAGCTATTTTTGAGACTGAATTAAATAGTTGGTTATGAGGGGAATGAGAGGAGCTTACAGAGTCATGTGTGCTTTCTCCGCCATCTTGGCTCCCCAGCATTGACTCTTGCAAAACCTTCTGTTCCAATTTTTCCCCTCCTTCCCCCCCACTCCCTCCCCTAGATGGCAGGTAGTCCAATACATGTTAAATGTGTCAAAATATATTTTAAATCCAACATATGTATACATATGTGTAGCAAGTTATCTTGCTACACAAAACAAATCAGATCTAGAAAAAAAGAAAAAAAAACCTGAGAAGGAAAACAAAAATGCAAGCATACAATAACAGAAAGAGTGGATATGCTATGTTGTAGTCCATACTTATTTCCCATAGTTCTCTCTCTAGGTGTAGCTGATTCTCTTCATTACTGCACAATTAGAACTGGTCTGAATCCTCTCACTGTTGAAAAGAGCCACATCCATCAGAATTGATCAGCATATAATCTTGTTGTTGAAGTGTCTGATGATCTTCCAGTTCTGCTCATTTAACTTAACATCAATTCATGTAAGTCTCTCCAAGCCTCTCTGTATTCATCATGCTGGTCATTTCTTACAGAACAATAGTGTTTCATAGCATTCATATATAACAATTTATTCAGCCATTCTCAAATTGATGGGCATCCATTCAATTTCCAGTTTCTACAGGCAAAAATATTTGTGAAAATTCCCAGGCCCCAAGAAGAGATGTTTAAATCCACCTCTCAAGAGTTATGAATCACCTCTAAAAGACCATATTGGCCTCCAAGAACTTTTCCTAATTAAAAGGTTTTAACAAATCAGGATTCCTAATAAACTTTGTGACTTTTAGAACCTAAAAGAATCAGACAAGGAGGAAGTCAATGTCATAAACTAAGAATCTCTCCACTGAAACACACTGATCAAAAAAAAAAAAAATGCTGAGCCAATTTTTAAATGATAAAAGTGCATAAATGTGTTTTGCTTTTCTTTGCTATAACTCCAGTAAATACATTCATTGGGATTAATAAAGATTTTACAACCCATTAACCTGTAATGGATGTAGCCTTTGGGTATGAACAAACAAATTTATTTATTAATGTATTATAAGAATTTGTGTACTATTCTTTAAACAAACTATTAAAAGGTTTTAAGCCAAAATAATAACAGCAAAAATAAATATCTGTGAATTTATGCATCAACCTTCCTAGATATATTATCTCCATATCCAAGAGAAATTGAAGAATAAAGAAAGATATGACCAGTGCAATCCACCATTGGATCAAGAGCATATGTAAGATCACAGATTTAGAGTTGGAAACAACCTTAAAAATCATCAAGTTTAACTCCTTCATTTTACAGATGAGGAAACAAACAAAGAGATGGTTAAGTGACTTGCCTGGCTTCACAACAATAATAAATGTATAAGGTATCAGATATTTGAACTCCAGTCTTTTTAATTCTTAATCCAAGATTCTACTACAATTCTCCAAAATGTTGCCTCATGCTTTAGAGCTAATAGCTAATAAGCCCTTAGGGCAGGACCATCCATTTGATGGTAGTCCTGGAAAATTGCCAGCACTTCAGAGTTGCACCTAATTTGCACAAAAGAATTATAGCAGGTCTATCATCCTTTAGGCACTAGAATGTAGAGTTTCCAAGACTAATCAGGAAATGTTCCAAGCCTGACTCAACCTGATGTAATACTCTTTTAACCTGATGTAATGGTCTTTCAATAAAATTGTGATATAGGTATAGTTTACCTCTACATCTCCCTCTTTCCCTCTAATGATTTCCCCTCCCCCTGCCAGGGCCATTTCAGTATTCCATCATGGGTAAGGGTTTAAAGTGTGATAATTCCCCGTTCCTAAGGACATTTGTATTTTTACATGGAGCTCAAGGGTCAAAGGAATGAAACTGTATTTGTGAAATGATAGTAGGAAAAATACTTGTTGGGTTGGGGAAAATAGCTGCAGGCAAGCCCTCGAACTGCATGACACAGTCAAATGACTCATTTTATTTACATGTCAGACTTGCCTGATCTCTATTACATAGAAGCAAGCTATAACGTCTTAATTTTCTTAACAGAGCTGTTTTCTTCTCCTCAGGCCCTAACAGAGAGAGAATATCTATTGTAATTTCAACCTGGTCTTCTCCCCCACAGGAAAATTGTAACGATCATAAAGACCAAAGGCTTAAGTTCTCATGGGTAGCATCATCCAATAGGCACAGCTGATCCATAAACTTGGTAGCAATGAACTCCACCCTTGTAGGTCCGTGGGGAATTCTAGTAGCAGAGTTTCAGATTCAGACACATATTCTGGCCTAGAAAAACTGCTTACTTTTATTATGAACCTCCGAAAGATTTGAGGGGGAGTAGGGAATCATTTGTAGGCTGTGTGTGTGACCCAGTTGCTTCAGTAACCATAGGATTTCCTCATCCTTCATCATTGCTATCTATAACACCCCCTCCTCCACCCCAACCAAAAGCTAGCATTTTCTATTTTTGTTTGCTCCTATTGGGCCTACAACTGGGTGATGTGCTCTGAATAGTCACATTTCACTCTCTATAACTTCCATGACTGGATTACTCCCCTCCATATTAATAGCACAGTAGAAAAAGAGGTGGGGATGTTGTCAATAGAGACATATTTTCACTGATTCAAAAATAGTGTAGAGGAAAGAACGAAATAAATTAAAGGACAGTACCACTATATATGTGCACTTGTGCTAAGAAAGTGGTTGTTTGATCCTTGTACCTGAGGGGATTGAAGCAGAAGATGAACCCCATGAGAAGATCACCAGAGTGGTGGTCTGAATAACATCGTTCCATTTAATACTGGGATGGGAGTGCTTTGGTAAGGCTTTTGCCACAAGAAGGAAGCATGATTTTGCTACATAAATACTAAGACTACAAAGGATAGAAACTTCAGGGAGGAAACTAGTCCCCTTGGAAATGATTATGTCAGGGCAAAGACCCAATACCCCTATTCCTGTTATTGTTCTGGTTATTCTGGTTGAGCAAACAAGTTGTTGGGATAGATACACAAGTTTAAGTTCATACACATCAGTGTTTACTAGGGATATCAGATAGATAGCCCTACTGCTTCAGAATGTCAGAAGAAAGTGAAAAATGTCCTTAGAACATTGGGTGGGACCCCCTTCACCAAACTTCTGAGAGAACATAGGCAAGAGTCTCACAAAATGGCCAACTATGTATGGCTTGTGATGTGAATTATTAAAGGGAATTCCTGAATCAATGAGATCACATTTGAGTAAGCTATATTTGTCCTTCAGCCATTTGCAATTTTTGTTTTGCAATTAATTGATTTAAAAAATCTACTTCAGACATATGAGAGATTTTTCTTTATGTTGGATTGTGCATAAAATTTCTAACATCATTTTGATCATATCAATCAATTAATAAACATTAAGCACCTTCTATGTTCCTACTACTTAAACTATCTATTGTCTTTGCTTACACTGGTTTCAGATGTTTTAGTGGATTTTCTCTCTAAAACAGATATTTATTCATCACAAAGCAGTATTATTTCACTATTAAAATGAGAGATCAAAATTGAAGTTGAATTCAAATTTTAGTGGAATTATTGAAATTTTCCAACAACTGCGTCTCTTGTCAATTATTTTAATCTTCTAAATATTGCAATTCCTTTGTACTTAATGTAATAATGTTAAGAAATATAACACTATGGAATTTTTAACTTCCACCAAAAGATCACTTAACTTCCAGTTTATATACTTCATGTTAACTACAACAAGCAGCAAGCTGTAGTTCTACAGTCAAGAGCTTATGCTGAGATTAAATGTGCCCTTGTACAAACACCTACTAAAATGCTACATTGATAGCCAACTCAAATGAATTCACTGTATTCATCTCTCTTTTGTTGACCTTGGTTTGAATTTTTACACTGAAAAACTTAGATGGATTTTTTTTTAATCTATAAATAATTTGGGCCAATTTTTCAGTATCACTCTCTGGGTGTTTTGATCTCCCAGACTGAGCATGTCCCACAATTTGGAGAACTTCTGCCTTCATTTAAAAAGTGTGTCTACATTGGCTAAGGGAATGTGGGGAAACTGGGACACTAATACATTGTTAGTGGAGTTGTAAACTGATCCAACCATTCTGGAGAGCAGTGTCTCTAACCCACATGGGCAAAAATGTTTGTTGCAGCCCTTTTTGTAGTGGCAAGAAACTGAAAACTGAATCGATACCCATCAGTTGGAAAATAGCTAAATAAGTTATGGTATATGAATGTTATGGAATATTATTGTTTTGTAAGAAACATTCAGCAGGATGATTTCAGAGAGGCCTGGAGAAACTAACAAGAATTGATGCCAAGTGAAATGAATAGAACCAAGAAAACACTGATGTGTGTTCACAGCAACAATTGGAGAGACCTGTGATGGGAGAGTATTTTCACCTTTTTGTTGTTGTTTGCTTGATTTTTGTTTTCTTTCTCAATTTTTTCCCTCTTTGATCTGATTTTTCTTGTGCAACATGATAATTGTGGAAATGTGTGTAGAAGAATTGTACATGTTTAACATATCTTTACTTGTTGTCTAAGGGACAGAGGGGAATGGAGGGAAAAAAATTTGGAACACAAGGTTTTGCAAGGGTAAATGTTGAAAACTACCTATGCATATATTTTGAAAATATCAGTGGCATAGATTTGAGGCTTAGTAACAGATTAGTATGAAGGACATCTGTGGACAGATGAGTCTTTTCCATTTTCTTTAAAGTTCATTATGTGAACTTACATACTATGTTTCTTGTAGATTGAGCCTTTTGGGCATACTCTGAAAAATATCCAAGTGTCAACTTCAATTTTGATCTCTCATTTTAATAGTGAAATAATACTGCTTTATGGTGAATAAATATCTGTTTTAAAGAGAAAATCCACTAAAACATCTGAAACCAGTGTAAGCAAAAACAATAGATAGTTTAAGTAGTAGGAACATAGAAGGTGCTTAATGTTTATTAATTGATTGATATGATCAAAATGATGTTGTAGAAATTTTATGCACAATCTAACACAAAGAAGAATCTCTCATATGTCTGAAGTAGATTTTTAAATCAATTAATTGGCAAACAAAAATGTCCTATTTTGTATTTAAATGGATCAAGGACAAATATAGCTTACTCAAATGTGATCTCATTGATTCAGGAATTCCCTTCAATAATTCACATCACAAGCCATACGTAGTTGGCCATTTTGTGGGACTCTTGCCCATGTTTTCTCAGAAGTTTGGTGAAGGGGGTCCCACCCAATGTTTTTTCACTTTCTTCTGATATTCTGAAGCAGTAGGGCTGCCTGTCTGACATCCCTAGTTCCTAATTATTTTCTCCTCTTTTTATATCCTTTCTCAATGACATGTTTTTCTCCTGTTCTAAGGACCTCATTACAGACTATGTGCTGCTATTTCTTTTTTTGTTGTTGTTGTTTTAGGCTTTGTGATTTATTTTTTTAAATAACTTTTTATTGACAGAATCCAAGCCAGGGTAATTTTTTACAACATTATCTCTTGCATTCACTTCTGTTCCAATTTTTCCCCTCCCTCCCTCCATCCCTTTCCCCAGTTGGCAAGCAGTCCTTTACATGTTGAATAGGTTACAGTATATCCTAGATACAATATATGTGTACAGAACTGAAGTGTTTTCTTGTTGCACAGGGAGAATTGAATTCAGAAGGTATAAATAATCCAGGAAGAAAAACAAAAATGCAAGCAGTTTATATTCATCTCCCAGTGTTCTTTCTTTGGGTGTAGCTGCTTCTGTCCATCCTTGATCAATTGAAACTGAATTAGCTCTCTTTATCGAAGAGATCCACTTCCATCAGAATACATCCTCAAACAGTATCGTTGTTGAGGTATATAATGATCTCCTGGTTCTGCTCATTTCACTTAGCATCAGTTCATGTAAGTCTTGCCAGTCCTCTCTGTATTCATCCCGCTGGTCATTCCTTACAGAACAATAATATTCCATAACGTTCACATACCACAATTTACTCAACCATTCTCCAATTGATGGGCATCCATTCATTTTCCAGCTTCTAGCCACTACAAACAGGGCTGCCACAAACATTTTGTATGTGCTCCTATTTCAACAAGCATTCGAATAAAAATCATATAGAATTCATCCATTAGTACACATACTGTACTGTACTAATAGTACAGTACAGATAGACAATGAGTTGGGTCCAGATAACATTTTATAGCTTATTCACACACATCATTGACCTCTTCATTGCTTTCTGTCTAATACCAACACTGGTAAAATACTAATATTAATAAAGTCTTTTGCTTTCACAGAAAGGTTGAAATCAGTAAAGGAGCTTTATAATTTTCTAAATTCATGTTGGCCAATTTTCCTCCTGTCCAAATCAAGTCTCCACTAATCTATCCTTACTATCTGTCTCAGATATATGTATTAATGGACAAGCTTTATATGGTGTCTATTCAAATGCATGTTAAATATGGACAATAAAATATTCCTCATACACTTGATCTTTCCTGTGTGGATATACAGGTCAAACTCTTTTTAGACTTTCTTTTCCAGAAAACTTTGTAGTTAAAAGATGCTGATGCTCCTTTGATCTCATGTAGGCAATATGTTGTTAAAACTGATGTTAGGGAAGATTTCTTGCTTTACAAATCTATTGATTAAGAGAAAATTTCAATATAATTAATGGATTTTTTTAATGAGAATAATATAACCTGAGAAAATTGTATTGGTCTCTGCATTGATAGAGCTCAGCCAATGTGACAATGAAATGAAGGTTTATAAACAATAGTTAAAACTGTGATTTCTTAATTGGAAAAATTGAATGATTTATAGAAAATCATCAGTATTGAAAAATATGAATAATTATACACAGTTTTTTCAAATCACTATATAATAATCAACCATAAAAACAGTTCTTTAAACAAAAACTACTTACAAAATTCTGTGACTATGAGAGCAGAACACAGACAAATTCTATGTTACTGCAAAACATAATGGCTTTCATGTGCTAAAGTATTCTGGGGAATGTTTGAATTGAGAAAATAAATTGTTATTTTCCTTATGGATTATAACAAAGATGAAGCAAATTAATTTAGCAAAAAAAATTCCTCCTCCCAAATATATATTTTCACAGTATATTTTTGAAAAAGTGAATAAATAAATGCAAGGTTTTTAAATTCATACTCTCAGTGCAAAAGACAAATTGAAGTATTTTTCTTTAAATTAGAGATATATGGATAAGTTTACAAAATTTTATCTTTGTATTTCCCAATATTAAAAAACCTGCCCTACAAATAAAATAGAAAAAATGAAAGACTTGTTTCTTAATCACTTGATTACTATATGAAAGCAATTCTCATTGACTTTATAGACTTTCATAGTTTGAAATATGAGTGGGTAAGGAATACACTTACCATAAACAATATGATACAATTTGTCTTATTCAATATTTGAACCTGAAAATATTATTTTGTTTGTTTTTGCTAGGATGGATGGAATTATCTGATTTATCAAAGAAAGTCATATAAATTTTTCCTCCATCCATTACATTCTGTTAAAATTTAAATATGTAATACCTTAACCTAGCCACATCTATTAATACATTTGTTAAGTGTTTTATTGCTGATCCTTTTCTTTTTCTATACCATTGTCACTACTTATTGATTTTACTCTCCCATATATTTATTTGTTATTTTAAAAACATAATCAAACAAAGCAAAGATATTGGCCATTTTTGAAAATGTCTACCTCACCCATAATTCACTGTGTCTCAGTTGAGCGGCAAGAACCTCCATTCTCATTGATCAGAGTTCCAAATACTTTCTCTGTTGCATTCTTTATGTTATAGTAGTTATTGTATATATTGTTTTCCTGGTTCAGTTTACTTAGCTCTGCATCTTTCTAAATTTTCTGAATTATTCATATTTTTCATTCCTTATGTACAATAATATTCTATAACAATAATATGCCAGAATTTGTTCAGTCATTCTGCAGTCACTTGCCTCCCAGTTCTTTCCTACTGCAAATAGAGTTGCTATAAATATTTTTGTATATATGAGTTCTTCCTCTCTGCCTTTGACCCCCATTCTGGGTATATTCCTAGCAGTGATATTGCTGGGTCAAAGACCATAATCACTTCCTCAGAGAAGAATAAACTAAGGAAATAAAAAATATATGACTTAAGTTTCAAAAAGAGGAAGAAGACTTAGTAAATATCAGGAAAAGGGCACATGTAGGGAAGGAGTTGTTGAACCAGGGAACAGGTTAAGGCATTAGGAATCAAGAGGCAGCATAGTAAAATGGGAGGAACACCAAATCTAGAATCAGAAGAATCTTGAGTTCTGACAACTAATTGTATGACCTCGGAACAGGTAGAACCCCTTTGTTCTATAGAAATGGAATAGTAATAATTATCTGTTGTGAGGATAAAATATCATAATAAATATAAAATACTTTGTAAATCTTAAAAAACTGCATAAATGTCAGTTATTTCATGATGATATGCTTATCCATTTTGTAGTTCTTTAAAATGAGAATTATTATAATTCAATTCATCTATTTTGTCTCACAATTTCATTATAGTTATGATTGCTAATTATCACTTCCCCCAGTTGTGTAAGATTTAACAATACCCTGTCTTCTAGTTTTTCTATGTGGTGTTTGAAGAATTGATTAATTTGATAATTATTATGGTTGTTATTCCTCCTTTGCACTGAAAAAAAAACAAACGACATCACAATGTTAGGGTCAAGTATGAACTGAGACCTGGGAAAGCTTTTATCTTAAAAAGTTCATGGTGTATCACTTCATCTGGGGCCATGACTTGTTGTTCTGATCTATGTCTTGTCACTGGACTCCAATGACTACAAGAGAGTGAGGATGATGACTTTGCCTCATTTAAATCCAATTCACTTTCAAGTCAAGCCATCCTCTGCCTGATGTCATTGGTCCTCTTCAAGAATGAAGGATGAACAACAATGGTTTGATTGTGGCTACCCAGTCCAATATGAACTCAGAAGACCCTTCCACAGGTTGAACACAAATAGTCCACACGACTATTTGGAGTATGTATCTCTCTAAATTTGAATAGCTAATGTTTCTTTTGAGCTACTGGAATTCTGTTTTGCTTAGAGGAAGCACTTTTCTTTGATGTGGCATGCTAAACTGGACAGTCTGCTGCCAGCATCTCCCATGTCTCACAATAGATACTAAAGTTCTTCAGAGAGTATTGTTGCATCACTTCTTCTAATCTCTATAGAAGCACCTTGTACAAGTTCTCTATAATATAATCTTTTAGGTAAATGTTTGGCATATATGTCGCCAGCTCATCATAGTCGCACTTTGCATTAGAGTTTGAATGCTTGGCAGTTCAGTTTAATAGAATATCTCAATGTCCAGTTCCTTATCTTGCCAGGTGATCTTCAGAATCTTCCTTAGACAGTTCAACACAACTTTAAAACACTTTCCACACAAATAAAGTCAGATTTAATCAGTTGGGAAAATATCAAGTGCTCATGGGTAAGCCAAGCAAATGTAATAAAAATGACAGTACTACCTAAATTAATCTACTTATTTAATGCCATTCCAATTAAACTCCCAAGAAATTATTTTACAGATCTAAAAAAAATAACAAAGTTCATCTGGAAGGATAGTTTGAATGGAAGCAGTTCAATTTCCTGGCATGGCATTGAACCATATTCTGTGTTTCACAGGCATATAACAACGAGATCAGCACAGTGACTCTGTAGACCTTAGTTTATTATTCAGTCTACTATCTTTCCTTTCCTACTACCTTTCCTTTTCCCCACGTTCTTTCAGACACTCCCAAACACTGAGCTGATAATGACAATATATATGTCAGCTTTATAATCAATATGGACATCCCTGGAGAGTATACTGCCAAGGTAAGTGAACTTATCTGTGACATTCAAAAATTCTCCATTTGCTGTACTAATGGTTTCATGCATGAGTGGTGTGATGCTGGCTGGTGGGTAACCTCTGATTTTTTGGTACTGGTTGTCAGGCCAAAAGTAGCACAAGAGGCAGGCAGAGAATCTATCCATACTCTGGTGCACCTTAGCCTCAGATGCTGCATTAAGAGCACAATTATTTGTGACCAAAAATTGTGCACCAACTCTCCCTCAACTTTAGTATTTTCAAGTTAAATAGTTTACCATCAGTGTAATAGTTGACATTTATACCATTTTTCTTTTTCCTGAAGACATCTGACAACATTTCAGAAAACATCGTGCTAAAAAGCATGGGGATCAAGCACACATCCAGGTCTTACTCTTTTGGTATCTTGGAAAGCATAAGACCATGACCTATTATCCAGAACTTATGCAAGCATGTCATCATGAAACCAACATAACACTGATGAACTTCTCTGACCAATCAAATTTTCCATCATCTTCCACAAGCCCTCACAACTGACAGTATCAAAAAGCCTTGTTCAGATCAATGAATATTGTATCCTGACCTTTGCTCTATTTCTGGCATTTCTTCTGGAATCATACACCAGAAAATACCATGTTGACTATTCATCGGCCTTTTCTGAAACCACACTGGCTCTCAGGTAGATAACCATTTTCCAGGTGAAGGATGGAACCATTAAGGAGGATTCAGATAAGAATCTTGCCAACAATAACTAAGAGAGAGACTCCCCACTCCCACCCCTGTGACTGTGCCTGGACAATGTCTCTTTTTCCTTTCTAGAGATCACCAATGGAGGCATCCTTGTTCCTCTGGGGGATGATCTCCTCTTGCCATATACCCTAGAAATTTTCTGCTAGTTTCTTTGAGTAATACTGCAACTTGTTTTGCAAATTTCTGCTGGGATAGAATCAGTGTCAGGTGCTTTGCCACACAGGAAGAGTTTAATGGCATTTAATATTCCTTCTTCTGTTGGAGATTCAGCTATGGAGTGATTACTACAACCTGAGGCATAGGGTCAGTGACTTCAGCATTAGTTGATGACAGTCTGTTGTCACTACGGAAATATTCAACCCATCTCTCCAGGATTAAGTCCTTATCACTGATCAGTTCAATCAGCACTGAGTAGTTGAGATACACCAAATCATCCACAAATCGTCTTTGACTTGTGTGTGAATTTAGATTTAAGTAAGGCAAAGGTGCACAAAGTTGTAAGCTCTGCTCTCTCTTCCAGAGTTATCTAAATGTAGTGTAAAGACAAAAATCAGGGCAACTTTTTATGGTCCAGCATATAGTCGGTGACTTCTACATCTTCAATGCCCTAAGCTCTAAGCACTCTACAATGCCTGCTTCTGCAATTTTCATGGTCCATTGGAACAAATTTTTCTCATCTGCCCAGTCTATCAGGGGAAGTCTTCACATGTTTGGGATAGACACCCCACTAGCTCACTGATTGGTTTAAGATCCCCTCGGTTACCCTCAATTTGGTTTAGATTGTCTGTTGAAAGGATTTTAGTAGGATGTGGTCACTGTGCATGCTACAGCTTCTTGTAGTCAGGTGAGAATTGGGTAATTGGCAAATTCAAAAGGTGGTTGAACAACTCTGAAAAAAGCTTAGCAGGCCTTCATACCAGAGGTCTTAGTCCTCTCTGAATATTTCAGAGACTATAGCATGAGATGTTGATCTATTCTCATTTTCAAACAAGCTCTAATCCAGTTTTTCCGATAAATTTATTAAATAATGAGGACACTCTAGTGTTTTGTGATCCTAGGACTGCATCTTATTCTAATTCATCATCATTTAACATGTTCCATTGATCTCCTTTTCTGTTTTGTATTCCAGCTATGTAGTATAGTGAATAAGCACACTGGGCCTGAAATCAAAAAGACTAAAAAAATCAGAGATTCTGGAACCAGGGAAATGGGAGCAGTCACTAGTTGGAGAATAGCTAGCAAATTATGATGTATAAATGTGATGGAAAACTATTATGCTATAAGAAATGATAAATGAAAGGAGAAACCTGTGAAGATCTGTATGAACTGATGCAGTATAAGATGAGCAAGAAGCAGAGAAGTGGTTGATAGTGGTGATGATAACAACATTATAAAAAATAAATAACTTTGAAAGATTTAGGAACTCTGATCAACAGAATGATTCCAGAGGACTCCTAATGAATCATGTTACCTACCCTCACACAGAGAGTGATAGTATATGCAGATTGAGACATTTTTTTTCTTGGACATGACCAATACTTTTCTTGTTTTGCATTTGTTTTTCTTTCTCAACTGAAAAACTGGACTCAACTGAAGGGGGGAGGGATATTGAAAAAAAATAAAATCTAATTTTAAAAAAGACATTCCAAAATATGCACCATTTAAATTACATAAAACAGATATACAAACAAGCAGACATTAGACAGGATTTTGCCTGACCTCTTCCTGTCTTCCTTCAGAATCAACACTAGTTCAAACTTCTGAATGGATTATGGAGTGACAAAATCCACTATTATTTGGAGTGTAAACAATTTTTCAGCATAAGTTATCTTGGAAGGACTTCAGGAAAGGTCTTTGTCAATTGGAGAGGGGGAACATGGCCCAGCTCAGGCACAGCACAGGGAGGCTTAGGGTAGAAAGCCTCCACACTGGGAATCTAGTGGAAGGCTCATAGCCAAAACACAGCAGCATTGGCTACTCTGTCCTCATTGAGAAGCCCAATGAATCAGCAACCTAGCTGTGACACTTCCAATGCAACTACAGAAGGCAAATATTGAGCCCCCAAACCCTAGTATAACAAGCAGGAGTTGGCCAAACCCATCCAGCAAAATAGGAAAATCTGTAGCACCACCAGTCTGAGAGCAGTCAGTGAGAAGCCCATTTTGCTCAGCAGAGGAAGTTTGGGACAATCTCCCCTGTCTCATAGAAGTAGACCTCAGTCTTTTAAAATGAGCAAAAAAGCAAAAAAGAGCTCTGACCACAGACAGCTACTATGGAAACAGGGACGTACAGAATCCAGAAGAAGACACTAAAAGCAAAGTGCCTCTAGATGAAACCTCAAAGGGGGACATGAAGTGATCTCTAACTCAAAAGGCTCTCTTGAAAGAGTTCAAAAAGGATCTTAAAAGAGAGATCTTTGCAGGAGAGTTTGGAAAAGGAAATACAGAAATTGACTAAAGAAAATAACTCTTTAAAAATACATTTGATGAAATAGAAAACGTGTGTGTGTGTGTGTATACCGAAGGAAACAACTTTTTTTAAAATAGATTTGATGAAATAGAAAAAGAGAACAACTTGTTAAAAATAGAATTGGTGAAATGGGGGAAAAATCCAATGAACAAAGCAACTTCTTTAAAAGTACAATTGGTCAAATTCAAAAGGAGGTTTAAAAAAAAGCTAACTGAAGAAAATAATTAACTAAAAATTAGAATTGGATGAATGGAAGTGAATGACTCAATGAGACATCAAGAATCAGTCAAACAAAATCTCCCCCAAAAAGAAAAAATAGAAAAAATACTTCATTAGAAAAACAACTAATCTGGAAAATAGATCTAGGAGAGATGATCTAAGAATTATTGGACTATCTGAAAATCACAATGAAAAAAAAAAGAACCTGTACAACATCTTTCAAAAAATCATTAAGGAAAACTTTCTTAATATCCTAGAACCAGAAGGTAAAATAGCCATTGAAAGAATATGCTGATCATCTTCTGAAAGAGACCCCAAAATGAAAACTTCAAGGAATATTATAGCTAATTTCCAGAATTATCAGAACAAGAAGAAAATATTGTATTAAGAGGCCACAATAGGATTATCCAGGACCTAGCAGCTTTCACTTTAAAAGATTGAGAAGCCTAGAACATGATATTGCATAAGGCAAAGAAGTTTGGACTTCAGTCAACAATCAACTACCCAGAAAAACTAAACATTATCATTCAGGGGGAAAGATGGACATTCAAAGAAAAGGGAATTTTCAGTTATTTTTGATGAAAAGACCAGAAATGAACAGAAAACTTGATCTTCAAATATAAGATTCAAAAGAAATATCAGAAGGTAAAAAGCAAAGGGGGAAATATTAAGTTTCTTAAAGGTTAAAATGTTTGCGTCCCAAAAATGGGAAGATGATATGTTTAACTACTAAGAGCTGTATCTTTGTCAAGGGCATATTTAGAGGGTATAGGTATAAGTTGACTTTGATGATATAAAAAAGACACTAAGGTTGGAAAAGGGATTGTACTGGAAGAATAGTAAAGGAAAGGTAAAATTGGGTAAATTACATCACATGAAAAGGCACAAAAGGCTTATTACAGTTGAGGGAAAGAAGGGATGAGCATTGTTTGAATCTTAATCTCATCAAATTTAGCTCAAAAAGAAAATATCATACATACTTAGTTTGGCATAGAAAGTTGTCTCACCCTGTAGGGAAGTAGGAGGGGGAAAGGGGAAAGGAAAGGGAGAGGCTAATAGAAGGGAGAGCAGAAGTAGAAGGGGGAAGAGTTAAGAAAGGGGAAGGGCTAAAAAAGGGAGGGCAGATTGAGGCAGGTGGTGGTCAGAAAAAAATTACATAAAGCCACTAGAAATAAGTGGTCATTTGGAGTTATGGAATTCCTTTTACCCTAGATCTGGCAATTGATATGCAAGTGTAAAGTATCCAAATGAGATGCCAAATTTGGAGGGAAAAGAATCAATGGGTCCTTTCCAGGTTTCGGTTTCACTTTGTGTTTGTGGCAACCAAGATATAGGCAGGTACTCATAAGAGTCCTTGTCACATTTTCTAGTTTTATAGTTTTGTATTGTAGTTATTTATGTACTTGTCTCCCCACACTAGAATATTTTAAGCTTCTTAAGAACAAGAACAGTATCATATTCATTTCTAAACAACATTTAGTATGATGCTATATTGGCTGAAGGGTCAGGGAATTATAATAAAATGAGTGAATGTGAAGTTAACATTGAGTTCAGATCATAGATAAAATAGAAAAACAGGACTGGACTGGACTGGACTGGAACACAAATAATGTAAGCACATAATTGTGTGTATTTATGTATGCTTTTGTGTACAATGCCACTTTTTGCTTGCTGCCTATCTTACTGAATATTATAAAGTGCACTATAGTATAAGGCCCCCCACCCTACAGAACTATGTGCATATATGATATAATGAACACCTGCAAAATCGTGTAAGCACAGGCCTCATACATGTGCTGTATATGATAGCTTGCAACACTTACCACAAGCCCAGCCAAGTCCATTTTTACCCTCTCAACCAATTTTGTTGCCCAAATGCCCTAAGCATAGACCTTAAAACTGAGGGATAAAGATAACATCTCAGAAGCAAGACCTTTCATGTATGAAACCACAGAGAGCAAGCTGTGCTCTGCCCACAGCTTCATACTTTGTAATGGTTGATGTAGCCCCAAATGATGTGCACTCTGGGAAGAGCAGGACAAATAATTTGGAATCCAGAAGCAGTCTTATATCACACTAAAGAGGACCTGGCAGGATGGCAGGCTTGGAGTGTATCTCCTATTTGAATTACTGAATAAAAGTGAAAATAGAGACATTTGATTATTTTCCTTTAGAAGAGAACTTAGTGTTCATTGCCATGCAAATTTCTGAGGTGAGAATCATTAACCATTTCCCCACCTTGGCTTAAGGTGATTATAGTATCTTCTCTACTCCTCCCCTACTACTGCCTGTCCAAACCAAATACTTTGCTCATAGCAGATGTCAAATCAATATTTATTTAATAAATTGGATGAAATAAGTGCTTCAGGAAGTCTGATTTAAGTCTTCAAATACACTAATAAAATATTTGAACTTATAGTATGTTTATATCAAAATGCAGTGGAGTTAAGAGAGAGAATTAGCAAATACGTCTAGAAAAGGGACTCTTAACCTTTCTTCAGTCATGGATCCCTCTGACAGTTTGGTGAAGTCTATGGACTCCATTCACAGAATAATATTTTTAAATGCATAAACTAAAATACAAAGATGTGAAAGCAATTCACAGACACCCCCCCACACACACAGTCTTTTGTGGGTTGGTGGACACTGGATTAAGAACTCCAATTTAGAGGGTATTTAGTCTTTCTTTTTGTGAAGGATATGTTGGTGGTGATAGTTTGGAGTGGATTTTCTTTCTGTTTTGGAATTCATGTAAATCCACATTTGCAGCACAGTAACTCTGACCTAAGAATTGGAAGATTCACTATATCTCAAAGAAATAAAAGAGGGAAAAGATTCATATATACAAAAAATATTTATAGAAGGTCTTCTGTGGTAGCCAAAAATTAAAAACTGAGGTATTTACCAATTCGGGAATGGTTGAACAACACATGCAATACATGTGTATATGATGTAATACTAAAAGAAATGATGAAGAGAATGGACTCCGAGAAACACAAGAAGCCTTGTATGAACTGATATAGAGTGAAATCAGCAGAACTAAAGAACAATTTATATAATAACAGCAACATTGTAAAGACAAACAATTCTGAAAGATTTAGTAACTCTAGTCAACACAATAGCCAACCACACAGTTCTAAAGGAATGAAAATACAACATGTTACTTAGTTTCCTGATAGAGAGGTGATGGACTCAGCACCGACTGAAACATATACACACACACACACACACACACACACACACACACACACACACACTGTGTACATGTATATAAAAATACATGTAAACATACATTTGTGGTCAATGTGAAAATTTTTCTTGGCCAGATATGTCTGCAACAGAAGTTTTGTTTTTCTTACTTTCTAAGCAAAGGAGTGCTGGAGGGGTGGAGGAAAAAGATAATCCCAGATCAGAAAATTAAATTAAATTAAATTATTGTCACAATATAGTGGGAAGAAAACTGAATATGAACATAGAATTTGGATCCCTGAAATTCTACTTACTATCTGTGTTGTATAAATCATGGGCAATTTATTTCTCCTTTCTAGGCTTCATTTTCTTCATTTATACAATACTGTTCTGAACTGCCTACATATTCTCAAGGACCCCTCCTAAATCTGACTCTCTCTACACTTTTTAGAAATTTACTTTAGGTCAAAGGAGATGAACAGACAATTTTCAAACAAAGTAATTAAAGCTATTTCTAGTCATATGAAAAAATGCTCTAAATCACTATTGATCAGAGAAATGTAAGTTAAGACAATTCTGAAGTACCAATATACACCTCTCATATTGGCATGAGTAATGAATTACAAGAAGAGATAATGATAAATGTTGGAGGGGATGTGGGAAAACTGGGACACTAATACATTGTTAGTGGAGTTGTGAACTGATCCAACTATTCTGGAGCATAATATGGAACTCAGCCCAAAGAGCTATCAAACTGTACATGCCCTTTGATCCAGCAGTGTTTTTCCTGGGTTCTGTATCCCAAAGAAATCATAAAAAAGGGAAAAGGACCTATATGTATAAAAATGTTTGTAGCAGCCCTTTTTGTAGTGGCAAGGAACTAGAAACTGAGTGTATGCCCATCATTTGGAGAATAACTGAATGAATTATGGTATATGGGTGTAATGGAATATTATTGTTCTGTAAGAAATGATTAGCAGGATGATTTCAGAAAAGCCTGGAGAGAGTTACACAAATTGATGCTAAGTGAAGTGAGCAGGACCAAGAGATCATTGTACACAGCAACAAGATTATGTCATGATCAACTGTGATGGATGTGACTCTTTTCAACAATGAGATGATTGAAGCCAATTCCAATAGGCTTGTGATGGAGAGAGTCATCTGCATCCAGAAAGAGGACTGAGGACTGAGTGTGGATCCCAATATAGTATTTTCACTTTTTTGTTATTTGCTTGCTTTTTAATTTTTTCCTTTTTGATCTGATTTTTCTTGTCTAGCATGATAAATGTGGAAATATGATTAGAAGACTTGCACATGTTTAACCTATATTGGGTTACTTGCTGTTTAGAGGAAGGGAGTGAGGGGAAAAGAGGGAGAAAAACTTGGAACACAAGGTTTTGGTAGGGTGAGTATTCAAAACTAGCTTTGCATCTATTTTGAAAATAAAAAGCTATTAAAATTTAATTTAATTTTTAAAGTTATATATAATTCATGTTGGGAGAGAAAAATCAGAACAAAAGGAAAAAATCATGAGAAAAAAAGGAAGGAAACAAAAAGGTGAAAACATTGTGATTTGCATTCAGATTCCATAGTTCTCTCTCTGGATGAGGATAGCATTTTGCAGCTAAAGTTTACTGGAATTGCCTTCTATCACTGAATTACTGAGAAGAACCAAGTATTTTACAGTTGATCATCCCACAATCTTGCTACTGCCATATACAATGTTCTCCTGATTCTGTTTACCTCATTCAGCATTAGTTCACATAAATCTTTCCAGGCTTTTCTAAAATCAGCTTGTTCATCATTTTTATACAATAATAACATTCCATTATTTTCAAATACCATAATTCAATTGATGGGCATCCACTCATTTTGCAATTCTTTGCCATCAGAAAAAGAGCTGCTATAAAGATTTTTGAACATGTGGATCCTTTTCCATCTTTTATGATTTCTTAGTGGCACTGCTTTATCAAAGTGTATGTACAGCTTTATAGCTTTTTGGGCATAGTTCCAAATTGCTTTCCAGAATGATTGAATTAATTCACAACTCTACCAATAATGCATTAGTATCCCAGTTTTTTTCCCATACATCCTCCAATATTCATCATTATCTTTTCCTGTCATCTTATGTTAAGGACCATGCTTAAGTGAAGAGGCAGGTCAATTTTCCGAGAGCCTCCGAAGCTGTGGATCATAACACTTGAAGGAGATGCAAAGCAGCCTTTGCTAATGCAGGTGTTCTTTGTGGATTGGGAATGAAATAAATTGGAGGCAAGAGGGAAGAGGAGAGAGGTGAGAGAATGCAACGACCTCTCAGTCTCCTTGTATCATCATCATCCACTCAAATGAAGAGATCCATTCTACAGGTCTAAGTTAGGCCTCCAACAGCTACTGGCAGGTAGCTCCTTATCACAACAATTTGATATGCCTCTATACACTTTTGATCCAATTTCTCAGACAACAAAAGACAATATAATTTGCATGTATGTAAAATTAAGGCCCAAATCACCACTGATACATTTCTTAGATGAGACACACCTAAATTGTTCAATGTGTAAAAAACAGCAACCAGATGGCTGCATCTGGTCTGATTAGGTGAAAAACATGATCATACCCTCTGAGGACTTCATAAAACTGAGCTGATTGGATTAAAAGAGAGAAGAGATTTGGCATCAGAAAATAAAGAGAACTTCCCCTGAAGAATTTTTGGAGAAAATCACCTCATCTTTGACCTTCATCACTCCCATACTCCCATGCTTCAATGGAAAACCTGATGAGCTTCAAAGGATCTGGGGAATTAGGGATCCTCCATGTTTCCATTAGGATCCTAGAAGCATCCCTGGAAGAGCTGAAAGAAATGACTTTATTGAAAGCCAAGGTCAGACAGGACACAAATTCAATGCTGTACAAAAAGCACAGATAAATAGCTAAATCATAACTAGCAGAAAGTTTTAAGAATATCAATAAAAGGACTTCTAGATGCTGTGAGCTATTCCTTTACTATGTGTGCTCTCTAAGCTTAGGTATGCCTACTACGACTTACTATTTACTGATGGAAGAAAGTATCAGACCTTTGGAGAGAGATACAGTAAAAACTGTTCTTACTTTATCACTCTTTCACACACACACCACACACACACACACACACACACACACACACACAGAGAGAGAGAGAGAGAGAGAGAGAGAGAGGACTTAATTTTCTCCAATCACATGTAAAAACAATTTTCAACATTCATTTTTTTAAATTTTGAGTTCTCAGTTCTCTCCATCACTCTCTCCCTTCCCCTGCACTCATTGAAAAGGCAAGCAATTTGACGTGTTTGTATAACTCTTTCTGAAACTTGATCTGAAACTAATTGATATTAACTGATAATCATTGTAGAAAATAAATTCATGGGGTAACTTATAAGCTATATAATATTGAAAAATAACCCTCAAACACTCAGACCTAGCCCTAAAGCCCTAAGATATTTTGGAATCCAACTCATTAGTTCAAATGAAAGTTCAAATATTGATATCTCAAGTGAAAAAATATTTGTAAAATACTGAGCACAGTACTTGGCACATAAGAGGGGCTATGTATATACTTGTTCCTTTCTTTTTCCGGATTTCTCTCAAAGCATGTACTACATTTTTAAACCTCTTTTTAGTCTTAAGAGGGAAATCTTAATAATAAAAGAAATTCAAAACAAAATGATACCATTCACCACATGTCCTGCAAAGTAGCAAAAATAAATCCCAAAATGACAATATTGCATGTTATAGAAAGACAGATTGTACAATGATAATGCACTGTTGGTGAAATTGTGAAGTGTTAACAATTTTATAAAACAATTGGAATTAGGTGAATCAAGTGACTAAAATATCCATATCTTGACCCAGAGATTCCATTGATGGGCTTATACCCTAGAGAAGTCATTGATAAGAATAAAGTCTCCATATATTCTAAAGTATTTATATCGACATTTTCTGCTATATCTAAGAACGGATGGGGAGGAAGTAGACGCCTGTCAGTTTGAAGAATGGTTAAACAAAGTGTGGTATAAGAATGTGATGTGATATGATGTACTGTTAAGAAATTATCTGTGTAATGAACACAGAAAAGCATGAAAAGATCTCAGTGAATTGATGCAGAATGAAGTAAGCAGAGCCAAGAAAACAATATAATCTATTTTTCCTGTCCCAAACTCTCTGCTGACCTCTAAACTTACATCTATGTCCCTTGAACTGGATATCCAGGAAATATCTTAAACTTAATATATCTAAAACAGAACTCAATATTTTTTCCTCAAACCTTCCCTCAACCTCTCCTATTTTCCCTATTACTATATAGCACATCTTCATTCTCTCAGTTCCTTAGACTCATAACCTCAGAGTCATTCTGGGTCCTTTACCATCTCTCACTCCCCTATGTCCCCATAACCAAGCTATTGCCAAGGCCTGCCAATTTCATGTTTGTTATATCTTCTGAATACTTCCCCTTCTCTCCTCTGACACTGCCACCATTTCACTCTTGTACAGTTCCTCAACTTATCACCACAATTACTGTTATAGTCTGATGGTGAGTCTCCCTGCTTTGAGTTTCCCCCCACTCCATTCTTCAATCTCCAAATTTTCCTAAAATGCAAATCTGATGGCATCACCCCTCTACTCAATAAACGCCTGTAGCTCCCTATTGCCTCTGGAGCAAATACAAAATGCCCTGCTTAATATTTAAAGCTCTACAAAATCTAACATTCTCCCACCTTTCCAGTCTTCTTACACTTTATTCCTTAGCACATATTTTTCAATCTAATGACACTGGTCTCATGCTTGTTCCACAAACAAGACATTTCTTAACTCCCAGTATTCTCTCTGGCTGATCCCCATGTCTGGAATACTCTCCTTCCTCCACTCTGATTACTGACCTCCCCATTTTAATTGACCTCTCTGGCTTCCTTTAAGGGTCAACTAAAATCCTTTCTTTTATAGGAAGCATTCTGCAACTCCTTTTAATTCCAGGTACCTTCCCTTTGTTCATTTTTTTCTATTTATCCTTTATGTAACTTGCTTTGTATAAATTTGTTTGCCTCTTCTTTCCCTTCCTCTTTGAAGGCCGAGACTGTCTTTTGCCTTTTTTTCTATTCCCAGTGCTTAGCACAGAGCCTAACATATAGCAGGTGCATAAAGTAATTGTATTGAATTGAATTGAATATAAATATCTATATGAATGATACGATCAATGAAAAGTGAAGTAAGCAGAGCCAAAAAAAATGTACACTAACTAAAAATGTAAGGGGAAAGTACAACTATACACCAAGAAATCAAAAGTAAATGTAACACATTAATAAAAATTCAATAGGACTTGAAGAAAGGGAATGAGAGACATCCCAAACCATCCCTGGGGGTGGAGCTGGGAGAACCATTTGTGTCTTATGTGGCACAAGTTTGGGACTTTTTCAATGCATTGATTCAGTCATGCTGAATTTTTTTCTTCTCTAAAAATGCTATTTGTTATATGAGATGGTTCTCTGTGAGGGAGAGGGAAAGGGATACTGTTGATAACTCTGACTAATATAAGAGACAGAATATAGATATCAACAACAACAAAAAAAAGAGAATAGATTTCTTGAAAAATTTGTAGGGAGAAAATAAAACTATCCAAGTTATAATATTTTATTAAGTTTTATTAATGGTAGCATGATGTAGTGCTAGATTTGTAGTAAGTGGATTCAGATTCCCCTTCTGACATTTAACTAATTGTGTGAATCTGGGCAAATCAGTTAATTTCTCTAGGCCTCAGTTTCCTAATCTATAAAATAGGGGTATAGATAGTTGTGCTCTACTCACAGGTCACAAATTCAACAATGTATGTAAAGCTCTTTTCAAAATTTAAAGTTCCATATAAATGTCAGCTATTTTCAGTAATGTCCTCCCATCCCCAAGTGAAGTTCTATAAGGTGTGTTTTTCCTATTCCTTGGAGAATTTTGAACTCTGTCTTTGTCAGCATAATATATAGCCAATATCCAACTGGTGAGATGAAAATTGAACATATGTGACACCTAACCATTGCATCAAATGTTGAAGAAATGAATGATAGGTCTTATCTATCATTTATTTGTCTCATGTGTACACCCAAGCCTAATACAGACATTTTTTATTTAATTATTCAGGAATTGGCATATGAGATGCATTATCCTATTCTCCTGGGGTCTCTCCCTAGCAGAATATATGCAAAGATCAGTGGTTACCAAGTACATTTTTGAACCTTGTTAAGGTGTTTTTGACCATATAATCTCACTTGAGAAGCTTTCCCATCGTCTATTTTCCATTCTAAATTTTGTCATATTTGCATAACTCAAATTTTTTTGAAATTTCAGGAAATCTGCATAATTCTATATTTTTAACAAGTAAAGCAGTATAGCTAGCTTGTGTTGTTTTAATAAATGCTGATTTAGACAGCCAGATGAAGCTAATTTTTTGTGCCTTTCTTCATCCAGAAAATCTGTAAACTAATGAAGTATCTAGTTCCTACCACAAAGTTTTTTGCAGGAGAAATAGTTTGATTTTTCTTATAAAATGGATAAATTCCTGAAAACCAAGAGGCAAGCCAGGAAACATAATCCCTGAAGATAAGAAACTTCCAATAGTCCTCCAATAGCTTTACCATTTGACAAATTCCATAATGTCTTTGGAGATATAAACACAGCTGGTTCAGAAATTTGCAAAGGAACCATATGCTATTGGAGAAACAGATTATTGCAGTGGTATGCATTCATTTTTTGCAGTCAGAACATAGATGAATTGTATGATTTGATGGAATTACTCAACTGTACAAATTGTTTTTGAAAAATCACTTCAGAACATTTAGAGAAAAAAGTTTTCTTCCTTTACTTGAAATTAAAAAAAAATACATTTTAAATTTGTCTTGCAAAGCTTATATTATCTGTTGTTTTTGTAATTTCTGATCTATAATTCTTTCATGGAATATATTATCTGTGGTTGTAGTGAACAAAATGGTTCAGCTATTTAAAACATAACAAGTCTCCAATGTAAAGGAAGATGTAAATATTTGTTTATAAGAGTAATTATGCTCATACAAATCATTAATTATGGACAAGATTCTAACTATTATCTTTAGGAAATTTAGGAATTTAGGAAAATTCAAATATAACTCAATTCAACAAACATTCGCTAGGAGTCTAGTATATGCCACGTACTGTACAGATACAAAGCTACAAAGTCAAACAGAAGTAGTCCCCTCTGAATTCTATCTAGTTATAACAAGTCTTAGTATAATCATTCATTAAGACTTCAAAACTTCTTTTTTGTAGATGTAGTATTTAGTCTAATATCAGATTTTCATATAGACAGATTTATACCTAAATGAAAAAAAGTCATCCTTTCCTCCCCACCCATATATCGAAAGGGATAGCTTCTGTCTCCTTTCTGTAACTAGAGAAGGAGAGAACTGGACTGAATGAGGTCATCAGAATACTATTAATCAATTCTTATCTTTAAAAAATTTAGATTTTGCTTGGGAGACTATATGAAACCCATTAGCATGTTTGTGACAACTTTATATATTATACATTTGAGCTCATGTACTGATTATAACCTTGAGTCTTTTTCATTTTCTCTGGTTCTATCTCTTACTAAATTTCTGTCCAGTTGATAACATTTTCTCTAAACCTTCCCCTCTTTTTTTCTTTTTATTTAATTTTTAATTTATGGAATAAAAGAAGCATTTCCATAACATAGTATAATGTTTAAAAGACAATTGCACATGAAACTGCAAATCTATCACATACAACTTAATATTTCTTTTTTTTATTTTTAAAGCTTTTTCTTTTCAAAATATATGCATAGTTTTCAACATTCACCCCTGCAAAATCTTGGGTTCCAATTTTTTTTCTCCCTCTCTTCCCTCCTCTTCCTCCCCTAGATGGCAAATAATCCAATATATATTAAACATATGTGATTTTTCTATATATATTTCCACAATTATGCTGCACAAGAAAAATCAGATCAAAAAAGGAAAAAAACAATAAAGAAAACAAAATGCAAGCAAATAACAACAAAAAACTGAAAATACTATGTTGTAATCCACACTCAGAACCCATAGTCCTCTCTCTGGGTGCAGATGGCTCTCTCTCTCACAAGACCATTGGAACTAGAGCAAATCACATCAATGTTGAAAAGAGCCACATCCATTAGAATTGATCATCATGTAATCTTGTTGTTGCTGTGTACAATGTTCTATTGGTTCTACTTCACTTCATATAAGCCTCTCCAGGCCTTTCTTAAATCATCCTGCTGATAGTTTCTTATAGAACAATAATATTCCATAACATTCATATACCGTAACTTATTCAGCCATTCTCTAACTGATAGACATTCACTCAGTTTCCAGTTTTGTTTTTTTTTTTTTTGCCACCACAAAAAGGAATGCTACAAACATTTTTGCAAATGTGGGTCCTTTTCCCTTTTTTATGATCTCTTCAGGGATGAGCTCAGTAGAGACATTGCTGGATCAAAGAGTATGTACAGTTTGATAGCCCTTTGGCACAGTTCCATATTGCTCTCCAGAATGGTTGGATCAATTCACAATTACACTAACAATGTATTAGTAAAATTCCCAGTTTTCCCACATCCCCTCCAACATTTGTCATTATCTCTTCTTCTCATTTTAGCCAATATGAGAGGTGTGTACTGGTACTTCAGAGTTGTCTTAATTTGCATTTATCTGATCAATAGTGAGTTAGGGCACCTTTTCATATGACTAGAAATGTAAATCTTCCCCTTTTTCTAAACAAGCACTACCATGTACAAAGAAATCAGTTGCTATACAAACCACAAAGAGGTATGAAATATTGTCCATGTCCCTAAAGATCATGTAATCTAGTTGGAGAAGTAAGACATTTATTAAGAACTTATTATGTGCCAACAACTCTGTTAGACTCTGGGGATATGTTCTGGATCAGGACTGATTCAGACTGGTTCAATACCTCAGATATGAAATTAGAACAAAATAAAATACTCAAAGAGTACTAGCTCTGAATGAAGTTTACTCAATAATAGGATGAAAAGGTTGTTTAGTAAGGATATGACATTGGTTCAATTAGAATCAAACTCCTTCATTGCCATTAAAAGTAAGGGGAGAACTCTATCATAGCTTTGCATTCCTCAAATTGTGGAATAGAAATGTGGCATCACGCTAGCATGGATTTAAAGGTTGGAGAGAATCTAAAACATCTAGGCCAATGTCTTCCTTTTAGAGGTAAAGAAATGGAGGCCCAAAGATATTAAATGATTTGTTCACAGTTAAACATTTCTCACAATGGAAATGGATTTGGTCAGAATGCCAGTGGACTCAAAGAGAAATGTGACATTTTTCTAGTCTAAGGGATGCCAATCAATAAGTTGGACTTTTTATTAAAAAAAAAACAAAAAACAAAAAAACAAAACTTTGATCATCATGAAGCTTCCTTAAAAGTTCGAACTTCAGTCCTCTCAAGCAGACAAATATCAGGGATGGTTTTCTTACCTTTAGAGAACATTATTTTGTTCTATCTCATCTTATTTTGCTCTATTCTCTTGTAGCCCAGCCTACTTAGCAGGAAGACAGGAGATGTTGCTCCTGCCACAGAATACACACAAAAATAAAATGGTATCTTCCCTCAAGGAGCTTCCATTCTATTTGAAGTACATTTCTTTGCAGGATTCATGTACAGAAATGAAAAAAAATTGCCAAGATATCAAGGTGATGGATGGGTTTGCTATTTGTGGCTGATAAAGGGGCTGGCCACATCAATGAGATCATGATTCCATCAAATAATGAAAGGGCTAAATGAGAGGACTCTAGAATTGGAAGAGACTTTAAACAACACGTGGTACAATTTTCTCATATTACAGCTGAGAAAGGAAAATTACATGGCTTCCTTAAAATAACATGAATACAGAAATTGGATATATGCCTTTTCTTTTTAGGAAATAAAAAAAAACTTTATAACAAGAAATGAAATTATATTTAATTCAACAAGTGTTTATTATGCCAGGCACGATGTTTGGTCCTAAGAATACAAAGACAAAAATAAAATAATCTCCCTGTCCATTTGGGGTAGCTTAATTCTACTCCTGATATATGTTATATAACAAGTATGCACAATCCTTTTTTATGTTCTAGTATGTATGTGGAAATGCCTTAAAAAGAAAGTATTGTAACAATACAAGAAAACATAGAACAAATGCCAAAGGATTAGTACAAACAGTAAGTGGTGTAAAAATTTTGAAGAGAAATTATTTACAGTTAATATGATCAAAGAAGAATTTAGAGAAGAGGAAGAATCTAAGTGGATGTTAAACAGTTAATCTTGGTTTGTGGGTGAATTGAGATTCAGAGAGGTCAAGGTAACAAGCATCTATTGAGTGCCTACTATGTATTGGGCACTAAGCTAAGCTTTGGGAATACAAAGCTAGTTGGCAAAGTTGATAGAATGCCATGCTGGGAGTCAGGAAGATCTGTGTTCAAATTTAGCCCCGGATATTTACTGGCTGTATGACACCAGGGCCAGCTCTTTATTTATTTAATCTAGCAACTCTGCAATCTATACTGCTATATTTAAGTATAGGGATAGCAAAAAGCCTTAAATGCCAGACTAAGTAATTTAAATATTGTCTAGAAAATAATGAAAAGCCATTGAAAGCTTTCAATCATGAAGAAGATACTGTTATAGGAAAATTGACTTAGAAATGGTGTTTCAAATTTATTGAAATAGGAAGAGGTAGGGAGGCAGAGAAACGAGATAGGAGGCTATTATAATAGTATGGCATGAAAGATAATAACTTAGGGAATAGAAAGGAAGAGAGAGAGTTGAGAAAAGGAAGAAACACAATATAAGGGAAAGAGCATCAAATTTGCTGGAAGGGAATATGGACTCAAACCCTAGCTTACTACTTTACTACATTTGATAACTTGGGCAAGCCATTTCATTTCCCTTTCCTCAAATATAAAATTATATCAATGCCCACAATCTCCAAATCTTCTCTAATTCTAGATACTATTATCTTATGAAGTAAAAATTAAGTATGTGGAGAAAATCAGTGATAAATCCTCTTTCATACCTGTTTATCTCTAAATGTACTTTGGAGTCATATCAGAAGTATATGACCCTTTGGAACTCCATTTGGGGTTTTCTTGGCATAGAAACTGGAAGGCTTTGTCATTTCCTCCTTCAGATTCATTTTATGCGGCAATCAGAGGGTGTCTGAATCTGAATTTGAACTCAGGTCTTCCTGACTCCAAGCCCAGTACTCTGTCCACTGAGCCATACATTATTATCATCATCATTATCATTATTGTTAGATAAACTATTAGTAACATTGTTGTTATTACTATTATTAGATATAGTCCATATTAGATAGAGTTCTCACTCCTTGATCAGATATGTTTTTCAGGGAGAGCTACATCCCATTAGAACTACACTTCTGTGTGTTTTAGGATGCAAAAGTCAAGAACAGGTAGGACAATTAGATGAACTTCTAGATGACAAATTTATTTATAAAGTCTCTCTTTTGTTCATATTCCTTTATTGTTCACACAGAAAAAGTGGAAATTGATTTAAGTTTCTTTTGCCTCATTTATTTTTTTACCTTCAAGATAGCTGCCGGTTACATGGCATGGTTATATTGTTTTCAAAACATTTAAAGTATTAATTCAATAGTTGAAGGGAACCATAGGTCACCCTCAATGCTGATCATATTGATATGTTATAAAAAGAACTTTGTGCTTATGGTATGTCCAACTAGACGACAAATGTTTACAAAATAGGAAAGGAAATTAGCACAATGCATTGCATATATGTATATTTCAATAATCTTTGATAATCTCTTCAGCAGTACAAATTGCAAAACATTCTGTTCCACTCTTGTTCATATCTTCCTACAAATACTCCACAAGAGTCCATCAAGGGATATGCTGATAAATGTTTAACTACCAGCTGTTCAGGAAAGAAAAAGTATTATCAACATTTTTATAAATTTAATCTGCATTAATATTTTCTTCATCACTTTCTTAAGTCTAGACAATCAATCAAGACCTAATTTATTATTTTTTGATTTCTGAGTTGTAAATGCTCACACTGAAAATTTAATATTCAACTCTCTCTCTCAACAATAGAAAATGATTCCAGCATATCCCAAAGTCCACTCAACATATTTGAAGTCTTTCTCTAGATCTCTTGATATATATGACTTGAATACCAATGAAGCTGTCAAAACATTATAAAATGGAGACTCATTGTTTCATGTACAATGCCCTCTTTTGTATTCTGCCATATATATGGAAATGCTCTTTTTTGTGTGTTTAAATTCAGAATTAAAATTTTATCTTTATTAAGCCACTTGATTGCATACTCAGAAAGGAAAAATATATAGGGATCAGAGATATGTTCTTGAAAAGTTGCCCATAAATATGATTTTTGAAAAGTGAATCATGTTTACTTGTAAAGCAAGGAAGAATCTTTCTATAAATAAAAATACTCTACAATAACAACAAAAATACCAGTGGAAATGTCTAATTATCCCCTACTCTAACTATCGGACCATTCTACCACTTCCCCACAAATATGTCTGATATTATTCTTAACACCTTATCTCTACTCTTCCTTCTTGGAGATTCAGGATAGTAAATGCCATCCATGATGCATTCTTTGCCTTTTGGATGGCCTTCAATTTCAATTGTTCAGAGACTATGACCATTTAGCATTATAAGAAGAACACTCAAATTAAAAATAGTAGCTTTTGTTCCAGACAGAAGTTTGACATCTTAATGCACAAGTTCTCAAGGAAAATTCTGACCACCCTCTTCTTACTATTCATTTCTGGGTCTAGACTATTGCTCATCCACAGTGTTAATTCAAGACAAATGTTGAGCTGTATGAGTTGTCCATACGGGTGTATAACATAGCCTTAGCAGTCAGCTTTCTTTATCCATTTCCTCTTTCCTATGTAGTTAAGTCAAATTTTTGAGTAATTTTGGATGTAAATTTAGAAAGTTCTGCAATGTTTCAAACTGCAAACTCATCTTCAAACATGAGCAGGTCAAAGACCTCATTATCTTTAAAGGATTCCTCTTTGTCTTGGACTATGCATTGGACTTCAATCATGACAGCAGGAAATACCACTTATAAGCATATATCTCCTTGTTTTAGATCTCATCAGGAAGAAAAAAAAAAAGATCTCTGCTGTTATTTATTTCACATAACTTTGTATGATTCTAGAAAAAGTTCTTAGTTGGAACCTTCACTAAGCTTTTTTCTAAATTTGGTTTTAATACATAAAGGTGGGAAACAATGATTATAGCCATTGTTTATGATAAAGATCTCATTTCTCAAATATGTAAAGAACTGAATCAAATTTATAAGAATATAAGTTAGTCCCTAATTGACAGATGGTCAAAGGATATGAATAGGCATAAGTTTTTAGATTTAAGTTTTTAGATGAAGAACTTAAAAGTATCTTTAATTATACAAAAAATGCTCTAAATCACTATTGAGTAAAGAAATGCAAATTAAAACAACTCTGAAGTATCACTTCATATCTATCAGATTGGCTAATATGACAGAAAAGGAAAATGACAAATATTAGAGAAAATGTAGGGAAATTGGAACACTACTGCATTATTGGTGCAGTTGTGAGTTGATATTAACCGTTCTGTAGAGTAATTTGAAACTATTCCCAAAGGGCTACAATACCATGCATACTCTTTGATTCAATAATACCATTACTACATCTGTATCCCAAAGAGATCATAAAAAGGGAGAAAGGACATGCATATATAAAAATGTCTATAGTAGCTATTTTTGTGGTGGCAGAATATCAGGAATTGTGGAGAGGCCTATTGATTGGGAATGGCTGAACAAGTTGTGGTATATAAAGAAATGATGAGCAGACAGATTTAGGAAAACCTTGGAAAGATTTATATGAACTGATACTGACTGAAATGAATAAACCAGGAGAATATCGTACACAATAACTGCAACATGGTTCAATAAACAACTATGATAGACTTAACTCTTCTGAGAGATACGATGATCTAAGACAACTCCAAAAGATGCATGTTGGAAAATGCTATTTATATCTAGAGAAAGAACTATGGAGTCTGAATGCAGATTAAAAGCATATAATTTTCACTTTTTTGTTGCTTTTTCTTTCTCATTCTGATTGTTCTTTCACAAAATGATTAAGGTGGAAATATATTTAACATGATTGTATATGTATAACCTATATCAGATATCTTCTTGGGAAGAGGGGAAGGAAAGAAAGGAGAAAGAAAAAATTGAAAATCAAAATCTATTAAAAAATGAATATTGAAAACTTTTTGCAAAGGCATTAGTTAGCCATACTTTCTGGATAAATGCATAACAAATTACTTTTCACTAAATACTGAAAATATTAAATTGTAATAGAAGATTTATAAGTAATAAGAGAGAGAATAATGGAAATTGTGGGAAGTAAAGTTAGTAAATTTGTAACTGACAGTTATGATCAAATCCTCTGTGAAATTGATGAGATTATGTGGCTGACAATGTCTAAGTAATTGTTTCTGATGCTATAAAGCAAATTGATCTTTCCTCTGCTTCCTGAGCTATGGAATTTCTGTTCCATTTAGAACTTAACACCAAATTAACTTTTGTAACAAAACAAAAGAGTACATCTTATTATTATCATAAAAGTCAAAGTAGAAGGGTTGATACTGATATAAAAAGTTACACATAATTGTTGGAATATGCAAGTTAATAATTCATTTAAAGCCTTTATTAAAGTTTGAAATGAAAAAAAGAAAACTGTATATGTAATTGGAAAAAATAAAATTCTATTAAGTGCAAAAACAAAAACAAAACAGAAAAATAAACTTGTTTCTTCTTCCCATGCTTCTTCCTGATTATACAAGATAGGCTATTTGTAATCCTCTATCTTTTCGCAACAATATATGAGTTGAGTTGCCCTTCACTTACATAACTCTCTGCTTAACAAGAGTTCCTGATTGTGGTAGTTTCTAGGTTCTTTTGGCATCCTTAATCTTATGGAATATTTACTCCAATTAAACTTCCTGAGGAAATAGTAATAGTTTGTATTGGTATCTGTTCTTTTATCCACTTCCCACTTTTTAAATCATGAATAGTTTGTCTGAATAAGTTATGTTGAAATTCTTTTATTTGGCTGTTAGGTCTTCTATTTATTCTTTCTTTTTATTTTTTTTTTTTTTTGCTATAACAAATTAGTGGGCTGACTGCACAAACAGCTGATTTGAAAATGACGATCAGCCATCTCCTATGTGTTAAAATATAATCAAGTGAGGACAAAGAAATAGAAACTAAGTGGGTACCCACTGACTAGGAATCAATTGAAAAAAAAATCTATGACACAAATGTCATGGGGTATTATTGTACATTAAGAAATAACAAATATAAGGTATTCAGAGAAAATGGGAATGATGTATGAAGTGACACAAAGAAATTAAGAATCAAGGGAGTGATACATACAACGTTAATACAATGTTGTAAACAAAAGGAATCATTAAGTTGAACTCTGAGCAACTGAAGAATCAAGGACAGAAAAAAATTACTGTCCAGAAGAATGGATAATGAAACAAACTGTTTTCATCATGAAAGAAATGCAAAGAGATACTAGGACAGGCTATTACACATGTGATTAGAAATAGTCATTATATTGGGTAGTTTTGCTTAACCATTTTTATCTGTTATAAATAGAGAGTTCAATCTAAAGGGGAAAGGAAAGTTTGTTGTTGTTTTTAATTTTTCTTTCCCAGCAATGATTTTGATATCAAGAAAAAAGTACATTATTAAAATGTGTTTTTAAAAGATATAAGCAATTTTATTATTTTATTTTATTTTATTTTATGCAGGGCTCACCAAGTCCAGCTCCTCCCAACATTTTTTTAATTGTTCATGATACACAGGATGTTTATGTCACAAATATATAAGTTTGTGCATAGTCTATAATCCTTTGGTCTTTCCCATTTCTTATTCTTGAACCTTTTTTTTAATCAACAAGTCCTTAACTCTTATCTTTCATTTCCACATTTGCACTGAAATTGCCAAGCAAATATATGTTGATTTCATATGGAAGGTGTTAAGATTTCACAGAATTTTTCTACTTCCTCCTCATCCTCTGCAACAGATATTGGCAATAAGCTACAACTATCTTCATGGTGATTTTTTGGCAAAAAATTATCATGAACACTGCACTATTAAATGACCATGTATCTCACAAAATGATGATGCTGTTATAAAACCAACTCCTTTAGGTACTTTTCCAAGAATAACCTGGAAGCCTGTTATTCTTCTAACAGTAACTTCTTTTCAAATGAATGAGTGAATAAATAAAACATTCATTAAACACTTATTATGTAAATGTGCCAAGAACTGGGATTATAGATACAAATTCTGTAAATCAGTCTCTGCTTTAAGAGAGCTCATATTTTTGTCTTTTACTAATATTTATAGTGAGAAAGTCAAAATTGATGTGATTTCCTTCCTTAACAGTATGTTCACTGGATAAAGGTCCTATATTTAAATTTCCAAGAATTAATATTTTTTACACAATTATTTGTATCCTCTGATACTTTTTTTTCTACATTCTTCCGGAAGAGAATTGTACAGAACTAAGGGGCAGGTTGTATTCGTTGTTTTATGAATAGCTATGATTGTCCGTCATGGACGGACTATCAAATAGTCCATCTATTTGGATGAGCCTGTCTACATTTAGAACTGCTTTTTCACCAAACAAATATAAGCTGATAGGTTTAAAATGTTTATTAATATTTTACTTTATAATAATTTCCTTATTTATTTTCCACAATTCCCAAAGATTCTATAAAAAAAAATTAACCAATGCAGCAATTGTGTGTGTTTTTGTTACATTTGGCAAAAGTAATATTCTGATCTCCAGAGTCATTATTGGTTATTGAATTTATTCTGAGCTCGATTGCTTTTTATGTTAATTTATAACATTATAATCATGTATATTCACCCTTGATTATATTATTCTAATCTGTATCAGGTCATACAAATCTTCCCATGTTTCTCTGAATAACTTACATTCATAGTTTCTTATAATACAATAATATATAGTTATACCCACACACAATTATTAAACAATTCTCCAATTTATGGGTACTCACTTCATTTTCATGTTGTGTTGTTGTTGCTGCTATCACGCACAAAAAAAATGCTGCCATGAATAATTTTGTATATGCCATAGCATTCTTTTTCATCTTTACCTTCCTTAAATCACATGCCCAGTTGTACGATCATTGGATTAGAGGGTATGAACAATAATATTAATTTTTTTTCACAAAATTCCAAATTGCATGCCAGAACAGTCAATACAATTGACATCTCCACCAATAGTATTTTAATATACCTAAGTTCCAATAGCAATTCCAACTTGGATTGCTTCTTACTTTTGTCTATTGTTGATTCCATACTTAAAACCTTTGAGCAAGATAAAACATTTTGAGACTTATGTTGTGCTGATATAGCTATTGAAAACTCAATTCATTTCCATGCCACAATAAGCATCATAGAGGACTTTGTGGGATTTTGCATATAATAGGTCAATAAATATTTATTGAATTGAATTACTAGATATTTTTAGCAAGCATAAAGAATGAAAATGCTTTCTTGGGGTTGTTTGCCAGTCCCTGTAGTTTTATTCCTTTTAAGAAACATTTTAAAATCAACACTAGATTTGTTCATTCATGTTATGTCAACATGGCATAGAAGAAAGAGACCTAGACTTGGAGTCTGGAAACACTTGAGTTTGAATCCCAGACCTTTCACTTAGCTAACTATGTGACAATGAGAAATAGCTGTAGTCTCACTGAACTTCCTTGTCTATTTGTAAAAGAGTAATAACTTGCATAGTACTCCCTCATAATATTTCTATGAGACTCAAATCAAATAAATCATTTTGTTTCAAGTGCAATATAAGCACCAATGATGATTGTAGTGATTAATAGTAGTGGTATCTTTTTTCCTATATTTGTAACTTGGAGAAAGAACTGAGGGGAAAAGGGAGCTCTAACTAATCTTAAATCCTATCCACTGGCCAATTAATTAGCCAAAAAAATGAATTACTTATACCAAATTGCAGTGGAAGATTTCAATATTGAAAGCATGGCATATTGCCCCAAATGTCTAGGAAATGGGGCAATACCCCATCATTTTACCAACAATGTCATTTAAACCAATGAAGACAAAGCAGAAAGGATCTGGAATACCAAGATATTGGGCTTGCAAAGAAGAATTATTGAAACCTATGAGACCCCAAATAGATGGTGATATGGAGAAAAGAATACCAAATATATATATTCCACTAGAATTAGCCAGGCCCAAAAAAACTGATCTTTAAGGGACAACTTAATTTCATTCAAATTTATGTAAAGTTTCAACTATTCCCAATTAATGTTGTCATAGTAGTATTGCAAAACTAATGGTTTGGAGTTGCTAGAAGTATAAGAGGGATACTGGAGGATTTAACCTATACAGTCTTTATGCCAACTATCTTCTTCATCATGATATTTAAAATGTTTTATCTTCCATTTTGTTTACATTATTTACCCTTTTCTTTTGCCTTTCTATAGTGTTTTAAACTATGTAGCATGAAAAATAGGAAATTTCTTGGTTTAAAAGATAAAATAAAATGGTTAAGTTGGACTTTACTGTCTATTTATTTCATGTTCTTGTCTACTTTATATTTATAGAATTCCAAATAATTCCATAGATGAGCATTTGACTTAGATGAGCATTTTGAATAACTTGGACTCATGTCCATTCTGCTTTCATTTTTAAACCACAAATAAAGATTCAGCATTGGGTACTTTTCTGGTGGAGAAGCCTGTGGTCAGACCAAGCATTTCTCTCAACTTGATCAGATCCTGAGGTTTTCAAATCCAATAGTCTGCAAATATAGAAGATTTATTTGACCATGAGCAATAATTAAGAACTCCAGAGCTAATGCAACTCTTCAGAGTCTCCTCCTATTGGAGATGACATGATAACCAAGTATAACCTTTTCTAATCTTAGGCTATACCACATTTGAGGTTGGGACAAAATAAATCCATCTTTTTTAATGTAAGTTACATTGGTTTGGGTTTTTAATTAACAAGCCTTCGTTTGCCATTATTCATATCATGTATCTTTGATTTGTAGTTAAATGCTTTATTTCTTCATTTTTATAACAACTGTCCAGCATCTAGAAAAGTACACACACAATTATTCTGTGAAGACAAAGGGACATTGAAATAGTCAACCAGACATAGTTATAAATGTCCATTGTATATTCATCCAGCAATGAATCTCTGAGGATTACATTTACATTCATAAGTTAGACTGTGGAATAAAAAAGAAGTTGTTTTCAACAGTTTTGCTGTTGGAATCATAAGCATCCTATAACAGGGGAAATTCTTACTTTAAATAACATTGAGTTCAGTCTACAAAGGACTGTGGAGTGAAGGCATTGACCTTAATTATGGGAAGTGTAAGATTACCTAAATGATACACTTAGCCTTTTAACATTGATCAGATTTGTGGAATAATTGCTTAATCCTCTCCCTTCACCTTTTCTGGGTAGTCTTAGCAATACTCTCTTCCTTTTGTTTGAGCTCAACTTCCTGCTTCATTTCGTAGAACATAAAACATAATATCTTTACGTCTATCAATTGTTTCCATTTATTCTTATTGCTTATTTTCTATCCATCTCCAGTTGGTGCTCTCCCCAGCTTTGAATATAGATATATAGTGATTTATTCCCATTAAGAACCTTTTTAAGAATTCCCGGGGGCTAGTAAAAAAAAAAAAAAGCCAATTATGATCTTATCAGAGAGCAATATTATACTTAAATGAAAATAACCACCCTCATAGAGGAAAAGTCCATCAGGGAGCTTTAGAATTATGACTATTTTTATTGTGGTGGGGTTTGGGGTTTGGGGTTTCCTAAACTGAAATGAATTTCCCATGGAGAGGGGCTGGTGAGTTAAGGAAGTAGTCATAGATGTTGGTATTTTTTGTTTTGTTTTCTTTAGGTGTAGATCTGAATGCTTATCAAAGAACAGAACATTGTAATGTCAAAGACCACCAAGGGGAAGACCGGAGGTGGCTGTAATCTAGCATTTCACAACCCTTTTGAAAAAGCAGCAGTTCACAGGAGGGGTAGCTGTTGTTTTTAGCCAAGACCTAATTAACATCAAGTTATTGAGAGGCAGATGGTTAAACAGAAGAATATTGACAGATTTTTTTTTTATAATGACACCTTTCCATCTCTTTTGAACTCCCACTAAAAAGTCAGATTTCTTTGCTAAAGTAGCCAATTTTACCTCTAGCAGTTGTAGTAGCCTTTATTGAGCAAAGAACTTTGAGTAAATACATTTTATAAGATAGTCAGTGATCACAGCCATTTCCCTTTAGAATTTATTTTTTCCCCTGTATTAATGGAAAAGACAAGCCTTCAGTCTTCATCTTTTAGACTTCTAAAAGGTTTAGACATAAACATTTGACCAAACACACTAAAATCCTCACATTTATTTAGATCTTAATACATAAAAGAATTGAAGTATTTATCTGGATAAGTCAGTTATCAAACTTTTTCATCAGAAATATTCAGATAATTGAAGTATATACATAGGCAGAAACAGAAAGTTTCTTGAATCAGCTAAGTAATTATTTTCATTCTTTACCCAGCATCTCCATGAAAAGTTAGAAGAATACTCTTGTTTCCCACCTAGCTAGCTACTCAGTTTGAGTGGGAGGGAATTTAAGAGTTCTGATTGTTGGGCTTTCCCCATCTCCTTTTGTAATGCTTGACTTTGGAAATGTGAATTCATATGCTCGATCCTTTTTGATGTGCAACTGCCTTTTTCAGAGACCAAACCAACTATAGAAATCTTCCTGTCATTCTTTCTCCTCCTTTTGTAAGAACCCAAGTAGAGGGGAAAAGGAGATGGTCTTACTTAGGGATTTCATTGCTTTAAAACATTCCCATTTCAGGTGAGCTAACCCTGTAGTAAAGTGGTGCCTACAATCCCACTATAGAGTATATTAAGTTTAGATAATAATCCAGATAATTTATAAAATAAGTATTTTCTTCTAACTACTGAGCTCTTTCTGGCTATAGCATTATTGTCTTTTGAACTATTCAAAAAATTGTCACCCAATTCCCTGTTTGACTTTGTACGTATAAACAGTGTGCTCTGAAGAATCAATGCAATGACAAGAAACATATTAAAAGTAGTAAAACAAAAAAAATAGAAATAGCTTTGAAAGGTAGAAAAGAAAGAATAAGGAATTGCCATGAATAAGGATTCTATAATTTTTATTATAAAAAAAAGTCCCAATTCACTTAGCATGCTATTTTGGTAAATCATTTGACCCAAGTTCATTGCAGGCAAATCCTGTTAAAAATATACATACTATATATTTACACACAAATCCAGGTAACAAGGCTAAAGTTGAGGTGTAAATCAATTTCTAAACCAGTTGTTTTTGTCCTTATAAAGTCAGCTACTAACTAAAAATGGATTGTATTTTCACTCAGGCATGTGGAGAGGTAGGAACAGCTTTAAAAGAAGAGACTTGTAGTGCAAATGTTAAGAATTTCATTGAAGCAGCTCAGCTCTTATCAATGAGATCCTTACTATCTTTGGTTAACCTATGAGGCCATGGTTGTTTCGTTGTCACATAAAACAAAAAACAAACAAACAACAACAAAAACAAACAGTTTGTATAATACAGAGGAGATGCAACACTGGGAGCATATAGGGGACTTGGGAAATTCTAACAATATTTAAGCCTCCCCTTTAAAACCCAGAATTGTGTAAGGCTTGTTAGAAAAGGTAGCAGCAAGGTTGGACTGGCAGCTAGGAACCAGTTTCCCTGATAAGACACATAAATAAGAGGTAAACAAGTTGCTTAAAAAGGCATCAAATTAAGACCAATATGCACACTACTTTGAGCAGAGAAATGATCACACTGTACTTTCTTTTAAAAAGCAAAACCCTCTCAGGGCGACCTTCTAGCCGACTCCCAAAGGAGCCTGGTAAACCTAGAGATGCTCCGGGTTAGCAGTACAGTCTCAGAGATTTTCTGCAGCCTCAGAGACTTGCTCATGAGAAAAGATCAAGTCAGTGCTGAGAGGCTTTCGAGTTCATTTATGAAGAAGAGTCTTTCGAGGGAGCAGGACTCTCTGCATTCTTGCCAGGCTTTGCAGGGCTCATACCTGACACAGAAAGCTGAAGAGACGTTACAGGTGATGTGCTGGCCAACAATCCCTCTCTTTCTCTTTTCTTCTGTTTCATTCTTCGGTTTTGGAACCAAATTTTGACTTGAGTGTCATTCAGCTGCAGGGAGTGGGCTATTTCTATGCGGCGAGCCCGGGTTAAGTACTTATTGAAATGAAACTCTTTTTCCAGTTCAGTAAGTTGCTTGGTGCTGAAATTTGTGCGTATCGTGCTCGAGGGGCTGTGTACTCCATACTCGGAGAGTTTGCCTGGAATGTATACAATGAATCAGTGAAGAAAGATTAGGAGAGAGACTAAAAGAAGGCATAAAGAAAACAAAAATAGAGGTCCAAAGTTAGCTATCAAACTGTTCTCCCCGAATCAAAGCCCTCACTCAAGGTGAACAAAAGCGTGAAGGTAAGTGAACCCTTATCTATAAGGAGTTTTCTCACTTCGATTTACTGAGAGCTCTGGCTACATTCTTAGTTTGAAGTTAATCACGAGTATCAATGTTGAACTTAGAGACGTATTCAATGAAATTCTCGTCTTTCATTGGCCTGGATGAGGTGAGACCTGGCTTCCCTAAAAAAGTTGATGTTTTAAGTGAATACTTAGACAACTCTTTGATTCAAGAGGGAAGAATGGGTAGCTAGAGGCATCAACTCCCAAAGTTAAGGTTTACTTACTTTTCTTGGGGGCGTTTCTTTTCACTTTCATCCATTCAAAAGTGCTAAGGGATGTGGGAAGTCCCGAGGCTGGAGACACTGACTTGGGGTAAGAGCCGGGCGCTGGGGAGACTGCCTGGAAGCCTCCGGCCGGGCTATCCATTTGCTCTTTGAGACCCTGAGGGAAGGGGCTGAGCTCGCCAAAGGCGCCGTAGTCCACTTGGCCACTGAGAATGAAAGAGCCACCGCCCGAAAAGACTGCCGAAGTGGCGTAGTGAACTTGGCCGGCCACTCCGTCTTCGGCCGGGGGCCCGAGGCTGCCAGCGAAGTCGTAGGCGGAACCCTGTGGCAGAAAGCTGTAGTCTGCAGCAGGTGCGGCTCCCGTCTCGTAGGCGCCTTCAAGGGTGCACGGAGCAAACGGAGGGGGGCCCGAAACCCGGGTTGGGGCTGGGGGCGGCGGCAGCTGCGGCGGGGGCGGCGTCGGAGTAGGAGGCTGGGGCTGGGGTTGGGGCTGCGCCGGGGCAGGAGGCACCGGCCGAGTCCCAGCCGCGGCGACGGGCAGGCAGTTCACAAAGGCGCCCTCCCCGCCCAGGGGAAAGGCAGGCTGCAAAGCCACAGGCCTGGGATCTGAGCGGCAGAACTTGGGGGAGAAGGTGAGCACCTCTCCGCACGAGATGTATTCCAGGTACGAATTCATGACCCAGTCTGACGGCTCAAGGGCAGCAGGTGGGGCCAGAGGGACTACAAGGCGACCCCGGAGGCAGCGGGACTGTCCCGGCTCCACCGTCTTGTCTTGCCTTTGACTGCCTTGCCTGCCTCGCCTCTGCTACACCAGCTTCTCTCGCTGAGCCATTGCAAGCGGTTTGGGAGGTAAATATTGCCCTAATATACAGCCAGGGGCGGCCACGTGCTGCCTACCGGCCAATGATTGTCTTCTCCGCAGAGCACACCGCACAGAGCTTGGGCGCTGCTCGCACGCGCTGCTGCCAGCCCTGGAGGCAAAAACTTTGCCAGGGGAGAAAGAAAGCCCTTAGCCAATGATCGTTCGACGGGATTCTGGAGACCCCCCAAGACTACTTGGGAGATCGACCCTTCATGGGTTCTGAGAATTTCGAAGGGAGGAGAGAAGCCGGTTACAAACTGAGCCTAGGACAGGTATGAGGCGGGGATGGGGAGGAGGGGAAAGGAGGAGGGAGGGAAGGAAGAGAGGAAGATGGGACAGGAGCTGGCTGGCTGGCTTAGTGACCAGCGAAGGACCAAGACTCCTGAGTTTTCACTAGACTTTTTTTGGATTGAGTGTGTGATGGCTGGGTTTGTGAGGGATTAAAACGAAGTAAGAGACTGGAGTCTAAAAGGCTACTCCCTGACACTACTAGAGGGAAAACAAAGTCACTCCTTTCTCTCCTCCCTTTTTTCTCTCCTAGTGCTTCTTCGCTTACAGTTTTATTGGCACCGGTGTTTTTATCCTTCTCCTCTCCTAAATCTGGACCAGATGTTGGGGGGAGGAGGGGGGTCCTACTTATGGGATGCTTTGCTATGGAGTTTGCGTACCTGGGCCTGACGTGGCATCAGCACATATTTCTGACAGCTGTTTTCAGCTTTTCTAACAAAATTTCCCTTTCACCTCTTTCCACTTTTTGTTATTGAGGTGATCTTCCAAGGGTTAGTAGGGAGTGTCTGGTTTTCACTTAGGTAAAAGTGTTACATCTGTTTGGAAATTCGACAGGTTCTCTATTCTCCTCTTAGACCATTTGACCACAATTGCACAAATAGTGGAGAAAGCTTTCTTGCTGGCAAAAGATCCACTTTCCTCTCTCCTCTCCTCACATCCGGGCTTCCTCTGTCAGAAGCATTGTCAATGCATCACAGCCGCATATGTTCTCTCTGAGGCGTTTGGCTCGAGGGCTAAAAGGCATCCTCGCCTGGTTCATATTGAGGAGGCTTGGATGTTCTTGGACCTCGCGGCAATTAATGCTCCTCTTCCATCAGATAAGTGCTGTGTCGTCTCCTGCGAGTGAAATCTGAGGGCTTACAATGTTAATGGGCTCAAGTCTTTCCCTAGATAATATGGTTTGTTTACTGAGTGGGGAGAGACGGGAAATAAAAGTACAATTGGCACCGGAAATAAAGGAGAGAAGAAGGGTTACAAAAAGATTTTTGCCTCATCAAACTTTCCAATTTCACCTCTTTTTGTTTTTAATTTTGATGTCCTTGAGCAACAGAGAAAGGAGAGAGATAAAATAAATTGACATCTCCCTTAAAAAAAAAATAAATTAAGGCTAGGGAAAGTTGTTTTCTTGTAGCAATGTAAATGAAACACGGAGGCAACTTCTTTTGGCTTATTCAAATGAAAACCTGGTCTATTACACACTATTGCTGAGGAAGGTTTGTAGGTTTTCTTCTTGTTTTACTGATCCTCTTACTGAGAAGTTCGTTTGAGCCCTTTCCTAATCTACCACTCTGTAGGTAGACTCTGTAGGTCTAGTAAACATTAAGGTGTCTGTCCAGACAGTCATTTCCATATAATTATTGAGATAATGTGTATAAACAACGAGGTTCAGTAGCTGCAAATGGCCCAGGGGCTATACAGTTGAGCTGGAACCAAGATGGAAAGGGAAAGTGGGGAAAGATTTAGGTATTCAGGTGGCTTGTGAAGCTAAATCCTCTTGGATTTGATTGAAAAATGTCTTGATTCTGCATTCCAAACAGAAAGACACCCATTGACCTTGAGCTTAGTGCTTTCAAATAGAAAAATAGAAAAAAGTATCCAAATAGAAAGTCAGAAAATAAAATTTTAAAAGAGAAAAGGATTCATTTCATGACCCATAAACACAAGAGCAGTGATAGAGAAATGTTCCTTCAGAGTTCAAATTCAAAAAGTCTTCTTCATCCCCCAACCCCTTTTGAACTCACAGATGCTAATTCAATATAGTTCCAAATGTCCCCACATTCACTCCAACTGTGACATAGCAATCATTTTGTGGGGGAAGGGAGAACCAACATTCACAGTACTTCATCAAAAAATTCTGGGATACTTTTAAAAGGTGCCTACACATATCAGCCTCATCACAGTTACAACTCAGTTCTAAGGGCTCTGGGGCATACTACTAAAGATAAACAAGAAAACCAATAGTTCTTAAAATGAGAAGGGGTAGTCACCAATTGCTACAGAAAGTTTAGGACAGTTAGAACATTTAGAGCTCATCAAATTGGGGGAATGTCTAGCCTATTGAATTGATACCTGTTCTTACATGATCAGGAAAATTGGACCAAGTTGAGCAATTCTTCAACTCTGGTAGGAACAAAGACCAAAAGTATATGGCTAAACATGCCCTAATTCTGGTTATGGATCAGATTCCTTTTATTATGTGGCTTTTTATGTTTGGTAAGAGGAGGAGGGGTGGCTGGAGGCTTCCTTGAAGCAGAGTATAGACATTTATTCTGTTTAGTTTTAGAATTTGGGGTACAAATAGGAGGAAAGATGGAGCATCAAAGAATAATATAAATATTTTAGTTTCACAATGAGGGGGGCAGTTAATGAAGATGCCATTTTTAGATGGCTGTTGGCATCACATGAGAAAATGATTTCATACAAAAACTAACTTTTCTTTTAGTCATTCTCTTCTCCAATACTACTATTAATAATAACAATAACCAGATGATGATGACAACGATGATAGCTTTGGGATCTTTTGATGAATCTGAGGATTGAATGAAATAAACTCTGTCTAGTCTTATTCCCCAAAAGGAGCTTCTATTGCAACAAAAACAAAATGTTTGCGAGCCAAACAAATCAGGGAAGCACTTCTGGCCTGAATCATTGAATCATTTTCTCTCTCCCCTTTCTCTCTCTCTGTGGTAAAAGGAATCTCTCTCTCTCTCTCTCTCTCTCTCTCTCTCTCTCTCTCTCTCTCCCCATCCCCCCATCTCTTCCCCCCCTCTCTCTTTCTCTACTCCCCCTCTCTCCTTCCCACTTTCTCCCCACCCCCCATCCTACTATAAAGCTACACTGGAAAAATCCCTGTTTGAAATTTTCCAGAGGGTGGGAGAGTTTTAAATTGGCTGCAAATGAAAGAAGGAAAGATAATGACAAATAAGTAAGATTCACAGAAACCTAAGGAAAAGTTGAGGTTTTCCTCTTAAATACTCAGAGAAAGGAATGACAATAATGGAGTGCCTTTTTCCAACTTAAAGATTCTCTGGAGCTCAGTTGTCCTGCTGCGTCCCAGTACTGAGGAGACTTCCTCTCAGTTGGAATTGACAGCATTGGGACTAGCCTCAAGTCCTGTTGATGTAGGAATGCTTTGATAACTCCCACTGCCCTATTCTTCATAGTTTCTACCACTTTCAGACATTAAGTGTTTTAACTGATTTAAAAGTGGAACCCTTTTTACAGAAAAGGCCAGAGAGATACAATTTCCTCAACCTTTAAGATTATTCGTAACAATTCGCTTAAAAACTCCTATAAGCAATAGCTTTATTACAAGCATGTCTCCCTTTTTCCCCCAGTCACTTGCATGATCAAACTGTCCTAAGAGAGATTTCCCTAAACCTAAGAGCAAGTACACATTGGGGAAGCCAAGTGTGTGTCTAATAGAAGTTTTATATTTCTGCTCTCCCTCTAAATCCTTCTTACCAAACAGACAAAAAAACAACAACATAACCCTAAACTATTTATATTAAAAAATGAGTACTGTTTTCAAGAAATCTGAAAATCTTAGCTGATGGGGGATGTAGTGAGGTAAGAAGTAGGGAGGCTGAAGCTATAATAATAATTTGCATTTATATAGAGATACAGGGTCAATAATGCTTTGGTCTCACAGCAACTTCTCAAGGCAGGCAGGGCACCACCCATCATTATTCCTACCTGTAGATTAGGGAACTGTTCTATTGAGAATTTACAGCTAGTAAGTGTAGACTCCAAAAATCTCATTCGCACTGTCTTTACACCAAAACTCTTTGCACTATAGCATGAGGGAGTAAAGGTACAGGCAGTCTAACCACCTAACCATCATTAAATTTAGGACCTAATGAAACAATTCCTATTGAGAGGGATATCAATTCATAGTTTAAGTAGTAGGGAGCAGTCTGATGAGTGTCAAAAATGCTGGAAAACTCAGAAGACTTGGGGTACAATCTTTTTATTACTTTCTAGCTATTTGGTGATGAACACTCACCTTCCCCAAAAATAGGGACATTTGCTCTGCCTACCTCACAGAACTGTTGAGAGAGATGCTTTTTATAAAGATGAATCTGTATTAATTGTGAGCCAAATTCAAAAGATGTTTGCTGCCTGAGGATAAAGAGAACAGGAGTCAGATCAGTAGAACTAGTTGAAATGTGAGGGGCCAATGGGGCTAGGATCAAAATAAGAAAGGGAGACAAGTAGGAGGAGTCAGAAGAGGAGAAGATCTAAAAAAGGGAAAAAAACAGAAACATTTGGAAGACCACTAAAGAAATTTTTGAAGCTACTTGTGTCAGGCCTCAAAGTAAGTAAGGGCAAAAAGAGCCAAACTGAGGACTTTTGAATTAGGGAAGTCAAGTTTTGTCAGGTTTTTATGTCAGAATGTAGAAGCAGATTGTTCTCCATACTTGTGCAAAACGTGTATTTAGCAATTCTGTGAGGTTAATGGAGTACTGTGTCATTAAACGTTTTCTCATCTCATTGGGATCTCTTTGGAGATGTCTGAGGCTCTGAGAAAAGAGAAAGGAGTAAGAAAGAAAGAGGGGATGGACAGAGATAAAGAGGAAAGAGGAGAAGGAAATGAATCAAGGAAAGAGGAAAAAATAAAGAAAGGGAGAGAAGGGAGAGACGGAGATAGATAAGCTCCATTTCAACTCTCAACAGTTAGATTTAGGTGGACTTTAGGACAGGAGATTAGCAAAAGGATTGATTTGAGTACTCCCATCTTTCCCTCTCAGTGTGTTGGCATAAAATTGGTCTGTGGATTTTCTGATCTGCTTTTGACATTTTTTTCTGCCTAGGTCCATGCCCAAACTAGAAGAAGAAAATTCTTTCCTCCCATCAGGGATCACACTGGTATGTTAAAGAAAGATTGAACTAGTTGGTTGTTCCTCTAAATTGCACTCTCAAATGTCCTGCCTTCAAGAAGAAGACTCTCAAAAAAAAAAAAAAGTAGGTGGCTTCCTTCTTCCAATCAATCTGACTCTGGGTATTGCTATGAAGCTGAGTGTGTGGACCCTGAAAATTTAATCTTGTCTTAGAAGCTGGTGGTGCAGTAGATACTATGCTGGGTCTAGTATCAGGAAGACCAGAGTTCAAATCTGGCCTCAGAAGCTTACTAGCTGTGTGACCCTGTGCAAGTCCTTTAAATCATTGTTAGTTTCAGTTTGCTCAATTATAAAATGGTAGTAATAACAGTACCTACCTCCAAGAGTTGTTATATCAAATGATATGATATTTGTAAAGTGCTTAGCTCCTTAGTGTGTCTAAATAAATACTCATTCTCTCCCTTTCCCTTGTCCTTGTTACAAGATGTAGAAATGAAAGACTTGGATTGACTCTTCAGTCCTATACCTTCCCCTGTCCAAAGGGTGAAGGAGCTCTTTTAACTTAGTTACTTCAGATCAACTGTCTGGAGAGACAGTGAGAACCCTGGAAAGTACAGCTTAGACCTTAGCTCTATGGGGAGAGAAGTTCTATTCCTATGAAGATGGGTCAAATGAAATCAAAGTTTAGGATTTACCTTCCCTAGAATTAAACTACGCCCTTGATTGTACATGTATAATCTATTACAGATTGCTTACTGTATTAGAAAGAAGGGAAATAAGAGAGGGAGGGAAAAAGAAATTGGAACATAAAATCTTATAAAAATGAATGGTTAAATTCATAAATGGTTAAATGTAAAAAAAAAAACTCTTTGCATTTGGAGAAATAAAAATCTCCTTGAGGAGATTCTCTGGTCATTACTAACTAAAAATAATATAAAAGTTTGGGTGAAAGATGATGAAAGAGAAAGAAAATGGTTTAGAGCAACCCTTCACTACAAATAGGAAAAGAACAATATTTCTAGAGAAAAGGTAGTATTCTTTTATTTTCCTTCCCTCCCTCCCACCTCAGTTCTTTACCTATCAAATGTCTGCCTATCATCATACTGGAAAGATTTGGAATTTTAGCCTTGTGATGGATTGTATATGTGTTAATCTGGTATCCAGCAATAGCTAAGCAGAGAGATGCCTATCTACAGAAAGGTAAACAATTATTTTTAACAGAATTTTTATGTGTTTGTCATTGTTGTAGAATTTATATTATTTTCAAAGTCTAGAATAGAAAAACAAACCTTAAGGTCAGAGAATTTTTTTTCCTCTCTTTATATCCCCAGCACAATATCTGCCAAATAAGAGATATTATATATAAGCTTTCTGATTGCTTTTTAACCACAGTAACTCATGAACACAAATCAATTAAGATGGAGCAGGATCTGTGATATATCTCAGGGAGTAATCCCTTGTATGAAAACAAATTCATGAAATTCAGAATTGGAAAGAACCTGAGAGATCATTTAATCCAGCCCAACACATATTTAACTAAGAACAACACTCCCCACTCCCACAACATTACCAACAGGTGGTCATCCGGCTTTTCCTTGAAAACGTCTAGTGAAAATGATCCCACTATCACCAGAAGTAGCCTCCCTAGAGAGTATTAAAGAAGTTTCTAGTCTGATCCTATGTACTTTAATTAATAATCACCTGCCATTTAGCTAATACCCTGCCAAACTTCCTCGGGTTCTTGTACCTCAGGAGGCAATGTTACTTCAAATAAGATCCCAAATTCCCTTGGATTCTTTTGGTGGGATTGGGAATTGCATCTTAGCCAAACTGGTTGCTGGCAGAGATAGAGACCTGCATAATTCCTTCTGGAATTTGAAGAGGATTAACTACAAGGCTTGGCATGATAGGGGGAGGAAAAAACGATTGATGTATCCCAACTAAGAACAGAGGAGATAAGGAAGGCACAAGACTGAATGTCAAAAATCCCCAGGGATAAGAATTTTAATCCAAACTATCAATAATAGTAGGTGAGATTAAAGTTATGAAAAGCTTTACACACTAATTGATTCTTTTTTAAATTTTTTTTCATTTATTTAGTATTTTATTTTCCCCAGATACATGTAAAAACATTTTTTACATTTGTTTTTAAAACTTTGAGTTTCAGATTTTCTTTTTTCCTCCTTCTTCATTTCCCCTCATTGAAGAAGAAAGCTGTTCCATATAGATATAGTCAGGCAAAACATTTCCATATTACTATGTTGTAAATATATAATAATAATCATAATAAAACATATACTCCTCCCAAAAGAAATCCTCAAAAAAAAGTTTTTTTTAAAAAGCATACTATGCAATCTCTATACAGACACCATCAGTTCTTTCCCTGGATATGGATACCATTTTCCATCATAAGTCCTTCAGAGTTGATTTGGATCATTGTATTGATTGAACAGCTTTATTGACTCATTTTCTACAAATCACCCAAAATCCTGTGTTGCAGTTATCATATTCATTTTCCAGATGAAAATACTGAGGCTCAGAGAGATTAAGTGATTTATACAATAATAAGTAGAAAAACAGGACTTAGAGGGATGTCTTGTGTGATTTCTACTACATTAATGCTTTTCAATGTGTGTTCTGTTTCATCAAATAAGTCATTTAACCTCTGTTTCTTGTCAATACAGAATTTATGAAGTGTAAAAGTGCATGACATTGTAATGAGCTTTGAATACTTCTTTTTAGGAGGAACAAGAGAGTGGTGGAAGCAAAGTAACCTTAGATAAGGTCCTTCTGCCCCACAAAGGAGATCATTAGATGAATCTCAGTGATCTGGAACTGAGGAAGACATCTAGCCCAGCCCCTCATTTCTGAAGAGAAAAACAGGTCAGGGAAGTTGGACAACTTTCTTGGGGTCACCAAGGGGAGTTGCCTTCAGAGATGGAGTTTGAACTTAAGTTCTCCCATTCCAAAGCCCTGCTAGTTCTGTGGTATTTCCCTCCTCCATCACCAAATAAGAAGAATGTATGTGTAAATCACAAAGGGAAAGGGGAAAAAACCTGAAAGTAGGTTTGTTAGAGAGGGGATGTCATTGGCATTCTGCTCTTTAATGGGTCTCCCTCCTCTCAGGTGATGTAACTAAAGCTTTACATAATTTCTTAAATACCTCCTAAGGAGGAAATAACAAGTGGAAAAAATAGGCTTAAACTTTCTGCCACCTAACAAAAAAAAAGAGTTTACCCTGCAGAAAGAAGTGTTTTGTTTTGTTTTTTTAATGGGCCCCTTTTGAATTTGGTTTATTAACCCTCTCAAATAGAAGAATCTTGTTAGATTTTAAGACCAGTTGTAGATTCATTTATGTCTTGTGAATAATAATAATCTGAGGGTCTAGCACAGTGTTCCTAGTGCCTAGGATAATGTCTTACCCAAAGAAAATGCTTAATAAATGTTTGTCCAAGCAATCAATAAGCACTTGTTAAGAACCTCCTATATTCCACAAACTGTGCTAAATTAGATTTAACTAAATGTGAAAGAAGAATTTAGAGATCCTTCCCATTCCCTCTCACCCTCCCCCTGGCCCCACAAGCATACACATTCACACATAAAAAAAAAAAAAAAAAAAGAAAGAAAGAAGCATCAATTTCATATTGGTAAATTGTTTTAATGATAATTTTGGCCATAAAAATGCTTAAGGTTACCTTCAAGTTCAACCACAAATTTCCCCTCCTTTTTCCATTTATATATATCTTTTGCAAGTAAGTTAGCTAACCAATCATTTTTAACTCTGCCCTTGAATATTGAACTTAAGTATTTTTTGTCGATTTTTAAAATGAATTACTATCTTCTTTGATTCTAATTTTTATATGCTCTTTGCAGAGATTTCTTTGCTGATGACTGAGGGAAAAGAAGAGTTGGGTGTTTGCCGATAAAAGTGGGGACAGTCTCTGTGTTTATCTATTTGTATGTCTCTGTCCTATGCAAGTGTGATGAAGAGTGGGGGAAATGGATCTGGATGTGTAGAAGAGAGAGTTGAGTAATAGCAAAAGTGGCGTTTGGCAGGGTCTCCCTGTGGGTGTTCCTTGGGTGGCAATGTTTGGCACAGGCAGTGTGACAGAGATATAATGGGAATGAAAGGCTAGCGGGGGGCTGGTGCGGTTGCTATCTGTGGTTACCCAGATAGGTCCCTTTTTACATTCCTCTTGTTACAGAGAAGAGGTTTGATCTCTACTCCCCTCCCTGCTGGAGCTAGGAAGCTGCGGGTTTCGCCCGTTAGCTCTGTCTCCTCTGCTTGTGGTTTCTGGTCGGTTCCCAGCTGGCCCAGACTTGCTCTCAAGTAGGAGGAACCGCTGTCGAGTAAGAAGTGCACATCGGGTGATTGATGAACTCTTAATAGAACCAGCCTCCCTCCCTTCACCCCCTCCCCACGCACACACAACACCCCCCTCTATCCGTCCCAAGCCACCTTCTTCCTTCTTACCCAGGTCTTTAATTCGGCTCCTTGCTGAGAAGGCAATGCTTCAGTCAGTAAGGCTGATTTACTCACCGTTTGTCTTTCAGGAAAAATTTCAGGTAGTATTTAGTAATATCCACCTACTACCCCTCCCCCAAGCCTTACATATCACATAGACACAGTCTATAACGTCGATATTTCGTGGTCACAAACAGATGCTAATGAACGTGGAGTCACGTAGGTATCCAGCCGACCAACCCGGGCTCATAGCTGCAGAGACGGGCCTCCTTTGTGCCTCTAGTCTGGGGAGGAGACAACTATTGTTCCCAATGGGGGAAGGAAGGACGCTTGGGTAGACGAGCCCCGGTCAGCTACAACCCCTCAGTTTCTCGTGTTTACCTCTCACCCCCGCGTCTCCCTCCCACCCACTTCCAGCTCCTAGGCCTTCCCTTCTAAGCCTTAAAAGCGCCTCGGGATGCTGCAGGGAGACTGGGAAACGTTTGCAACGAGAGGGTGTGGCTATTTCCTTTGTGTTTTGTCTGCAAATAGCTGGCCATTGCTAGTAAGAGACTGGGAATTGTCCTACTGCTGAGAAGGAGCTAGGGAGATGGTATAGAGATGGAGAGGAAGGAGATATTACCAATTCCTTCCCTTTGGACTCACTTGAAACCCATTTTATTCCCTAGCCCTTGCCCTTCTATCCATATTCCCAGTATACAAAAGGAAAGGATCAGAGAGCACCTTCTACAAGGGCTTTATATTAGGAAAGGAAGAGGAAATTACAAGGACTTTTAATCTTTACTATAATCTGGCAAATATACGTTGGGTGTTTCATCTTAAATCCTTATTGGAACGTATTAAGGCAAGTTCCTCAAATTTCAGACTGGTATGGAAGGTATGTTTGCTTCAGGTCTACGGCTTTCCTTACATCCTAATTTATATTGGTGTCTCTTTCAAACACTTTTTCCTTCACATACTCTTTACTTCAGTCCTACCTAGGTTTTTACTTCTCTGATATCTTGTGAGCTAGACATAAGTAACCTAGACTTCCAGTCTAAGTTCTTCTTCCCGTAGAATGCCATGCTGTGAGGGATTCTCTCTGTGCAAATAGTATCTTTTTCATGCCCCTGGAAACTGCTAGTATAATGCATTTAATTGATTTTACCTATGTCTCCTTATTGTTTCTGCCTGGTGACAACTTCCAAACTTCTCTATTTCTAGTGCTGGCATCATCATATTCAAAGTCACTTAGACTTCTAGCTTTGTTTTCTCTACTCGATTCCCCTCTTCAAACCATTCTTCATGTTGTTGCTGAGGTGATCTCATTAATGTATAGGTCTTATTAAGATCATCAAACTCCAAACTGTTCATGATTCTCTACCACCTACTAAATAAACTATGAACTTTTAGTCCTTACATTTAAGACCATACATAATGTAGTTGCAACCTACCTGTTTTGTCTTATACCATAATGCTTACTTTGATAGTCCAGCCAAACTATACCATTCTCTGTCCACCTCATTCTTGTCTGACCCTTCTGGTCCTTGTGTCTTTGTTCATACTATCCGGACTTCCTAATCTCTTTCTCCATTTGTTAAAGTTCTTAATTCTTTCCAAGCTCAACTATATCCTCTAGAAGGAAAGAGTGGCACTTACCCTGGACCGCTCCTTTGTAATTATCTCATTCACATCTATCCTATTTATTTCCATACATATATTTCCCATCACCACTATTTCCATAAAATTATAAGTTTCTTGAGAACAGTCATCAGCAATGTGCACATCTTGTGCTGAACAACTGCTTTCTAAATGCCTAAATATCTGTGAGTCAACGATTCTATTCCACTGGCCCTCAGACCATGAACTGCAATGCCAGGCTCAAGTACTTTTCTACTTTGGAAGCGTAGCAGTAGGGCAGTAAATGTTGACATCTTTCCTGACTCCAAATCCAACCCCAGATAATCATCTAAGTATTTGATCTTGATAAGCATTGTCACTTTTGATTTCGATGGGAAAAGGTTTTGAGGAAGCAGAAAGATGCAGCTAGCATGACACAGCAAATAACAACAACGATAATTATAATAATAAAAGCACTACACTTAGAATCACAAGCCATAGTTTCAAAACTGTCCACAACAATAGGGTGACTGAGGGCATTGAAAGTCAAATGTTTCATTTAATGTGGGGGCAAATATGTATTAAAGGCAAACCTTGACCTCAGGTTTTCCTGACTTCCTATCCACTTTCCCATGCTGCCTTATTATTACCATTATCACCTTTATTCTACCTTTGTTGTACCCATTCACCCACCAAATCCCAACTAAGGCTCTGAACATTCTTCTCCCCATTAAGCTTGCTCACAAAGGACCACTAATAAATGAATTACTAAAAATAATAATACAAGATCTCAGAGGGGTAAACCTCATTTCAATTCCCTTGTGTATCTCCTGTGTCTTTGGGATGAATAAGCTCCCTTGAATCACTATGCCATTCCTGTATCCATGGTGATGTTCACCATCATCATAAACTCCCTTGTCCTCTCTAAGATGGTTATGCTGTCAGCCTATTGGGTTACATTACCTTCAATATCTTTTAAAAATTCTGTTTTTCAGTTTTAAAGCAAATGACCTGAAGAAAACTAATAATTTCCTGTTGAAGAAGACTGCTGCCCTATATAGAACCCAAGGAGATTTCACAACCACCACTTTTTCTTGTAAAGTAAAAATAAGCCCTTTGGTTCCACAAAACAAGTCTATGCCATATGTAGTATTGGGAGTAAGGGATGAAATGTTCCTCTCATCAATGTCAGAAACGGGAATGGTTCATATTAGGATTCAGGTAACTTCCATCTGTGGCTCCCCCGACCTCTACCTTTTGTATAAAAACCCCAACAGATGGAGAGCTTAAACTCACTAACCGCCTGTCCCAGTATATTTCTTCTCAGGACCATAAGGCTAGAGACTGAGAAGAGAAGACAAGAGTAACCAGTATAGGTAATCACTATCTTTTAATATCCCTTACAGATAGAAATTCGAAAAATCTTGTTCAGCAAGGTTAGCAGCCTCTAGGGCTTCAGAAACCAATTCAGTTGATGTGCTTCTGCAAGGGTACAAGGCAAGGAGAAAAGAAAACAGAACTCTCTCTCTCTCTCTTCCTCCCCCACTCTCTTTCTTTCTCTCCACTCTCTCTCCCTTCTTTCCTCCCTCCCTCCCTTTTTTCCTCTTCCCTTCTCCTTCCTCTTCCCTTTTTGAGTTTCTCTTGGTACAAATAGATGATTGACTTCATGATTCTATCAGAGGCAGATTTTTCTCTGTCAGATCTCTGGATGAGATCAGGGTCTGAAAATCAGCCACTAGAATCTGAATGTAACAGCTCATTCTTTCCTAGTCTCCCTTTCCTAGGCTCATAACTGACACTAACCCTTAGATTTGTATACCCACACCAAATCTAATATGTAGTTGGACATATAGAGCTACATGGTCTCAGTTTCCTTGACTGCTGTGACCAACTTTGTCCCTTCTTTCATTTTTTCTGTTCAGTCCTATTCCTCTACCTTAATGAACTGAAAATGGTGAGTGGGTCGATGTGTTAGATTCCCTAACAGGGGTGCACAAATTCTCACCCCCAACTCCCACATCGCCTTTGCCTAGTCTTAGGAAGAACCCTCTGGTCTGACTTGCTTCACTATTCAGTCCCAGTGATCCTGGGGTCCTCTCAGGCCCCATCTCACCCACACAGGCCCACAGCTGCTTCCCTTCAACCTTGTCTTCAAAGTTGTTCAGAGAGATATTTCTCCTTCTACTTATCCCTTCGAGAAAGAAGAGAATAGACGTAGGAAGAGGGAGTGTCTGGAATCCCGAGAAGTGGTTCCTCCTCTTTGGAAAACTTGTGGAATCTTCCAGAAACCAGGGCCTAGGTTTAAGGACCATTCCCTTCTCTTGTAATCCCATTCCACCGAAACAGCTCTCCTTTGTCTGGTTCCCACAACGGCGATCCTTTAGAAATCGGCCAACACAAAGACGCTAGCTTTGCATCCCTTATCCCCAGCAAACCTCCTCCCACACCGAGCCCAAGACCTAGTCAACTCTGTAAGAGATCTCATGGGACTTTAGACTGAGTCTTTGAGTTTCGATCCAGCACCTCTTTAACTGATCCCCTCCTTCCCGCCCTCCTCACCAATCCCCAGCCTGCAGCGGGCGATGGAGGACTTCATTTGCTTTGTGTTTCTTTCGAAACAATGGCCAGAACCCAGCCCAACCATGTGTGCTCTATGGCTAGAATAACCGGTTTCTTTCCCAAAAATTTTTCGGCCAAATCACTGACAGAACAAAGAAGAGTTTCCAGGCAGTCTGGCCTCAAGACCCAGATTCATTCCGCGATCCCTGGGATTCTTCCGCTTCTCCTTCCCCTCCCCCACCATCTCTCCCTCTTCTTTCTTTATTTCTGAGAACTGGCAGTCGAAGAGGCGGTTTTGCGCCTCGGTAGATAGAGCTGCTTTTGTGAGCTTCTCGAATTAGGCTGAAAACTAAGCCTCTTAGGCGAAGTTGAGTCACGGGGGAAGTCTGGGATGGGGATGAAGAAGGCACGCTGGAGACGGGGATCAAACCCTGAGAGGTAACTCTTCGAAATAAAGGTTTGCAGACTCTTGCAGTTAAGGAGGGCATTTTATTTTGCTTGGGTTCTGATGGTTCATAGCATTAATTGCAAGTTCTAAAGGAGCTGAATTTATGATGGAGACCAAGGCGGGTAGTTTATAATTGATGAAGTTTTAAATGGATATGTGGAGAGTAGGGTAGGTTAGTATATGCCAAAGTTGCTGCTTATATCTGTTTGTATCCCTAAGTCTCTGTCTATCTCTATCGGTATCTGTCTGTAACACACACACACACACACACACACACACACACACATACACACACACCCCTCTGTTTCCATTCTTTTGTGTGATAATCTCCAAATGGCAGCATCGCTGCTTGAGAAACATTTCTTTTAATAATTCTCGACCGCTCTCCTATTTCTCTCTCCTACCGCTACTGCCCCCACCCTATGCGGTGAGAGAAGGCGAGAAGAAACCGAATTTACTTATCACATGATCCCTCACACCAATGACGAGAACTGGGAATTGAGAGATTTTCAAGCTTTGTTGGCCCTCTGAAATTGGGTGGGGGGTGGAGTTGGAAGGAGAAGGGTCCGGGAATCCCAATTTTCACCACCTGGATGGAAGTCAGGGTGGGCAAACCAGTCCTGTAGGCCCCAAGATTAAACCTGCTTTTTCCAATGACCGGGATACAGAAAAAGTAGATATGGTTAATAAACATGTATTTGCCTAGAATCTGAATGCAAGAGGAAGCATTGATATCAGCCAGAACAGATACCATTTAAAATCTAATCCATGAAACCCTAAACTAAAGATAACATTTGAGTCTTTGCAGATACCAAGTATCTGAGTAGACTCAGCAGACACTCCTGCGGTCACATAACACCCTAGAAAACGCCTGTGGCGATGATGCATTAAGTATTTTTTATCATTAGTTTATTTTTTATTATTAGTTACGTGAGGAAGAGGAGATAGGGAAAATAGTTGAAATCTAAATAATCTGACAATTCGTCTATTTAATATTTAGCCAGTTAGTATAAGGTTAATATAGTCCTTATAAGGCAATGTGCTTTTTCAGAGATTCCCTAATAACTTTAAAAATCATTTCGTTCTGAATAATTATAGATTTTGCCTATTGCTGCAGATTTCCATAGAAAATAATTTTAAGTCTGAAAGTGGGTAAAATATACCTTCATTCGAAGCTATTTATTCTTTTGGTTTGTTTTCACACATCTATAACATGAATATTGAAATATATGCTCCTACTTGGATCAAATGAAATGAGAATGCTTTTGTTTTCTCCAATCTAACATGTTATTTTCGAAACAGCACAAAGAAAGCAAATAACTAAATGTTATTTGAAGTCATTATTATTCAGCGAAACACAAACATCAAAGAGAAAAGATTGCTGTTGGACCAGAAGATGAGGAGTTAAAATATTTCCTACAACAGGCATTTCACCTCTTGTCACCAGAGGCTGGAGATAGGAGCTGCAGGATTTGTCAGACCCAATAGAGAAAGAAGAGTCGGAAGACTTCGCTGGAAATACTAAAGAACTGACCCGTATCTGGAGGCGTTTTCAAAGAACGCCCCTTAGAGAAGATGATGTCAGTTATAATGGGTCTAGCCAATGATATTCAATGATATTTACAAAATGTTCGCAAATCCAAAATGTCATGGCGTCTTAGGTGAAGGGGGGAGGGAAGAAAGGGGAGAAGTAAACGAAGTGTTTGTTGTTTTCGGTTCTATTAGTGAAACTTTTATTATTTTACATTGTAAGTTAAAGTTTGTTTTCCTTGGAAATGACCCACTGGCTACTACAAAAGAGAACGAGGTGAATCGTGAACAGCATCATCTAAATAAAAAGCTTCTGAGCACATTTCCACGGGATTTATGAGTGGTGGGCTGCGGTTTTTTTTTTTTTCTGTGCCTTGTGTCTTTTCTTTGATTGTCATTTTTCTTTCAAAGTTCCTTTTTTAAATATATTATTAATTAATGCACAAAAGTAAGCTTGAGTCTCCCAAATTGAAATGAAGTCTACAAAAAAATCGATTCCTGCCTAGTAGAAAGACGACGGTAGAAACAACAAAGGAGAGAGGCAGCAGCATTGTGAGTCCTTCCGGAAATCTCTAATGAAATCATCACTATTAAAACGGCTCTTAATTCCTGCCATCTAGGGTTTTCCTCCTCTAGTTCGAAAAGCTGGAATGTCGGAAAGTAACCCCCATAAAGACTTGGGGCTCTGGCTTCCCATCCGCAAGCAATCGTCAGCCTCAGAAGGGCTTTGTGTCCCTGTGTGTGTGTGTGTTTTTTTTTTTTTTTTTTTTTTTTGTTGTTGTTTGTTTGTTTTTCAGCAAGAAAATGGCAGCGTGATCTGCTCGCAAGGCTGCATTATCAAAACAGATACACTTCTAACTGAGAAACGTACTTTTTTTTATTCTAAGTATTTGTTCAAATGGTACCAGACAACTTGAAATTAATAAACCGTGTGTGGTGTGTGCTATGTGTTCAGAAAATGCAAAACCGCCTTTTCGAAATGTTCTGTGCCACTCTATTCATGAATTACAATTTGCGGTCTTAATTAATCCTCACATAAACTACAAACACCAGCCACTGTTACAACTGTTCAAAACTACTCTCTCAACTAGGTTCAGACCAAGTAGACTAAATAGGTGAAACGTAGCCACCGCGGACCTGAATCGATCTCCCGAAGATACGCTGAATAAACTCTACAAATATACACATAAATACATTAAGACGAGGATAAATAATCCGTGATACAAAATGACTCGCTTAAAATAATAAATACATATCATTTAGTCCTATGCAATCCTTACATTATTGAGGAATCATATAAATTAACGTCTCTGGAAATAAGCTTCGATGCAGGCAAGAAAGATCCCATCGCTCACACTTGGTCTACATCCCCTCTGCATGACGTGCTAACTCTAATTGATCTAAGACTTACCTTCCAGTACATCATTACCAGATTATTAGTCCCTTGGTTTGCAGTATATTGCACTGTCATGCTCACAGAGGATCCTTTTAGTTGATTTATGAAGAGTTACCCCAAAGGAGGAGCGGTTAGGAGAAGGGAGACCCCTCCACTGCTAGACTGTGGGCCCTTTGAGTTACAGGGACCAGGGAACGTCAAGGGAGTGGAGAAGAAAGGAAAAGGGTAAAACAGGCACACAAACAAACAAACAAACAAACAAAATGTTTTAAAAAGAAAATAACAAACCCAAACCAAAGTGAGGTAATTCAAACGTGAGTCCGTCGCTGCAGCGCCCTCCTACAGGACCGGAGCCCACTACAGATGTGTCAGTTTGGGGGCTTCTTGAATCCTTCCCTGAGATGTATGGTGAGACGTGAGATCTGTGTAGGTGGGGTGGGGGTCACACGGTCCGTGATGGTGGTTGCCCGGGATCTGGGCGGCGCAGCTGTAGTCCACGCTGGCCGACGAGGGATGGGAGAGGTGGCCCAGGTTGAAGACTGGACCCGAAGCCGGCATGGAATCGACAAAGTTCCCACCGACGTAGACCGGGCTGCCCTGCAGGTTGGCGTTGGCAAAACTCCCGTTGCTCTGCATGGGGTGGTGCTCGTACTCAGGGCCTGGGTATCGCTTCTGTTGTGGGAGGCAACTGCTGAGCGGCGCCGTGTAGGCGGCCAGGCCGTACATGTTCTGCTGGGACTTGGCGAAAGAAGGGGGCGAGGGAGCATCGTAGCCCAGCCCCGGCACTGGGGGGAGCTGGCCTGAATAGCCCACGTGGTTAGCCCCGCTCAGTGGAGGGCTGCGCTCTGGAGACTGACCCACAGGCGAGTGCATGATGCCCTTGGCCTTCTGGTCCTTCTTGTACTTCATCCGTCTGTTCTGGAACCAGATCTTGATCTGGCGCTCGGTGAGGTTGAGCAGGTTGGCCATCTCCACCCGGCGTGGACGGCACAGGTAACGGTTGAAATGAAATTCCTTCTCTAACTCCACCAGCTGCGCACTTGTGTAAGCTGTACGGACCCGTTTGGACGCCGGACCTGGTGGGCTCTTGTCCTCACAGCTCTCACCTAAGTTGAGGAAGAAGGGGAGAAAAACAGAGAAAAAAGTGGATGGGTGTCAGCCTCACATAGAAAGATTGAAGAATTGAGGCAACTGAAGATAAAAGGAGATTCCTGTATTCCCTTTCCACCTTTTCCCAGTCCTCCTCCCCATAGTTGCCATTCCCTGGTTTGAGCTTCCTGACGGGATAGAAAGAGAAGTTAAGGTTAAAAGAAAGACCACATCGGTCTCTAACTATTGAGGATATGGCTTTAGACTCTGACCATTCCCATACCCCCTGAAAGTAACATTTCCAAATTTATTTTAGACCCTAAGGCATTACTCTGGGAGGGCCCATATGTTCCCAGATGTTTGAATGTGGAATAGAAATAAATGGTGAAATAGAAATAAATGGTGAAATACATTTCACACCAACAGTCCCTTCTTATCCTTCTCAACCCCAGTTCTTTGGCAGGAAGGCTCAAACTAGTCTTCTGAGTACTGAATATTGTTGTGCTCACAAGTGTTATGAGGTGAGACTATTTTGAACAAAGAAAGTTTCAGGCGCTGGAGAACTAGTTTCCAAACTTCAGCTCATCTGCAGATTCAATAGAAACTCCACCCAGAGAACAAAAAACTGGGAAAGCTATTCTTGGTCTTTAAGGAGGCTCTTTTTGGGGGGGATGAGGGTGGGGATGGCACTTTAAATGATGCAGTTCCTCTGAGAGAAAGCTCACTCAAAATTCCCACTGGTGAAAGTACTAAAGAGAGGAGAGGAAAGAAGGTATCAATAGAGACACCCATGAAGATGCCCAGAGGTTATTCTTCTCCTTGGTAAGACAGGGAACAAATGGAAGGTTGAGTGTTTCTTGAACACTTTCTCAAGTCTGGAGGGCAGAAAAAGAAGCTTAGTGGTTAGTTGACCTTTCTTAGGGAAAAGAGAGCAGAGAGCAACAATAAAACTAGAAACCTGACACCAAGTCAGATTCATTGATTTCCCTAATGCCTTGGTCAGGAAAACTATGTTTACCCAATATTTGCAAGCCAAATTAAAGAATGTAGGACACCACAGAAGCCAAGAGTGTTGATCACAGATCAAAAGAGGCATACCCTGACCTACTCCTATTCTTTTAAAAATAGAAAGTCCTTTTTTTGTCCTTCATCACCAGACTATCATCTCTTTGTAGTATTTCCTACAGTACCTAGTACAGTAAACTTTAATGTAATACACGGTAAATATGTGTTGGATTGACTTGAACAAAAGACACTTTTCCTTAGTTCTGTTTCTCTCATGATTCTTCCTTAAGTGAAGGAGTCCCAGGGTTATCTATAGCTGAGGCTCTGCTGCTCTTTATGACACCCCCCACCAAAAAAAATTAAATGGTTTTTGGCCTATCTGACAAGGTTGGATGGGTTTGAGATGATTTGGGGACCATTCACTTGGAGAATAGGATAAAATTAAATAAAATAATTCAAAAGGCATAATTTCATCACCTACTGTGTGCAGAAGTGACTTCACACTAATAATGATTTCTATTCAATTCAAATATTTGAAGGAATAGAGATTTACTGTTGCTCTGGAGGAAGCAGTTAGGAATAGTGACTGGAAATAGTGGAGGTAGATTTCTGCTCAGTGTAAAGAAACATTTTCTTACAGGTAGAGTTGTCCAGTAATAGAATAGAGTTAAAGATATTGAATTCCCAAGTTTGAGGTGTTTCAGCAGAAACTATATATGAAAGAAGTACACCTGTCAAAGATGTTGGAGAGGTGGTTTCTGAATTAAGATCCAATGCGATTATATGGTGTTTCAGGTGAGCCCTTCTAACTCCATGAGTCTAGGTTGGATAGAATGTCCTTGGATAAGATGGGAGTTAGATTATGGGACCTTAAAGGAAAAGAGCAAATGGATGGTTACCTGAAGTGGCACAATTGCTCTTCTGCTTGGAGTTCTGCCGGGATTCCTTCATCCAGGGGAAGATCTGTTTGCTGATAGTAGCAGAGGAAGAGCCAGAGGCATTGGGGCCACCTTTGGCCTTCTTGACTGGGGTAGCACCACTAGGATTTGTAGGTGAGGATGGGGGCAGTGTAGGTGGTGGGGGTGGGGGTGGGGGTGGCTGCTGATCTGTATTCAAGCCAGGGGGTTGACTGCCACCCCCACCAGTCTGGCCACTCCCACCACCTGGACGCATGCAACTACCATTGAGCTCCCCACCTTTGTGGGTTGGGGCACGGATTGGTGCTGAGCTCTGGATGGAACAAGCAGAACCTGTATAATCAGCATCCAGGGCTGCAGGGGCAGCAGGGGGTGGGTAAGGCTGATGAGTAGACCCATAGCCATAAGTGTCAGCAGCTTTGCTGTAGCCATAACCCCCAAAAAGGCCCGTGTTCTCATAGTAGGCAGTCTTCTGCATTGTGCACTCTGGAATCTCTGGGGCCTGATGACCCGACTCAAATAACATTGACTGCCACCTTCTCCTTCACCTTCACTTCCAGCTCCCAGTGACTTCTTGGATGGGCTATGGTCCCCAGTCCAGGGAGCAACCTGCTGGAGAGAAAGAGAAGAGAGCTCAATGAGATTGTCATTGGCAAGATAAGTCAGTACAGAATAGATATTACTCCCTTCCACTCCCACTTGGGTCCTATTACAATCATTTTATTTATACACTTTATTTATTTATTTATAAAATGATGTTTTTGTGAAATTAAGGTTCTTGTGAAATTCAACTTGTCTAAACTCTTGTAAGAAAAAGATTGTTTTTTTTTTCTTGAAAAAGAAATGCATTACTCACTCTATCTCTTTCTCTCTGTCTCCTTCCCTCTCTGGACTTGCCTTCAAAGATGTTTTTATTTTTCCTCCAACACACTAGTGTATTTCTTAAGCCATGTAGAAAAATAAAGGTGGAGTTTCCCTTGAAAATATTTCTACTAGATGAAGCTTCCTTCAATGAGACCAATGAGACCCTTAGAATGACAAGATTTCCTATGGATGGTTATTTCTGAGTCTAAGTCATTCGTGGAACCACAGGAGTCATATAAACCTGAATGAGGTCTTAAGGTTAGAAAGGAAGAAAAATAAGAAATAAAAAATCTGTTAAAACTACTAAAATGGTCTCAGAATTACATCCAATGATTCCCTACTTTTATCCTCCAACAAAATCCTCTATTATTTCAAGGTTTTTTTATCTCTCTTTATAACCTGAAATGAAGGTTCTTTCTTTCCCTAATTGGAAAGTTGTGAGTCTTAAATGAGTGGGCTGAGTAAGCATAGGTAAGCTGGTTTTCAACTTTTTTAAAAATTATTTTATCCTAGATCTAGTCTATAAAGAATGGTGTTTATCCACCTTTACTTTGATATAGCATCTCTATGTATGTGTGTCTCTCTGTCTATGTTTTGATCTCTGTCTCTGTGTCCCTACCTCTGTGTTTCTCTGTCTCTTCCTCCCTCCTTCCTCCTTCCTTTCCCCTCTCTCTTGTTCTCTCTCTCTCTGCCTGTCTCTGTCTCTCTGTGTGTGTCTCCCCCTCCCTCCTTTCCTTTCTATTACTGTTGCTCTCTCTGTGTCTGTCTTCAACAAGAGAGTCACTCATGACATGATGGATGGAACCAGAATTAGAATCCCCCCCCCAATAAGGAGAATTCCACCCCTATTGTAACTCTTGACTCTTGATAGAGGCTTCTCTCCACATCTTCTACTCCTTCTGAAAGATTCCTAAGAAGTTAAAGTATAACTCATAGTATTCCAAAACTTTTGTTTGTATGATAAAGAAAATACATAGGTCAGCTCCCTTGCCTTAATTAATGATCAATTTCCTTAGTTTAAATCTTTGGATCTCTTCTCTTCAGACATCCCCTAAGCTTCCATGTAGGCAATTAAGATAACCTGAATTACTTATACAAGTTGCATTACTTAGCATGTTTGAAGCATTTATTGGTACAAAAAATTTCCTCAGTTTGCTTATTTCTTTGCCAATTTGCTGCTTTAAGAATCTAATATCAATCTAACAATAAAAAATTCTTCCTCAAACTCTAAAATTCTAAACTTGAAATCAAAATTTGATTTTGATACATATCTTAAATAGTTACTTGAGGAAAGACAGGCTAGTTAAGAGCACTTTGCAGATCAGTTGGTTGATCTGAAGATGATACTGAGAAAGCAATGCTTTTTGTGTTTGAATTTTCACTTTCAATACTTTCTTGACATTTATGCAGATAAACATTCTCCAGTTTTCCCATGATAAGCAGTAATTATCTATATGTATCTAAAACAGTTGAATCTTTATCTACACATTTCCTTTTAATGTCTACATCTTGTGCTGATAATTAAAGTAACTAAAAAGAAAAATGACAGCTATTTTTTTAAATCATATGACCAATACAGGGTTAGATAATTCATAGGAGTCAAACACTAGGTTTGAGGAGGCCTTGGCTGAGGAGGCTTTAGATTTTTCCTAAGAGTCTTCTTTTCATTCTTTAGAATCCTGGCATTTTATGCATCTAAAAGTTAATGGCTGAGATTCTGATCGCCAAAACTCAAGAACACTTCAAACTTTTCATACTGCCATTCATCTAGACAACTATTATAGCAAATAAACAAATATCCCCTTTCTTTTTGTAAGGTTCAGGAAAAAAAAATTATTTTCAGACTTATGCTATAAGCACATTAATCAAATTAAAGTAGCTGCTTAAGACAATCTTATATCTATAGGGGAAAGCATGTATAGTATCTTTCTATTTACAATATTATATGCTTACAGACTGTATGATATTAAACATCCATAAAGTATTTTCTAGAGGAGTTATGTGTTATGTGTATGAGGCCTAAAAGTATAGCACAAAAAATTCAAAATTCAGTACCTTGGTTTCCATTGTCTTAAAGAATTTTATGAGTACTTCAATTATTATTGGTTAATTGTACATTCTCTAGCAGTGTGCACGGGGCCACCACTTTTTATTGTGTAGGGCCTTGTATATAGTGCTTCCAAAAAAATACTTCTTTAAAAACAAGAAAATGAGAATATTGCTGAGGAACTAGTTGTTTTTTTTTTTTTTAATTCTATTTCTTTTCAGAAATCTTTACTCCTTATGAACTCTGCTTGAACCTAAAAAGGAGGAATGGGTCATAAATCACTTGGACAATGGTCAACTGTTCAGTGGCTCATCTTTTGGATCCCCCCCCTCTTAAGTTTTTTTTTTTTCACCCTTTGGTACCTTAGTACATTTGGGCTCAGCAGAAAAATGCCTGGGGTAAGACCATATATGGGGGAGGCACAGAAAAGCTGGGTTTCTGCAAACAGGCTGCAGGCTCGTCCCAGGAGCACGACCCTGCAAAAAGGGCTGGAGGCTAAAGCCGAATGAACCTTTGCCATATGTTGCAGGCAATAAAATCAGTTTGACCCACCCATCCAATATCTGACTTCAGGCTGCCCAATCCTAAGAATGTCCTCCAACCCAGAAATGGGCCGTGTGTCTTTTCTTCCTGTTCCCAGGGAAGAGCCTAGCCTGCTTGGTAACTCCAATCCTTTTAGAAGTTCAGTTTGAAGGCAAGGGAGGCAGCAGGAATGTGGCGCCAAACGGTCACCCCCCCCCATCCCCCACCCCCCCACACACGTACCCACGTGTAAGAATACAAACTTCTCTCTTGACAAGTTCCCGGCCTCCCAATTGCGTTCGATCCGACGTCCAAACATATTCATATGAAGCAGCTCGGTACTAATACTTGCTCACTACACTTAATTCTGTTGGGGATCAATACCTAATATGATACCGAATAAATAAAAGGCAGTCAGAGCGGCCAGTGGATGGGGTTATTAAGCAGCCGGAGCTCTCGCGGTGCATATCAATGCACCTGTCATTGCGCCTTGTAACAAAATTTATGACTGCTAGTACGACGGGCAGTAAACGCTTCAGTAAGGAATGAAAAGGAAAACACTTCCCAAGCTCTCTCGCACTTTTCAGAAGTGTAAAACAGCCTCCGCGTAGGAGGGAGACCAGCAAAAGAATTCCCGACGCCGCACTTTTTCCAGCTTGGCCAACAGGAAGGGGAGATCTATATAAAGTGGTCCGATCAGTCCCCCGTAGCTCTCCTCCGCCAGGACTCAGACTACATCATCCCAGGGCCCAGGGACCATTGTTGAACCTTTATTTCTCTCCAAGGACGAAGAGCACTTTTTTCTACAGGGCATTTTGGAATGGAAAAAGTTCAGGGCACCTAACGGATACTACTCTACCCTGCACCTTGTCCTACCCAGAAGAACTCCGAAATACGGACTCTTTCTTATTTGTGGTGCAGTTACAAGAGGGGCTGCGATGGGGGAGGGGGGCAATCGATGGGATTTGACAAGAGCCGCCATTGTTAGTAAATTACGTTCTTTTTATAAATTCCATGTAGGTCTAGAGGGAAGTGGGGATGGCATATTGGTTCCTTCTGCTCACCCTCTGCTTTTGATAAACAGGGATTAAGAAGTCTACTGTGCATATTTCTTTTCTTAAACATATATGTTCTATGACTTGGGTGTGTGGCTTCACATGCCCTTTTGAGGAAAGACTGCTCCCTCTCACTCCCGTTAGAGTTGTCTAATATTTCTAGATCTTCAAATTTTCTCCCTGCAGTTTCAGCTCCTAAAAGTTAATTGTTTTATAAGGCAACATTTTCAGATATTCTCAAGTTCTTTTTCCCACTTGGTTATTATAGGCAATGCCAATGCCAATTTCTGGGCTAGCAGTTTTAAAATCACTTATTTAAAACAGATAACTCAAAACCATAACACACCCTACATTTAAGGCATGAGAATTAACGCCATTAAGTAGCAACATATTGTAAGATTGGTGATTGGTTATCATGGAATAATGCTACAATTCACATCAAGATCAAAGTTTCTGTTTTGTTTTACGTCTGTGATGTAGGAATGCTGGGGTCATATCCCTAAGTGGTAAGGTGGGTGGAAAATATGTGGAATTAAAGAAAACACTCACCACGATTACGTTTTTTCCCCTTGAATTTTGTCTTTAACTCTTTTTGTAGGATCTTCAGGTTTCTCTTGATAATCCGAGGAAGAGGATCTGGAACAGAATGGAAAACTCTCAGCGGAAGCTGTCTCTTCTGCGCACTTACACACTAATGTGTCGAGAGCCTTTTTCCCCCTTTAAGAGCTTCATAATCTCTGTGTGTGTGTGTGTGTGTGTGTGTGTGTGTGTGTGTGTGTGTGTGTGTGTATTACACTGTTCTAGCCCTAATTCAGAGGGATAGATTCAGCAAAAGGAGAGGAGAATTGGTTTGGTTTGGCGATGAATAAAACTAAAACCTTTCCTACAGAGTACTTTGGCTGAGGGGAAAGATTGGAGGGCAAACTTTTGCCGCGCCCTGTCAGATTTGTTCGACAATGAAAGTCCAGGGCATAAAGCGAAGGAATCTTGGAAGTTCTGAGAACAAAAATCTTGAGATTTCATCGCCCTCGCAAATTCGGAGTATGGAGGGGGGAAATTGCACCCTCTCTCTTCTTCCTCTCCCCTTTCTCCTAAACCAGACTGCTGGAATAAATGCCTAACTTTCATAGAGGCCTAGGGTTAACCACAATCCCAGGTGAAGAAAGGAGCTCTGTGAGAATGTACGCTAACCTCTGGGAGCAGACACGTGAAAGAATAGATGCGCTTGGAAGGGAACTTTGAGGTAGGGAATAAGCAGAGTTGGAGATCCATAACTAGAAGGAGGGATGGGGAAGGAAAGTGGCATATGCCTATTCTGGGCCAAAAGATAAAACAACTGCTGAGCTCTCCAGTGCTTCCATGGCTCCCCTGAGGAGGCACAGAAAGAAAAAAAAAAAAAGAATGGAAATTTACTAGCAAGCTCCCAGATGCCATTATCCGGGACTCTTGCTTGATGTAAAGAGGTGGCTATCTTAGGTCTATCATAATAAACAAAGCCCTGGAATCGTTGCCCACATCCACTCAACGCCTGGACTTCAGTTTGGCGGGAAACACCCTAAGAAATGAGAATGGTTCACAAATACAAGAATCGTTCAAACAGACCACCCCAATACTACCGCCTATCAAAGCCTCGGGTCTAGGGTGAGGGTGAAGGAAATTTGATAAAATTAGGTGAAAGGAGGAATTTCCCCCCTGGCATCCCGATTCTGTAATTTGTTGACTCAGTACTTTGAAAACATTAACCATGTTATGGGGGAAAAACCCACACAAAGCATCCTGGCATTATAAAGACAAGATCTCGCAACCATAAGCCTTTGAAATGACCTTTGGCTCGAGTAGCAATAACTCACCCCTTAATGAACACCCAACGGAAGCGCCTCCAAGAGATCCCAACACCACGGGGCTCCCAACTTTGCCACCAGTTCCTCTAGGTCCCTAGCCAGTGCCTTCTCGAAATAACTTGGCTTGGGGCTGGTCACAGGAAGAACAAACGGGAATTTAGGGGAGTAAGGGGAGCTGAGTGTCTAAAGCTCCATTTTTTCCTAAGTCCTTGGTCCCGGGCCTATCCCAATAACGTTTTATATAATATATTCACGTGGGCGGACATCAACTTTAAGTGTTTTATTTATTTTTTTCATTTTTAATGCGGTTCATTAAGACTAGGAGCCTTTCCAGAAGAAGACATTGAAAACTGAAAGGCCGTCAAACTCTCCCCATTCCAGCCGCAAGAGATTTCAGCATACCGCTAACATTTTTTTTTCTTAAAAAAAAAAGGTGGGGGGAACAAAACCCAAAACAAAATCCTTCTTTCTTTTTAATTTTTTTAAACCAACGGTTGACTAACTAGGTAAGTTTTCATTTTGTATTTAATTAGTTATCGACCTGGGATCCCCATGGCTACCATTGAGAATCTTTGTAGTAGAAGCTGATCTAGCTTAGTCTGAGGGACGGGAAAAGGTAAAGCTAGATAAAGTTGGCCAAGGTCTAGACTTCAGGTACCCAGCACCCAAACCTCCATCTTCCTTCTGGCCCACCCACCGATGAGGAAGATCCCAACTTGGTGATCTCAAAAGATCAGATGCTCCTCGCACTGGCTGTGGGCCATCCGACTGTAGCATCCTTTCCAGGAACAAGATGTGGAAGCCCGAATTCAAAGTTGTCAGGAAAACAATTCCCGTCCCCAGCCCCTAAACCTCCTCCTCTAGCTCTCACTACCACCCTCCCCGAGAAAATCTTTAGGATTACTCAGGCATAGACCCGATCTTGGCATTATTGAAATTTTCGGTGAAGTTATAAGTGACTGCATCTATGGGGCCAAATGAAATGCTGGTGGCGGTAATTGGATTCAGCTGACTAACTTGGCAGACTCACAGCTCCGAGGCATAGAGCTAAGAAAAATGTCCAGCGCCTTTAAGTTCTGATCAAGCCAGGCACATGCAATGGACAAAACAACTTTGTTGTCTCTTCTGATTGCTGCAAACGGCAGGAGGGGACCCATCTAGAAGGGTATCACCTGAAAAGGTCTTTCATACCCTTGGACTGTGGGCTAGTTTGGATCGAGTCATCTCCCCTGTTTGTGCTGAAGATATTACAAATATAGAGGGAAGAAAGATGAGCTCCCCCCTCTACCTACGATCCTAAATCTCCTTCTCAGCAAAAGTGGGTCTTCCCTACCCTAGACCACAGAGAAGAATCCAGAGGAAAAGCCTCAAAGACAGTTTCAGGGTTTTGTCTGAAGCTGAGAACCAAAATAATAATATAATAATGTTCAAGCAAAGACTAGGATGATGAAAAAAATATAGATGGTTTTCTATTTAGTCTAATTACTTTGCGGAAGCAGTGAAATGGGGTGAGGAGAGAGACCCAGAATCACCTAAAACCTCTCTCAAGATAGTAGTCACCAATAAAACTGCTGAAAGAAAAGGTTAGAGTCCGTTATTAAAAACACTTCTTGGCTTATATTATTTTATGCTCTTAAACATGTTGGGGGAGGAGTGGAGAAGATACTTTGATAGCAATTTCATACAAAAAGAAAAAATATTAGCCCAACAGTTGAGAAAAAAAAAAGTCCCATCCATGCATGTGGAAAGGTTTATAGAACAATGCATAGAGGCTACATTGCCACTGAGTTTATTTAAATACATATAAATCAACCTTCTTGCACCCTGCCCAACAGCCCAAGACAAGGAATTAATATGACATTCCATCTTACTTTGTCAGTGACAGCCTTTAAAAAAAGTTTCTTTTTTTTTTATTTACTTCATTTTCATCCTCTTTTTCGAACTACAGTTTGACCCCCACCAAGTCCTTCCTCCAGCTTCTCCAACCCCTCCCCTAAATTCATCCCCCTCCCTTCCAAATCCGCCACCCCACCAGCCAGTCTAAGAAGGAGGTGAATATCTTCTCCTAACCTTTGGGAACCCGGGGAGCTCCCCCACAAAGTGCATCTCATTACGATTAATCATCGTCCTCGATGTATATGTATAAGTGTATATAGGTCTATGCGGGCTAGCTAACAAATTGGCAATAATCAAGATCACAGATTACACAAAATAAATCATATTTAGTATCTCGCTAAAGGCAGCAGCGTGCGGCCCTGTGCTCAAAGGTTTCCATTTGTTTGTCATGCAATTGCTTACCTGGGTCTCAATTTATCATAAACCTGGTCTCCTCAGTCTCAATAAGTGCGCCTGCAGTTGTGAGAATATATCCTTCACCCTTTGTCTGCAGACAATACTGTCCTAAACCTGATCTTGCGGCTTTACAGACATTTCCATATACCCATGCAGACTGTATTCCCGATAGAATGGAACCAGGCTGAGGTTCAACGACCAATAAAGGCAGGAAGGATGGAGTTCTCAATGTGGGATACAAACCCTTTCCCAATGCCATCCGCCGCCCTCCAGCGCTGAGGTTGCCTCGGGTGCCTCTCTATCCCCCACCCTCCTCTCCTCTACACCCCCCCCCCCGGAGTCTGGGTTTGTTTTGATTTCAGAACGTGGCCCTCTATGAATTTGGAGCGAGCCCCAGAAACCCCCTCACGATCGGAAAATACAAGCGCTGCCTTAAAACGGGAAGCATATTTGTTCACGTGATCCCGAGAGCAGATTGTTCTGATTGAAGCTGAAACTTTCACGTTGTCCATCCCCGGAGCACGGGCATGGCTGGGGGGTTGGGGAGGGCTTGGTGGAAGGAGGAGGGTCTCAGGAGGTAGTGGGCGCGCAGGCACCCCGCGGCTCCAATCCCCGGGGTGGGGGTGGGGTGGGGGTGGGAAAGGAGTAAGAGGAGAGCACCGTAACCACCTTGCAACTTTCCGGCTCCCTTTTGAGGGAAAGGAACCAGCTATCTTGGGGGAGAGGGAGAGAGTCTTCTTTCTCTGGCCACTCAGGTCCCTTGGGCCAAAGAGGCCTGGTGGTTTCCAGTGATTGCAAGACTGTCTCTTCACTGAGAAATTGAAGGGGTCGATCAGAGTCGAGCCTTAGAGAGCTTGCCCCAAACCAGCTCTCCTGCGACACAGACGCCCAGCCATTCCGTTGGCTTGCATTGTTTACTACGGCGCTTCTCTCCCTCTCTCTTCCTTGTGGGTAAAACAAACACATAGGGTATTAATTAATTTGAATGGCAGTTTTGCCAGGCTTTGCTGATCAAATAAATGATTAATCCGCCACCGGTGAGATGGGGAGAAAAGAAGAGAGACTTAATTCTGAGTTGATGGGGGTGGGGGTAGAGGAGAGACGAATCTGCACCCAGCAGCAACCCCAGTGCCTAGATTGAAATGTTTCTCTTAGAAACATCCTCTCTATATCTTCATTCTTTCTCTTTCTTGCTCTCTTTCTTTCCTATTTTCCCATGTGCAGAGGAGATTTCCTGGAGCAGCAGAGATTGAAGAGCCCTCAAGAAAAGCGTGATGTGGGGCTGAGACAAGTCGTTTCCCCGGGGGTGGATGCGTGTGACTAATGTGTAGTGTTTATCTACAGAGATTCTGAACTTCTCAAGCTCTCTCCCCGAATATCTTCATCTCCTTTGTTTCAGGTTTGCCGGTAACTGAAGCCCCCAGAGCTAGGGGCAATGGTTGGTATCTGTCCTTAGGTCCCTTCCCGAGCCCCAGCCCGAGGCCTGACAGTAATGTATGACTTTACCTTCCGAACTAGAAGTGGAATGTAGCATTTATCTAAATTACATTGCTTTCTATGACTTTTCAAGTCAGTTATAAAAAGATTGGAGTTCAATTATAAAAGGATAATAGGTTCCGTGTAAATAATTGTTAGCCGATTGTTCTTGTTGGCTTGTTTGTTTTTTTCTTCCCACGATTTGCTCTCTCTCTTTTTGAGGAGGAGGAGGGTGGTTTTAAACCACCCACTGAAAAAGATATCGTGGACTCTGCCTTGAAATACAAATGCCTAGGAAGAAAAGACTTTCTGTGTGTTTTATTTTCTGCCAGCCTTGACAGTCATACACGAATCTGTGTTTATTCACCTAATCACCTACACATAGACATGTATGAGGAATGTATTATAATCCATCCCATACACATCCTCTATACACTCGATTTATTTATTGTAGACAAAGATATACACACATATGCTGCTTCAGTCCATCTCTTGCAAATGATTATGAATTTCAAATCTTATATCTACATTTCAATTAAAATTCCTCTTTTCGGAGTGTGTTCTTTGTACATGCATAAACAATACATAATTTGGACAGAATGAGAAAGCGCACAAATTTCCTCTCTCCCCTCTGAATATTTTTTTAATTGGGAAAAATTAAATGGAAATAGATGAGGCAACAACTAGCACACCCACCCACCCCTACCAAAAAGGTGGGGGGAAGAAAGGGCAAAAAAAAAAAAATCCATCAGCCTCTCTTCTTTTGTTTAACTTAGTGAACCTCTTCTCAAAGTGAGCTTTCTTGATGGGCTTTCTTTCTGGACCCAGTAGATGGGTCCAAAGCCATCTTTTCCTCCCCTCACCGAATTCCAGTCTTTCTGGGGAGGAGCGGGAGCAGACGGGGAGCAAGTGTTAATCCGTAGTCGGAAAGGGAGGGCAGCTTTGCAGGGAATTTGTCTTAAGGAAAGGATCTAAGACTTCTTCAATCGGAGCATATGTTCATAGAGCAATAAAACGGAAAGATTTACAGTCCTCGCCCGGCCCCCAACAGCCTCGCACCCTTTCAAGAATTACTTACGATGATTTATCACAACAACCCGGGCAATTGTCAAACTGATAAAATATCCCGAGCCCGGTGCCCAAGGAGCCCCGTTCTTGGGAGAGTAGTGGGATGAGGCGCGAGGGTGGGGGATTGGGGGGGGGAGGAAGAGGAGAGACTGTAGTCCAATCCGGCATTTTGCAATATTTTCCCCTCTGGATCTAAAAAGGAAAGTTGGGTGATTAAGAAGTGGAGAGATAAAGGGGAAAGTAAATCTTCATTGAGAAAAATATCCGAGCAGTTCCTGATAAGAACCAAATCTGTGCCTGAGTCACCAGCAAAACACATAAACATTTGTCATGTTTGAATAATTGAATTAATGTGTTATTGTTTGAATGTATAATTCATAACGGGGAAAACTTTGTCTCCGTCCTGCCAGAAAAAAAAAATCCACCAACACACGTATTTAAAGAAAAGGAGGAAAAAAAGGTGGGGGGAGACATCAACAACCCACGGAAGTCATAAAAACTCCCAGGGAGGTATCTGAAACAGGATTCCTGAGAAGACTCTATTAAAGGGAATTCCAAAGCAAGAAACAGAATTTTCTTTCTCAGAGGAAAAGCTAGACTTGCCTGGAACTGAAAAGGTGCTTCTCTCCCAGGCCCCCTTTGAAATGTTTAAGAGCAGGGGATGGATGGATGGATCGAAGAGAGGTGAAACACCGGGCCTAGGGAGAACCAGCATTGCCTCCCAAAAGAAGGTTTTTGTTTTGTTTTTGGTTTGGTTTGGTTTTTTAATCTAAAATTATTTGTGGAGAGGATAAAGTCTCTTTTTCGCTAGCCCCTTTCCCCTCTTGTCTTCTCATGCTTCTCCCAAATGGGCTATCTGTCTCCTAAAGATAGCCAAATCTCCACCACGAAAAATAGATGTTTTTTTTCCTTCACTTTATTCACTTCCCCCGTTCTGGAAAATTGAGAGGAAAAGACAGAAAGAAGAGCAAAAAAAAAAAAAAAAAAATGCCTACCCTGAGTGAGGGAAGCATCAATGCCTAGATTGGGGGGGGGGGGGGGGAGTAAGCAACTCGGAAATCATTATCTGTTGGTTAAAACCTGCCTTGGGTAAAATTTCAACTCGATTTTATAGCCTTCTATTATGACGCAAAGAAAAATTTACGACCCTCGCTTGAAAAGAGGTCCGGGGCCTTTTCTCACCGGTTTAAGAATAGGCAGCAGATGCCCTGACAGCGAGCATTGTTCCCAGTTACACCAGTAAATCTAAGCTCCATTTCAGCACACATGCAAACCCCACAGCCTTGCCATTTTCTTTACAACTCTTGCTATCGCCAAGCAAAACGTGCGCGTACATACACATGCACACATATAGAACCTCTGGCCGCTCTCAGCAATTTTTCAAAAGTGCAAAGCTTTTCTGAATCAAAGGTCACTATATAAGCCTCTAACAACTTCTCACTGTCGTACAATTCCAAATCAGGAAGCCAAGGGAACTATTTGTCAACCCCCCTGACAGCTAAGTTCATTAAGGATTTAAATCCGAAGAAATAAAAGTAGTAAAATGTTTACATACCGAGCTGCTCTTTCTCGCCTGCTACAGAGGGTTAGGTGTGCAGAGAAAGAGTCCGCTCCCTCCCTTTGTATATTATATTCTTGGGATCTCTTCAGTTTTCAAGTCTGATAGAGTCCTTTGCTTGGCAGATTAATGACGAGTCCGTGTTTCTTAAGGGACGTGCTGAATTAATTATTTCGCAAATCACGTGGTCGGGACTTGTAGAAATCTATTCTTATCATCTTCCTTGCACTTTGAAAATTCTCCCCGTTATGAATGGCCCTCCCTAGGCTGCTGGTGATCCCTACGATCGCCCAGTTCAGGGGAAAGGGCTGACAAACATGGCCGTTGGAGGCTGTGTGGAAGGGCTCTGCTGGGAAGGTCCTGGCTTACTGTACTGTACAGTGAATGGTGTTTGCTGTTGACTCTGCTTTTCCTCCCCATTCTTTCCTTAACGACTAGTGGTGATATAATATACAGAATTTTATTGATGTATTGGTAGTAACAGGAGGAGCCATTAAACAGAAAACGGTCAAAGTATAATCATAAAATGTGTCTGAATATTTAAACTTATGTCTGTGCACTTATAAATACACATGTACACGCGTCTCTGCCGAGCTCTTCCATATATTAAGCACACATGTCTTATTTTATGCATTGTGCTCATTTCGTGTCTCGAGCAAGCACCATCTATTTTTGGACTCCTGCCTTGGCTACTCTTCAAGGAAAGACAAGTCAAATATGAAAAATACTCTCGATAAAAATAGCGCCCGCCACTTTTTATAGCAAGGGGTGTTTATTGTTGCCTATGGAGCTTCTATCACGGGAGAGACAAGGAGAGAAGGGGACTGGACTGGGCAGTCTCAGAAAAGTTTTTCTCCAAATTTTTAGTTTAAGATGTTCAAGCAATTGATACAATCAGCCTGCTAATAGGGTAGGTTTGGGGGTGAGGGGTTATTTTTTGTGTGTGTGTGTGGGGGTTTCCACGATCTAGTCTCTTCCTTCTAGTTGTCAATTAACAGCTTGAACTCTATATCCATCTCAGAATCCAGTGCTCTGTGGGGCTCCAAGGTTCAAGAAGAAGGTGGGGGTGGAGAGAAGTACTTTCCTGACGGTAATCAGGTGGGAAACAAACTTGGAAACCAGTCCTTTAGTATGAGCTGGTCAACTATTTTTCCCAAAAGAAAATAATCAGACAGTACCTGGGTAACTTATTCTAACCTAAGGCTCTTCCCCAGCAACAGCATTCCAGTCAAGGTGATTTGTCAGATAGTTTAAAAGTAGTCTGGTGAAAAAGGCTGTTAGAGTAGGGCACCCCCCCCCCAAAAAAAAGGAGGGATTTTTTTTAAAGGTGTACTTTGGTACTCTGTTTTTTAAAAAAAGCAAAACTAAGGTAAGTCCAGTTTACTCCTCTACCCCCATTATTGCATCATTGCGGGGAATGACAAATAAGTAAATAAGTATGCAGATAAACAAGCAAGTAAACAAGCAAGCAAGCAAATGTTGAAACTTAATTTTCAAGACTTACAAAGACTGCTTCTGTCAAAGCAACAAACAGAATAGGTTTCTCTACACCTTTTATTATTTCAAATATATATGAACAAATTACATCAAAACTACAGGCAACAATCAGTATAAATAATACTTTAATCAGTGGCAGCAAAACCATTGGTAGATTCTATAAAAGCATCTTATATGGACAGATATCATAGGTGTTGCTTGACGATGTCATAACAAAAGGCTGCAAATACATATTGGGATGTTTGAGGAGCAGTTTCTTCAAGAAAACATTCCTCTTTCACTTTCAGTCACAGAATCACCCCCACCAGAATTTAAAACAACAATAACAACAACATAAACAAACAAACAAACAAAAAAAAAAAAAAAACACTTCTGGCTCATATTTTCTGGAACAAAATGGGAAAAAAAATAATAGCAAATGGGCCATAAAGCTCATTTTTTGTCGAGCTTCCCTTTCAGTAGGAACACAGATGGAAACTCTCTTCTTACTCATTTTGGCTGGAACCACAGAGAGGGTTTCCTGAGGCCACTGGCCTAGTGTGGGCCTCTTCCAGCAAGCCCAAATGGATCCTTGATCCCAAGATGAATTTAAGAGTTGGGTCTGCCCTCACATTCATCCAGTATATATTAACATTTCAAAAGCCCATCACTTGAGCCATACAAGGAAAGTTGAGACTTATAAACAAAGAGGTTGTTTCTTTGATTAAGTTACTTTCCAGAGTATTAGCTCTAAGTAAGAGAAGGAGCCTTGGCTTTTTTCCAAGAAAACATACTTGTGTGCTTTCTCAGCCAGAGTAAGGGAGAGTTGAGTTAAGCAATTGTGACATTTGGTAGAAAGCTGGGTCTAAGTAACCTGAACTTCTAAGGGGGTGGGAGGAATATCCCTGTGGCTGGACATCATGCAAAATAGATATTTCACGGAAAAGCTTCAAAATAGGGATGTGAATTTCAGAGAATAGTGAGAGCAATGCCCAATTTGCCTAAGGAAAAACCTTTACAAATGCTGCATCCAAATGGTCTCCATGTCAGAAAAGAGAGAGGGAGAGGGAAGGGTAGTTAGAGTCCAAAAGGTTAAGGGTTTAGAGGTCAGTCCTCCCGGCTGAAATACAGCTAATCGAATAGAAAATTTGTCCTCTGGATGAACCTGTTTCTGTAATTTAGCCGAACTTCAGTAAAATACCTTTTCAGCTTCTCAACGTGAAGGCGTCAGAAAAAAGACGTCTTTACTATGTATGAACTCAGTGCTTTTTGTCATAGAAACAATGATGCAAATAATGCAGGAATATCCATCTTTAATATCACGACATGTAGATATTCAAGAATTGCCATGTGCAAGTCTGAGAATCAGGCTCACCCCAAGGAAGAACAAAGAATTGTCTCCAGGATAAAATACAAAAGACCAAGTCTTGGAAAAAAAAAAAAAAAACTTTAGAGGAACCTATTTTCAGCCAAAGAACTCAAATTAATTAATACCTGCTCCCAGCTTTGGGCATGAACCGTACTGAGAAGCAAACATATGCCTTGAACTGACATTTTCTCCATTTCAGCCTATTTTTAAATTACCTATAGAGTTTTCCAAAATGTCTGGAGAAATAACACAATTCTATGATCTCTCTTTCTCTTAATTCTAATCCCTCCTCCACATTTTCTCCTTCCTTTCAATTCTGTAATGGCTCAAATAACTTTATTTGGTGATTTTATTTTAGAAACCGAGAGAATTGAGGATGAGTGTGTGTGTGTATAAAACATGAAAAGCTTGGTTTCTAACTAGCTTTGGAAGAACCTTTCCATTTTCCCACTTATATTTAAAGGGTTAGTGTTTAAAACACGCACATACACATACACACACACACACAATTTCTTTTTAAATCCACAAACCTCTCTTAACAGAGAAGTATAAGAAAAATGGCAACAAATCTCTTTCCCGTGGTTTGAGTATTTTTCATGTTATTCTCCTGCCGAACTCAAGGTGAGACATGATTTGAAAACGTTAAAAGGGTGCAGTAGATCACCCAAGACTAGGATATAAAAGATTCACTTCTATTTAGCAAAAAAGGCATTTTCTCCCCTCCTGGAACTAACTTCCTTCTATTCTTGACCATTTGATTCAATTTGCTTGCCTTCTTATTTATTTGGACAGCATTCCCCCAACCCCACCCCCAGCCCCAATATGTTTTCCAGATTTCTGGTAAGACAATACTTTGCTAAACAGATTGGTGTGCAAGGTGAATTGTGCGTTGGGAATCGAGTTAGAAGGTAAGAAGATCTCTACCATGGCACCGAAGAGTGGGGTTATTTTGTTTGGTTTCCCCACAATGAAAATGTTTGACCATTTGTTCCCTTTTTAAAAATCCCACAAAAGCGGTTGTGAGTAGAGCGAAGAACCAGTTGTGCAGTCTAAACACATTTTAAAGAAATTGACTTTGGGTCGATATGTATTCTCCCCCTCCCCCCCTTTTTTTTTTCTCTTTATAAAAGGGTTAGGGCATTTCTCCCACAGAAGATAGGGAGGAGGAAGAGAGTACTAAATGCCTGGTAAAGTGAGAAATCTAAGCCGTACAAATTCTGTATGATTTTCCATAAGAAGGAACCTTGAGCTTCAGCTCCTCTGCTTAAGACTTTTGGCTTAACGCACGTATTAATGTGTGTGTGTTCCTCTAATCGACAAATAAATAAATACGTAAACACAATCTGAAAATAAAATAACCCGTTTCCACTTCTTTCCTAGGTATTTCTTTGGGGGTTTCTGAACATGAACGGGGGCTTTAAATCATAATCCGGCACAAGAGAGAAGACCCAAGAAGTTCACAAATCCTGTACCCAGCTCAAAGCCCTTTGCCCTGAACTCTCCTACATTCCATAAGCCCTGAAACTGCATAAGGTGGGGGATGAGGGTAGGCAGAACATCAAGACTGATACTGGCATAGAATCAAACCTTCACTTTAAAATTGAAAACCGAAAAGATGCAATTTCCATTTGTGTTTAATGACTCGTCAGATTTTTATAGACTCAGTAGCTCCTTCGATATATAATTATATATACATACATACACACATATATAATTATATATCTCTCTATATAATTTTCCCCTAAACTTTCCACTTCCTGCCTGGAGAGTTTGGGGGTTGTGCTAGTATGAAGAATGCCAAGAAAGTCTGAAGTACCCTCAGCGAGTCCGCTTTGTACAGCACAGCACCTTAAAGCAAGCTGACAGCCTGGGGAGGCTTTGCCTGCTCCATGCAGGTTGTGTTTGGATCATATCAGTTCTACACACAGCACAGTTCAGAAGCAAGGGATGAAATTGGGGGGAGGGATGGGAAAGATTGGAAGGGTGGGGGTGGGGGGGAGATTTCACCTCCTCTATAAAGTCGTCAAGTCAGTGTGATGGTCCTTGGACACGGGCTGTAAATGCTGATTCGAGGCAGCCGAGGAAGACCTGCCCTTCGTATTGGGCAGTTTGTGGTCTTTTTTCCATTTCATCCTACGGTTCTGAAACCAGATCTTGATCTGGCGTTCAGAGAGACAGAGAGTGTGGGCTATTTCGATCCGACGACGCCTCGTCAGATACCTGTTAAAATGGAATTCCTTTTCCAGTTCTAGGACTTGCTGCCTTGTGTAGGCTGTTCTGGATCGCTTGGGCTCCCCTCCGGTGTAATTAGGATTCACTGAAGGGGAACAAAAGAAATACACGTAAATGTAAGCTACATAAGAACAAGTTTAGTGCAGTTCAATCTGAGCTTACACTCCATTATGATTTTTAAACAATCCTCGGGCGCGCGCATAGACGCGCGCGTGCACACACAAGCTTGTAGTATATGGGGTCACTAAATCCCCACCAAAAAACAAATAAACAAACCCAAACACCAACAACAAAAAACAATAATTATGAATGTTGGAATCTCTAAATTTTGTAAATTACACTCCTCCCCTTCTTTCATATATATTCTCCTTTTAAAAATGGAACACACCCCACCCACCCCATCTCCCCACCCCCAGATACAGCCAAGAAACCACATGGCCAACGGCCTATTTCCTCAGCTATAAAAATTTATGGGGAGAGTAATTGCGGCATCCATTTAACACACGCTCATGCACACACATACATACACACACACATACACACGTATTCGGACATAGTCCACAACTCCTAGCTGGATCTAGGAAAGCACTTGGGGGTAACAACCTCAGGGATGGTAAAACTGGGGTGGGAGGTGACAGAGCGATTGCAGTCAGAAGAGGAACCTTACCGGAATTTACATGCACTTTCTTCATCCAGGGGTACACCACAGCGGGTTGTTTGAGGGCCGTCCCGTTGGGAGGTTGCTTGAGGCTGGCCGGCTGGCTGCAGGCCCGGGAACTGGGAATTGGAGGCGGGGGACAATGCTCCCCTTGGCCCGGGTAGTGACTCGCCGGGCCCGATGGCTCCTGTCCATGACCCCGCGGAGGCACCGTAGAGCCTTGGGCATTGCTACAGCTGAAGGGTTGCTCGCTGTAGTTTGACCGTGGGTAGACTCCCTGATGCTGGAAATCCGAACCCTGAGAGCCACTATAATAGTCTGAGCTCTGCTCAGCTAGGTAGCTATTCTGCAAATATTCCTCACAAGGAGGAAATTTGGGGTCCACATACTTAGAGTTCACCATATACGAACTCATGGCCATTAATTTCTGAAGGTAGAAAATACTAATTTTTCTCGTGTTGTCTTTTTTTCTCCTTCCATAGGGCCCTCCTACTTGCTGTCAACTGAATAAAGTTAGGGGGCCATGTGACCGCCCCAGCCAATGGCGAAGGAGGAAGTTTATCACCGGATTTGTGAGCATCTCATAATTTTCACAAATTTAACTAAATAATATACGTGTAATCAAGTGACTCCACTCTATGCATTTGGTCTTCCCAGCCAGATGCTAATATGGTAGGACGATTCATCACTCCAACCCCCATCTCCTTTGCCTCTCAGGTAATCCGAGCTTTTGTTTGAAACTGACTTTTCTAACCTTCCATGCCCTTTCCACTAATCCCCCAGAAATCATTCCCCGGCCTTTCGCGTTACAGTGGTAAATAAAACAACCAGCCAGAATATATAACTGTATGCTAAAGGGATTGAGTCTGGGAATGGGGGGTGACAACAAGACATTGGGGAAAACGTGCAGAAAGAGAACTGGAAGAAAGATTCCACGCCCAAAGAAAAGCCATCAAACAGAAGGGGAATATGATGTACAATAGATGTGTCTTGGCTTTGTCTCTCCGGGGTCACCCAAAAGTTACCAGAATCTAGTTCGGTTGAATAAAATTAGGCAATCAGTAACTCCGAATGCACTTAGCAGGTCCCCATACAGAAATTCACACAGAAAGCAGGGCAACTCTCGTTTGTGCTGAGAGTTATCTCCCCCATTCCCGCCCTCCCCACTTCTTTACGATTGAAGTTACAAGCAGTTACATTGAAGACTGCGTAACACCATCCCAGGAAAGCATCCCAAATTTAATCATATAAACTTCCCCCATGCCCATCCGTCTGCCTTGAGAAGTAAATCCAAGCTGATATCTCTCGTGCTACTTTGCAGATAATCCAGGAGCTTAAAAAAAAGTAGCCAGGAAAATTCTTCACATCTACCCTCTCAACTCTTTTTTTTAAAAGTGCTCTTTTTTTAGAATTATTCATTTATCAAACTATTTTTCAGATCGTCCAGACCTACCATGTGACTCAGTTTTACAATGACCAGATTTTTTAAGCTTATCTATAATTCACCAACATTAATCCATATTCTCCATGTCCTAAGATGTCAGTAAATAAGACGGAGCTAGCATGACTTGGATAAATCTCCAATAAAGTAGCATGCATTTCATTTCGGATCCCCAGACATTTATAATTTTAACCATTTGCAGAAATGTGAAGTTTTTGCATCGACCATATATTCCCCTAGAATCGAATCTGTGACTATGTAAATACCACACAAATTCGGTTCTACAGGGTATATATAGACAACGTAATAACATTCTGTTAATCATCTACCATGTAATCTGCCAGGATCACTGCATTTTTTTTTCTGATTTATCTTACTTTCTAAATCAAAACTATTCTACACTGACCAAAGGCTGTCATCCTTCATTGAAATTAGTCTAAAACTGACATTCAGGTAGTCTACAGTTTGCTGAAATACTCTTTAAGACTTAAGAACAATTTACAGCGACTAATTCAAATATCCTTCCTTCTCTGCCTGAGGAAAATCTGAGTGGGATTTAAAGCCTCCATGGAGCTCCTCTAAGGAAAAAAATGAAGAAAGAATAATAATAATGATATTAATAATGACGACCCATTCTGGAATTGACAAATTTTCCCCTACTCGTGGCCATCCGAATAATCTCCTTAAGTAACATTTTCAGAAAGAAAGCAGACACTATTTGGAGAGATAAGAGGAAACCGAGAAGCGCGTCCACCAGCCCCTTCCCCCTAGTTGAAGAAAAAGCTGGTTTGGAAGCTAAAGTTAGTTTTCAGAAAAAGAAAACAAAACAAACAAACAAAAAAAAATGGTTCCGTTTACCTTCGCGTCATTAGAGTGCCTTTCTTTTATCCTGTCCAACTTCAGGCAGTAAACCTAGGGTCGAATGCTTTGCTCAGGCAAATGTCCTTAGGTTTAGTGGGTAGCGTTTATGGTGAAGGGCAGGGCTAGGGGTCATTCGAAATCATTTACAAACATATCACAAAGTTTCATTATTTTTGCTTTGTCGACAGCAGCACACAAGAGTACAAAAGTTCATGAATTGCGCCTGCCCCAACTTCTCAGTGCTGTCCAGGGATCAATCCCTCAGCTCCGGTCGGGTTTTCAAGTAGGGAAACAAGGACATTCAGGAGGATGAATTTCAGAACAAGAAACATGGCCCATCCTTCTTGAATTTTTTTCTATACAGGGTTATAAGCACGAGATTTTTCTTTCTCTTTTTCTTTTTTAAAATCTTTGAAATATATAAAACACTGCACTTGGATGGGAAAAGGGAGTAAGGGTTAGGGGCGAGAAGCAGTTGCTAAGACTATTGCGCTGTTCCTACTTGGATGAAAACTGTCCTCCACCTACTCTCACCTCTCTCTTTCTCTCTCTCTCTCTCTTTTTTTTTGTCTTTGTCAACTAAGTATATGACCTTAGAATCTCTTTGTTTTTGCAGTTTGAGGGATTTAATGGTGATGATCCTTCTCTTCTGCTTAACGTTTCTGAAGAAGGCTCTCCGCCCCCCCCCCCCACTTCACTGAGCCAGTCTGATTTCTCTTAGGCAACCCCTCCTTCCCCAATCTCCAAAATAAAATAGAGTGTCTACATTTGACTCCTTTACTGGGCAACGAGGGTTCTTGATCTCATCCAGAAAAACCGAGAGAGATGGACCCAATGGGCTAGGCAATAGGAGAAATCCGGTACATTTTCATATTTGTGAGACGCTGTGACCTGCATTTCACCTTACTGCACGACTTGCTCAGACAGGTCAAAGCCAGAGAGTTATTGATGAACAAAAGCGTTAAATAGTCACCTCCTGTTCAAATGCCCACACAAACGCTTTTGATCTATCAGGCTTTTTGTGCTAGTATTCATATTCGGTATGCTAAATGTAGATTTGGAAAAAGGGAAAAAGTGATTCAGAAATATAAGGGAAGCCCAAGCCTCATCTGCCAAGAGCATAATTTGCAGTTCAGCATGGAGGAAAGCAAGGAAAAGGTTACCTATGAAAGAGAATGTTAAACCACAGAGCAAAGAGAGTCATTTAATTTCATCAAGGACATCTTGTAAAACGGGAAAAATCACAGAGCAGAATTTGCAGCGCAAGGATAAGCTTGGCGTGATTCCTGAAAACAACCCGATTATCAGGAAATCTGCCTTTCTGTGGGTTGTGAAAACCTGTGTATATTATACATTTATGTTGATATATAATATATGTGTGTACATATATATATATATATAATTTCTTTGCTCTATATTGTCAAGGATAGAAACTGTTTTAAATAGAAAGAGGGGTATCTGAGAAGAATTTATCTTCTGCAAACTTCATTTTCCTCTTAGACAAAAATTAGCAGGAATTTTATAATGAAATCTTAGATTATCAAGTCTGCATTCTCTTTCCTTTTCCTTAAAAACAGAAATAAAACCCTTCATCCTAATCTAAATGAAGATTTTTTAAAGAAGACCTAAGTGGAGGCCTCAGAAATTCTGGTGATCTCGTGTGGAATAGCCAACCCCAGGGCGACCAAAATTACAGCACCTAAACCTTAACAGTGATTGCCCCCATTCTTTCCTTACATTCTATTTGGTCCATTCATTTTTCTTGAAGCATTGGAAGTATCTTCAGTTGCTTTATGGAAACTGGATGGGCAGTCTAACAACATACCTGATAATAACAGCCACCCCGCCCCCTTGCATCCCCAAATGTCTATAAGCCATATTTATGAAAAGCCCATGAATATATTCCTCCCTCTGCAGATGTGTTTCTAAACCAGGAGAGCCCGACGAAAGAGTAATAGGGACTCTTTTAAAGGAAAAGAAAGGCAGTTGGGCGTAGGTTAAAGGAGGAGTGGTCGGGTTGTTGTGAAAAGTCTATGATTTAATTCTGTGATTACAGTGTTCGCACAGGGAGGCGCTGCATCACTCTAGCATGTTAACAGGGTAACACTGTTAATTAGTTTCAAGCACTTAAAAAGGAGTTTAAGATGCCACCTACCACCTGTGCTGGATGGTAAGTGCTTGGAAGAAAACTCAGTTGCAAGTTTCCTTGTCATAGGTGATTGCTAAAGAGTCCAGTAACAACAGGTTCAAAGCAGCTCATGCTCCACGATTCAAATTACCCTATTTACCCCAATGCAGGAAAGGCAAGCTTCATTCCTCCTCGCGGATGTATTACTCTTCCAAAAGCATTTAACAGTTCACATTTCTAGCAATTCAAACTTTGGTGAGGAGGTAGAAACAAAAGGGTACTTACAGTAGACGTCTTTCCATTGTTTCGAACCTGTTGCAATAAAAACGTGGGAGACTGTTAAAATTCTATTTTTAAAAAGCAAGGTACTTTTTCAAGACTGCAGAGCAAAATATCAAAGGCCTATCAGGTGTCCTGCCCAAATAAAAGTATGTCTCCCACCCCTAGGCTTTCCGAAATATAGAGCACCTGAAAGTTTCCTTCCAAGTCAGAACCTGCAGTCCCATTTGGGATACACTTGTGTAAAACAGTCTGAATCCTCTTGGGCCGCTGAATCCCTCTCTGGTTTTCCTTCACTGGCTCAAACTACTTGGAACAAGGTTTCCCCACTGGAGTAATAGGAAGCCATAGGGCCTTTGTGTTTTGCCTTCTGTGTTTCAGTTGGATCCATCGGTGGCTGTACGTCTGTTCCTGAGAAGGTAGATGCTATAATTTATCCCTTCCACCCTAATCTGAGTCTAGAAGCTATTTTGTTTTCTTATCAATGCATTCAAGTTACTTTAAAATTTACTTTGCGATTTCTTTCAATGCTTGGAGACCTTTGCTTCTCCATTTTCAGGCAGGAATGATCTGGGATCGAATGCCCAATCCTACTTGAATTCAATGATAAAGATCAAGTCAAAGGAAAATGAGAAGTCAATTCAAGGTGGAAGTGCAATCAATAGGTGTAAAAGTAAACTGCATTGCTGTAAATTGATGTATCTATACTTATATCATAATACCATATCAGTTGACAGCATTGTTTGCTTGAGAATTCTTAAGACCCAGAGCAATTGTCTCCATATAAATGCCAAGCCATTTTTAAATTGTATTCCACACAATAGTTTATATCTCCTAAGCACCAAGAAATCTCAAGAGTTCCACATACACCTCAACTTGATTTTACCCCATTTCTTTTCCCTCCCAGCATATTATAACCACTTTCCTATCTCAATTAGATGTACCGTAATACTAAGAAAAGAGACAGTAAACTCTTTCCTCCTAGTTAAACCTAATGAAGGGCTATTGACATGCTATCTTTGTATAAGTATGTGGAGAAAGGCAGAAAAGACTAATTCCTTCTCTATTCGCTCATTCTGAATTAGACTGATTTTGAATCAACTTGATTTGTGTTTCTTCCCAACTCCTCCCCTCCTCCCGCAGGATTAACAAACATCAGAGAAATTCTACAAAGTCTTTAGTTGTATCATAGGTAATCAGGACTTACTGTTCTTTCCCAGTGGATAGGGGAACCTAAGAGCAGAAATATCTCGTTCAGGATCAAGCCGAGTGCTCCTTGCTAACACTTTCCCTATTACTGCTTCCAGGAACCAAAGCATCTGCACTTGTATGCTCTTAAACTAATTTATGGTGGGAATTATATTTTGGCTTGTCAACTCTCAAGCCATAAAACAAAGTTTATTGGAATCACGTGCTTCTAAATAGCCACTCAGGACCTATCTCTGCGGAACCATAAATAACCTTCTGCTTTAAACTTTTATTCACTAAATAAAGGTTCACTGCAACTGTTCTATCAAATTTAAATAGTTCCAAATATTCAGGATGCATGGGAGGCTATATTCATATCAATACCCGGGTCTTTTCAAACAACACCTTTTCAGAGAAGGTTGTTTAAGTTGAGAGATAGTGCTCCAAATTTTCAATTTGGGAAAAGGACTGTGGGCATTTCTTACGGTTCTTTCGCTGCGTTCGCTGTGAGTACCATTAACTCCTTTATTTAAATATGTTCTAGCTCTATAGTTTTAAAGGAAATAAAGAAAGATAAGATACACCGCATGCTTCCTTAGCTTCTTCCCTGGAAGTTATTCAGCGTTTGGTTTGAGGATAGACAGAGAGGTGGGGATTAGGGAAAGAGGAGGTGGGGAGAGAATCGGTTTGAATGAATACATTTGCTGAACAATAATAGTTCAGGATGGACGTAGTAAGAGGAGAAGGTCGTCACTAGTATGGGGATTTTTATGATTTGCTGAGTAAGAGTAAAACTGAATAAGAGACCAAACTGCTTAAACCAGAAAGGTTCTGGGTTGATAAAGTGAGAAGTGGCTAAATAGCCCCAAAGAATCTCTGAGAACTGAACCTCTAAGGGTGGCTATAAAACAATAAAACAGTCTTGGTGTGAAGGCAACAGGGTGTGAGGAGGCAAATGAGAATTTCAAGGATTCTGAGCACAGGAAGTCGAATGTCCCAGCTCACTTGCCACTGAGATTACTGGGCTTAGAACAGATTGGGAGCAAAAACTAGGCACAAGGAAATTAGAGGAGTAGGGATCTCTGCTCAAAGGGCATAGCTCTGCTCAGGGAACTACCGAGTGATTCAGTAAGAAGGAAATTTCTATTCTCCTTGGAGACTCATGATGTATTTTTGATCTGATAGCTCATCCAAAGGAGAATATTGAATTCTCTGTTGTTTGGAGCATAAACTCACAGATCACTAGAAGGAGTTAGAAAGAAAAGAGAGAAAATTCCCTTTCTCCTCTTCCATCCTACTTTAAAATAGGAGCAAGTTTGTGTTTCTATAAACTCTGTGTAAATCTGGGGTTACATTTAGCCCATATAAATATAAATGAGTTGAAGCGTCCATTTTAAAATCAATCTCTATATAAATGATGGATGTTTTGTGTACACATTTATATGTGCGCACACACACATAATTCTAAAGCAAAGCAACTACTTCCATCAGCACTTCCTATCAAACTGAGGAAAGCTGCTCTGGAAAAAGATATTTCTTTGTAAAAGATATCTTTGTATCTAAAATTTCCTCCCATTTTATATGCAATTAAAAACCCTTTCCTGATTTGACTTCCATTAAATAGAAAGCATGGGACTTATTGGCCTGAAAAATTACTAACATTATCCTCTTTATTTCCTTATTCTCATAGTTGCATTCTCCTTCTAGGCCCACTCCTTTTTATAACCGGAGTCAAAAGGTTCAGAAACTGGATCATCCTGTAAAATCGGTTCCTATATCTCCTAGTATTAGATTATGTAACTTTAGACCCCATTATTATTAAGTTGATGTACCATATTCAAAGTTTAGTGGAGGTCAGGATTTGGGGGAAAAATCAAATGTAAAGATTCCAACTAACCAAAGAAAGATACTCATTCCCCAAAGATGTAGCTTGTAACTGCAATTATAAACAGTTTTTAAAAACCCCATAGAATTAAAGAACTGATAGTGTAGAATTTTATTAGGGCCTTCAATATGTATGGAGAGAGTGACAAAAAAAAAAAAAAACACTGTCTAATATGTCTAACATTATATATACATATATAAATTAAATGGGGAGAAGAAACATTTTCCATTTTTCTTGTAAATATCCAGAAAAAAAATGACTAGTGAAAAGGAAAAAACAAAGGCAGCACTATTCTCTCTATCCTAATAGAAAGTATATATGAGAAAGGGAAAACTTGCAACGCTCTGTGTGAAATGGTGTAGAACTGGGTCAGAAAGCATCATATGTACTGAAAGATTTCCAAAGAATCACCGAATCACCCCTAGTACTGGACACTTCAGGGTAGAAGACACCATATTGAGGAGAGGAAGCTGAATGAAAAATCTACTAGGAAATAGTAATTTTCCTTTTGAAATGAGACTTGGCTCTAAGAATTTTCATTAGATAAGAGAACTATCACTTCTGGTTTCATTCAAATCAAACAATCCAACAACAATGAGCTGTACTCTTCAGTAGGTTGGCCTGGTGCAGAAAATTCATGCTTGCTGTCAGTAGCATTGTATAGGGAAAAAAGTGGAGGATTTGGATCCAAAGGAACCTCATTCAAATCTCACCTCTACTATTTATCAGTTGTATGGTATTGAATACATTGCCTCATCTCCCTAGGTTTCAATTTTTTCATTCATAGAAGTAAGGGCATTGGACTCTATGATGTTTATGTTCCAACTTCGAACATTGTGCCTTTTCCTAAACTCAATATCTTGAATATACCACTCCCTTCCCCAACAAAGAAGAGCTAACAGATTACATAAACATAGAAGGGGGAGTTGAATTAGGAATGCTGTGTGCTAGGGCCAAGGAATCAGCATATTCTAAATTTAGTCTAATCAGAACCTTATTTGCTCCCTAGTCCTTTTGACCCCACAAACTAAGAACTCAAGGACTTTGAAGCTATGTATAAAGGAGAGTCATCAGAAGTGATGTTGAGCTCCTAAGGAGACTCTGAAAAAAGGAAACAAGTATACATATGACTTTCATAGTTAAAAACACCTTTATAGGAAGATGTGATCTATATTTTGAAAAAAAAAGATAATGACAAGTCATGGATTTTACTTGAATTATGGATCATATGGTGGTAGAAAAGTTGCCTGATCCAAAAAATGTTATAAATCCCAGGACTGAAAGAAATTCTACTCCAGATTTCTGGCAAATTTTGAGAATGTTCCTAAGCAATTCATATTTCCCTGAGAGGGGAAAAGTAGTTCGACTAATGATATGGAGTTTGAATTCAGCTATCTAGAGTTCTAAAACATTGCATCTTTTTTTAATTGTGAAGAAAGTAATAACATTGTATCTTTTAAGAAGAAAGACACCAAGAGAAAATGAAAATGTGAGATGAGGCATTTTGACAGGATGGCATCATGAAGAGAATATTAGATGGCAAAGACAATAAACTGGCAAATACTCTTCAGTTAAAATAGAACTACAGTTAAGGAGAGTCCCCGACTTTAGCAGAATAATCCAGTTTACCATAAAGAAATAGAAGAAGTGAAAGAGTGTTGGAAAATGGACATACTAATTTTTATTGCAAGACAAGATAGTGAAAGGAATTAGATTCTCAGAAGAAAATACCTGGAAAAATTCGAGGGGAAATGACTTTATGAAGAAACAAAAGAAAAGGCCAGAGTTGATGACTTCCATGAAACAAATTTACCTCTGAAGAGAGAGGATCATGTGAGATAGGGATAGGAGGAGAGCACTGTAAAGATAGTGGAAATAAAAGTTATAGTGCCTGAAACTTGGGATTCAATGTGATCTCTTCCTGTATTCCACTGGCACCTGCTTCTGAATTAAAAGGAGATTCTAGAGAGAAGAGATAGAAGGTCACTTCAAATGTCATTTTTTTCTCTTCTAAATTATCTTTTCTCATCCTTTTACTCTTCACTCTTCATTCTTAAACTCCACTGGGAACTTTCCTCTTCAGATTTGAAGAATTTGAAAAGAGAACACTTGCCCAACAGTTTTTAGCACTACCAGAGAGGTTATCTCAATCCAGATTCTGTCTCGGAGGAAAGAAAGAGAAGACACATTGACAAGGTAGACTTGGGTTCAAATGCTGAGTTGGTGGTGAGTGTATGCCCTCCAGGGTCTAAAGCCTTAAACTCCTCTTTCTCACCAAGAACTACCACAAAAAAGAAGCCTGGATTGGGATTTTTTTCAATCAAACTAACATCAAATGTTTATTAATGTGCTAACTGTTGAGGGTTCAAATACAAAAAAAAAAAAATCAAGCAATTCCTTATTGCAAGAAACCCACAATCTAAAGGGAGAAACAACAAGTACATATATGTGAATATATAGAGTAACTACTAAGAGAATAAATACAAATTTAGAAAAAGTAGCTAAATACAAATTCATTGTAGATCTGGGATTTTTAATATGAGTAGTTAAAGCATTAACCCAAAATGTGTACAATGTGTCATCAGTGTCTTAGACTAAATAATCTTCAAGTTCCTTCTAGCTCTTTCTTATCTTAACTCTTTTTTTGGGGGGGGGCACATGGTTTGCTTCAATTTTCAGAGACTTTCAAGCCTTTCAGACTGGTGAAAGAGCTGGTATCATTTACATCCCACTGATGTCAGACTTCTATAACCATAGAAGGCTTCAATTCCTCAGGACTCCACAAGCTCTGTGGGTCCCTAGGATATGGACAATAGACTGAGAGAATCTGAAGCTAAAAAGGAGGAATGGAGGGGTAGGATCTGTTGCTTCTTCCCTTCATTAGGCCTAAAAGACAGAGATACCAGAACCTGCTTGCTGAGCAGGAAGAAAATGTAATCTCAAAGGGAAAGGTAGAAGTAAGAAAGAGTTAAAATGGAAACATCATAGTGAGTGGTGAATCCTTCTGAAAAATTTTACTTGGGGATGGGGCATAAGGAGACACAGAAATGGAGAAAAATTACTCTTGTTTTTTAAAAAAGTTTTCTTTAAAAAAATACTCCCAGTAAAAATATCCTTTTTTTTCTTTAATATTTCTCATTTCCTATTGTCTCCCCATCTCTTTCAAGCAAAACAAATTGGCAATATTCCTATCTGAAAATGTGTATCTCATTCTGCACCTCTAGCCCTCTACCTCTCTGCCCAGAAATAGGGGCTACTCTGTCTTCTAAAATCATCATTAGTCACTGCATTAACCAGAGTACTGATCTTTTTCCAAATAGTTTTCCTTTATATCTTTATATTATTGTGGTCATCATGTTCTCCTGCTTACTTTGTTCTGAATCAGTTCTAACAAATCTTCCTAAATTTCTCTAAATCCTTCATATTTATACAGTGCAATAATATTCCACTATATTGATATAACACAATTTGTTCAGTCTTTACCCAATTGATGGGCCCCCACTTTGTTTCCAGTATTTTGCTACTTTTATAAAAATGATACAATAAAGGTTGAGGAAATTTATGATTCAGAAACCTGGGTTTTCTCATCTGCAAAATAAGTAGCTTGGATTAAATAAACTTTAGAGTCCCCTCTACTCTAATACTCTATACATCTATAGTTCTATGAAACAAACTTTAGAGAAAAACCAACTTCTCTGGAAAATTTAGAACAAGATTAATTCTATCTTTTTTTGATAGTGCTATAAATTATATCATCAGAGAGATATGTGGTGGGTGGAGGATTCCTTGTGGTGGTGATAACAAGAGAGTAAGAGATTACCTATGAAAGAGGAGAGGAAAGGAATTTATTAAGCATCTACTACATGTCAAGTCCAGTACTAAGCTCACATTTTATCTTTACAACAACCTTGTGAGATAGATAGTATTATTGGCCCCACTTTACAGCAGAGGAAACTGAAGCAGACAGCACTTAAGTGAAGTCACTTCAGAATCATAGAGCTAGGAAGTATCTGAAGCTGGATTTGAACTCAGGTCTTCCTGAGTCCAGGCCCTATCTCGGGCATTCTATCCACTGTGCTACTTCGCTGCCCTAATAGATAGCTTATGTCCTCCACTGGTCATCATTCAATAGTAGGACATGTAGAGGAAGGTGCCTTGCAGGTTGAGGGATTCTCTTATAGAGTATTACAAGAGGTAGTGGACAAGACTCAAACTGAGAAGCATTGGAATAGATATATTGTGATTCTATATTACTAAAAAGAATATCAACATTGGTGAGATGCACCACTATATCAAAGAATTTGTTTCTTGTTGAGAGGAAGTCTAAAGACAAAGTGGTAATAGAATGTAAAGGAAAAGTCTCTAACTTGGTATTGAGTTCTGCTGCTCAATTTTAGTCATTAAGTAGATGTGTGAACTTGAGCAAATGCCTTCACTTTTATAAGCCTCAGTTTTCTTACTGGTAATGAGTCTGGATTATATGGTTCCTGAGATCTCTTCCAGCTCTAATACTTTCTAATTCTCTGACCTACAGAGATCCAGGCTATACCAGGCAGGAGAGGAATAGGGAAAGAAAGGGAGAATGGCATCAGAGCAGGTTAAAAAAAATATAAGCATAAACATGTTTCTTAGGCTTTAGTCAAATACTAAGGACACACACTCATAGTACATAGGGGTAATGGATTTGCTGTTTTGCCCCAACTCTGTTGAATCCAGGATTTTCCCTGGAACATTGAATAGAATAGCTCAAATCAATTCAAGAGCTTTTCACTTATTTGTCAAGCACTACTCTAGGTTCTTATAGAACTGAAAGGAACCTTAGAGATTTTCAAATGTAACTTATTTTATAAAAAAAAAAAAAAAGAAAATCAGGTTCAGAGGGGTGGACCTTGATGATTTCTGAATTCCATTCCAACTATGATGCTGTGGCAAAGCTCTGAGGAAACTCTGGTTTGAGGAGACTGGGAGAAGTTAACAAATCTATCAGGCCTAAGTATCATGGATATACACTGTCCTAAAGTAGAGATAGGATGGAAGTTGTGAAGAAAGAGGACTATATGGTGGGAAATGATAGACTTCGATTAATTTCTTTGCATGCAATTTAGAAGTATCTGTGCCATAGGCTACCAATGTAGAGTATATAAGAAAACTTATTTAGGAACCCGAAACCCAAGGGAATCTTGGTGAAGGACTGGGCATAGCTTTTAAGATGAGTAGGGGAATTTCCTGGGGAATTTCAGAAACCATGTTAGGTTTGGTTTTAATTTTGTCCCTTTTTTGTGCTTAGTCAAGAAGTCACAAGCCTAGGAAATTACTAACAAATGGCACAGGGTAAGAAAAAATACAGACCTATTTGTTTGGGGATTTTGTTTCCTTTAAGTTTGTAAACTGTCCTCACGCCCTCCCCGCCCGCCCCTCCCTTTTCAGTTTTGGTGTGTTGATGTTAAAGGCAAGTGGAAATAACTGGCTGGTTTGAGGGCATTGGGGCTTGCCGCAGGAAAGCACGCCCCCTGTAGGAGGGCGAAGGCAAGGTAAAGATAGATCCCTAGAAATTGCTTCTCGGAGCACAAAATTTTTCGTTACTCTAATGTAAATTTTCTCTACCTCTTTCGGGAAAAGGAGGAACCCATAAGATGAAGATATCTGTATGCATGCAAACCCTTCGGTTTGCCCAAATCAAACAGAAGAGATTAAGCGTGTGGGCCCAGCAGGTCAGTGACTCTGAGCACCCTCCTTCGGATCCCGCCAGCAGGCAGTTGGGCAGAGTCCGGATACTTCCGTGCACTTGCAGCAGCTTCTGTACCGCTCCAGGGAGAGAACAGGAGGGTGAGTCACGTGCCCCTCCCACCACCCACTCGACCGCGCCGCCCCCAACTCCTACTCAGGGCATTTGGTGCAGAGCTGGAACTCGCGTGAGACTTGTCCTACAGCGCCTTCTCCTGGACAAGAGGCCAGACAGCAAAAAAAAAAAAAAAAAAAAAAAAGGCAACCCTTATTCAGAAACCATCAAAGGCCTATGCCTTTTTCTAATTGGAAGAATGCAGCTACATTGAACTGAAGATACTATTCTCTTGTCGGGAAAAGCTCCTGGTGAATCAAATCCCTTTATTCTTTCACAGTATTCCCAACAATTCCCCATTTTTGTCTTGACCACAGCAACCAGTTTCCAAAGACACTGGGACCATAGCAAACACCTTCAGGAAAATATCTGCAGTTTGTTTATTCGTTCTATCGATCTCAACGAGCTGTATCCTTGCCTCCTAAAGCACTGCAATTCGCTACACAGCGAAAGTAAGGGTCGAGAAGATCAGAGCTTCTGAGATTGGTTTTAGGTGAACTTGGGTCAAGAACAAACCCATTTTTCCCAAACTAGATGAAGCAGACATAACAAGCCCATAAATTTTTGAAGGGTCCCATATATATAGTTTTTAAACACCTGATAAGAAGATTGTGTTTCCTTTGGCACCAAGCCTGTTCTGGGTTTGTTGTTGTTGTTGTTGTGTTTGTTTGTATGTTTGTTTTGTTTTGTTTTTTAATTTAGGTTTGCAGTGAATAGACTAGGAAAAGGGATATTAAAATGATTGAAAGTAACATGACTAAGTCATGAGAAAACCAGTGGGAAAGAGATTTTTTTTCTATAAATGGAAGTCTGGAGTTAAGGAAAGATGAATTGTAAATACTCTCCAATAAATAGAGGGAAAAGATTAAGTTTAATTTTCTTCCTGTCTCTTTTCTATGTCTTTCCCCTCCCCCTCTTTCCCCTACCCCGAACCGGGCTTGGCTGGCTGATTATTTCACTGCGCATGCGCTTACAGCTTTGTGCCCTAGTCGTGGACCTGGTTTTGGTGCAAAGTTCTGCGCCTACACTGTACTACAATGGTAAATGGGGCAAAAAAAAATCATATAGGCTTGATGTCATTCATTACAATTGAAACTGAAATTAGCCCAAGAAAGCCAGGAAAGAGCCTTTCCTTCCACTACCCACCGAAAAAGAAAGAAAAAAAATTTAAATAATCATAAACCCAGTCCTTCCCGATTTACATTTCCCTGTAAGGAGAGTCGCAGTCTAACTCTAGCCTCCCATTTATAGAGAAGATCTAAAGTCTAACACGCAGCTTCCTTGGAGCCTTTTTTTTTTTTTTTTTTTTTAAATTAAGGCCACATACTCCTACTGAGGTGAATTTTTCTCCTCTGGATTCCTCCATTCTTTACCAAACATAAATGACCATTGCTGAGAAGGACTTTCCACTGGAAAGAGAATTACATGTTTTAAGTTGGATATAAATTGGTATTGGGACCATTATGATGTTTTGCGTTTCCTTTAACTTCCTGTCCTCCTCCCCTCCCGCCCCCTTCAAACTCTGCCTTCCCTGCCGCACTGCAGCAGAGCTGTAAATACCTTTAACAGCTGCCTGCCAACCAAGGAGTGAAATACTGTCTTTGTTCAGATTTTCCCTGCTTCTAAGACTCAGAAAGCAGAACTCATGCGAAATATGCTTATTTGGAAGGAATTTTGGCAAAGAAATAAGCTGAATTTTGTATCCTGTGACTTAGACACGTTTATTTTCTATTTCTCTTTTTTAAAATCCCTTTTCCATTGTGTTGACAACGTTAGTGACACCCCCACCATCCCTTGACACTACAGAGCACTAGAACACAAATTCATAGGCTATATATAGACAGAGATTTTGGCCAAGCACGAAGGGAGTTTTTTACAAAAGCAGGCAATTGCTTTCAGCTTCCAGGCATTTTTGGTTTCGTTTCATTTCAACATTCATTAATAGTGGCTCTTTTGGCTGCAGCATAGGTATTAAATGTGTTTCTGATTGACTTAAGAGCTTCCATCCAACACGTTTTAGGAATTATTCATTTCCCTAAATGCAATTGGTCACTTACTTTTACTAAGCACTTGAAAATATATTGTGGCATTTGGAATTATCTCTAGGTCCACCATGTCTGAATCCATGACATCATCCTCAGCTGCGTGAAACCGTATGCCTCCATCACTGATTCCTCTTTGGATGCACATCTATTGAGTTCAGTGATATTGTATAACGGAAACTAATACAATAGCTTTAATACTTAAGACATATCTATGAAATATTTCTTTATAGTTGCAACTTATCTTTCTGGTCGTCTTATAACTTATTAAAGATGGAAGAGTGGAAATGGGGGAGGGGCAGAATGTGAAATGACATAGTTCAGTGGCTTCTTTATAACTAAAGGATTATATTACAAAAATTAAAGAATAATATCAGTGTTTGAATGTTTCTCAGAATAAGAACTGCTTATAAAATAGGTCAAAAGACTCATTATTTCCGGAGGTTACTGAACGATGACAGTCATTTCTCTTCAGCCACCTCACTAACAAATTGTAAACCTCCATTTTGAAATCAAAGCGATTTTGGTGTTAATTGCTAAAGAAAAAAAAATCTAAAAAGATGCTAATTCTTCCAAGGTTTAAAGGGAAATGTCAATGCAGATATTTAGGGAAAGAATAGTATTAGGAAAAAAGCATAGTATGTAGGCTAGATGAAAAAGTCAACTTTGAAAAATCCTTTACGCAATGCAGGGTGTATTTTCCATAATTTCGAATCCTTTATATTCGTTGTATTATTACAAGTTTACCACATAAATTTATGACTATTGGATCCGAAAATCTTTTTTAAAACTATGTCATTCCTTTCGGTAGTAAAGATTTGGGAACTAACTGGAGTAAGATGAGTAGGGAAGGCTGCAATATTTTGTTTAATGTTCAAGAACTCCAAAACAGGTTGAGTCTTTTTAATCTTATAAATGGTGGCTGCTCTTAAACTAAATTGACAATATATACAGAAAGCAAAAATTCCACTACACATTGAAAAACAAGAGTTGTTTAATCATAAAACTATTTAGCATTTAAAAAATCTATTGACCCTAGCAATTCCCAAATCATATTTTCGTTATTAGAAGAGAATGAACTTTTGTAGGCTGAGTTTATAGAATAACTATTTTCCACTTACTTCTTCTAAGCACTTGGAAATATACTGCATTACAAAATATCCGTGGAAAACCTTTGAGGATTAGTAGGAAATAGGGAGACAAATATTATTTTCGGCCCATTTGAAAGCCACTGTGCAAATACATGCAAAATTTTTGAAGTCCAATTCATTAAAATTTAGCTTCCAAAACGTTACAGTGACATTCATTCTTGCAAATTTTTAATGACACCCCCACACCTACCAATTTAACCTTTAATCTGAGCAGAAAACACCTGTTAACCTTTCTGGTTTGAGACTGACTTCTCAGAATCACGGACAAATCACAAAACTTCGTACAATCATTCAATACGTCGAAAGGCCTTTATTACACCCAAAACCAAGCTTTAGACTTACAGGAAAATCTCCGCACCCCGTCTTCCAACGCGCGCCAGCGAGGGGTGGGGGTGTCCATTCTGCCGCACCTCCACTCTCAACATGCGCAGCGCCCAAGGCCATTCTGACACCCTGGACTATTGCTCTACAGGCCAGGCTCAGCGCCCTCCTCTGCCTACTTTATCCAAAGAAAGGAAGTAACCTCTGGGACAGGTGGTGGAGATTAGGGTCTTTTTGGTCTGGGGTAGAGGGGGCGGGGAGCTGTCAATTAGGTTTCGGAAACTCTATGTCTGGGAGCTAAAGACAGACCCTCAGGCAGGCAGATCCAACCCAACAAGTCACTTTTATGACTTTTTCTCAAGTCATTCTCCAGCAGCTCCCTGGCGGGGAAGCACCGCAGTGGGGCTCCAGGGTTAAGGGGGTGGCGGTCAGAGAGTGGGGGAGGGGACGAAATAAAAATTGAAAAGAAAGAATAAAAACAACTCTTACCCGATATTTGGAGAGGAGGAGGTGGAGAAACACCCCGGCTGCTGCTGTAATCCATTAGGCATTGGGATGAATATAATCCCATCACCAGAAACCAAATAATATCTTAAAAAAAATTTTTTTTAAAAAGGATAAAAGGAGGAAAGTAAAAATAATCGAGGAGCAAACAGGTAGAGTCTGGAGTGGACTAAAAACCCTGGACTGCGGTGCAAGCTCGCTATAGGCGCCTGGCAGGCTGGTTAGCTGCTAGTCACCGGGTGGCGAGATGCTCAGCAATAGATTCTTCTAAGAGCTTGGAGTCAGAGAGAGGCAGCCAGAAGCTGGGAGCGGGAGGGATTTTTAATGGTGCTAGCCGTCCCGAAATCAGCACACACGCATCCCAGCGACTAGAATACACCTCTGCGGAGACAAAGGTTAGAAAAAAAAGAGGGGGTGAGGCTCTCGGAAGGCAGAATGCAGGGGGAAATTCGCCAGGGAAATCAGGAAAAAGGCCATGAAGGCGAGCGGAGCCTGCACATGACCAGCCGCAGCCAATGACGACCGCAAATAGGTCATAAAAAGGTCTATTACCAAGTTGTAAATTTTCTTCAAACAAAAAGGAATTTACTGCAATTCCTTGCGGATTTTGCACATACAGCTCACAAGCGCCATGTTTTCTCTCTCTCTCTCTCTCTCTCTCTCTCTCTCTCTCTCTCTCTCTCTCTCTCTCTCTCTCTCTCTCTCTCTCTCTGTCTCTCTCTCTCTCTCTCTTTCTGTCTCTTTCTCTGTCTCCTCCTCACTCCTCTTTCTCTGTCTCTCTCTGTCTCTCTCTGTCTCTCTCTGTCTCTCTCTCTCTCTCTCTTTCTCTTTCTGTCTCTTTCTCTGTCTCCTCCTCGCTCCTCTTTCTCTGTCTCTCTCTCTCTGTCTCTCTCTCTCTCTCTCTCTCTCTCTCTCTCTCTCTCTCTCTCTCTCTCTCTTCTCCCACCCTCTCCATTTTCCTCTCCCTCTCCCTCTGTCGCTCTATGTCTCTGTCTCTCCTCGTCTCTTTGTCTCTCTATCTCTCTATGTTTCCCTCTGTCTCTCACCTTTCCCATCCCCTTTCACTCTATCTTTTTTCCCCCTTCCTTTTCCTATATTTTTCCTTTATTTCTCTTCACCCTTCCCTTCTTATGGTTTTCTGTTTGTTTGGCCCAACATTTCTGTCCAGTTGAATAATGTCACAGCCCCAGTAAAAGATTTGAACTCGTCCAATCTAGATACTAGGGGGAGGAAATTAAATTCATTGCATCCTATTTCTCCTTCCCTCTCTCTCTGCCTAAACTCCCTCTATTTTTCTCCTTCCCCAAGGAAACCACTTGACTGCGGAATAGTTTGTACTTACTGCCCTCAGCTAAAAGCAATGATACCCTCCATTAGGTTCTCACCCAAACCATAGCTCTATAAAGAAAGAAACCTTCCCAACCCCTTATTTTAAATTGGGATATAAGAGAAGTTGATATTGTGACCAAAGTGTAGAAAATTTTAATTTTTCTGGTAAAACTATAAAAGATATTAATTTAAGTACTCACTACAGAAACCTACCTCTGTGCTTGTCTTAAGAAACGTCAATATAAACAACTTAATATTTAAGGATGGAAAAGTAGCTGTGTCTCTTATAAAAAGATGTGTATATGTATGCGTGTGTTATGCCACACTAATATGTTTTTACTGAGGGTAGTAGATCTCATGCCTACTTAATTTTAGTCAAATAATTCTATCTCCCCCACTCCCATTTTCAATCAAGAACAACAAAACAAACCTATAACACTGCAATGAGAGAGAGAGAGAGAGAGAGAGAGAGAGAGAGAGAGAGAGAGAGAGAGAGAGAGAGAGAGAGAGAGAGAGAGAGAGAGAGAGAGAGAGAGAGAGAGAGAGGCTCTTTTCTCCCTTTTAAAAATAATCACCATTAATTCTTTAAAAGTCAACACCAAATAGATTCTTCCCGTTTTAATTACAAGAGACATAAATCCTTCTGATTCTTAATACAAAACATACACAGATACTCATATAGGGGTATATGTGCATATGTGCATATACTTCTAGAAGAGAACTTGAGGCTATAGCTTTCATGAAGCAGTCCTAATGGTTATTAATGAAAATTTCAAGCTGATTTTGAAATACCTCACACATAATATGTCCCTTTCTTCCCATTTCCATCCCCAACTCTAGTAGTGGTGATTTCTCTTAGGTTATTATTATGAAGTCTATAGAAACCACCATGCTAGATGTGTCTTTCATGTGCAGACAGCCACCATTTATGTATGCACACCCAATGAGCTTAAATGTATTAAGCTATGCACTTTCAATACACATTTATGTGATACTCCTCTGTAACATGTCTATTTTTCCTCTCCCAAGCTGGGTTGACCTTGTATTACATAGATTTAAATCATTTGTTTCCATCAGACATGAAATCTCTAACTCAAAAAAAAAAAGAAAAAAAAGAAAAAAAGCGTGCCAACTAACAACCTTACATATTGGCTGAAGGGACTTGAAGAGGGAGTAATTACAGTTACAGGCATTAATTTATTAAATAACCTTTTCCCTTTCTCCTTTTTATATACCTACAGGATTCAATGAAAATTGGCAGTGTGATGAGACTATTCTCCAACATAAGAACACAGAGACCACCTGAAAAAGAATACTTTTGGTCATTCAAATAAATGGAAAGGGTTCTTAAGAAGGCTTTCAACCCTCTGACACTGGACTATATAATATGCCAAAATTAAGCACCAAAGTATGATTATTTGTAAAATTTTCTGAGAAATAATATCAAAGACCAGTTCATCTACTTTCTTTTGTGTTGTTAGTCTGGTATTATCTATTAAAAGAAGACATTTATTTCCATCTGTCTTATTTTCAGATTATAGGGCAATTCTTCCTACCAAAAAATGTATTCATAGTTGCACATTTATTTCTGGGAAGTGTTAAGTAACATTCTGGATTGCATAAGGCCTTACAAAGTGTCTGTTGCTGAGTCTGCTTTTCAGTTAACAATCTTTATGTTTCCCATTTGCCTTTGTGCCTCTCTAGCCCTTCTGTTCATCCTGATATCCTAAGTAGAACTGAATCTATAGCATTTAAAATATAGTGTTAACATTATGATATATTATTAAACAAATAAAATATTATTGTATAAAATTCTCATAGGAGAGTACTGCATCTGAATTCTACTAAGAACTATTTGGTAGCTGCGGATTCTCTGAAGGTTTATGCAAATTTCTGCGGCAAAATGTTTGCTCGATAGCTTGCCGCAGTGCTCTGATGTTTACAGATTCTAACCAATTAGAAGTGCTTCTTGAATGTCTGTCATTATGAGTCCCTCCGAAAGAAATACCACTGTAGGTGCATGTCCAAGGGCAACCTTCTGCATTGAGAAAGAACGTGATGTGTATATGAATGTACACATATACAGAGTATGTAATTTCTTTCAACTTATTTGTGTACATGGGGGCAATCACTCTTCCTGTATACTTATATACGTATCTAGTATCTATTGATATATATCTGCATGTACATATTCATCTGTATACATATCATATGGATATGTATATACAATATATGTATATGCATCATATATAATATGGATGTGTATATATATACATACACATATAGATATATTCCAATATTTCTCCAAAATAGCCCACTAACATGATTTTTTTGTGAAATCAAAATGGACTATTTTATAGTAGAGTGGGAGGGGTTTTGTAAAAGCAGTGCTTAGCATGGCACATTAGATTCAGATTGGCAGATTGGATTGTTAGAAAATAGGTACATTTTGACCTTTCCTTCCTATTTTAGTGAGACCCTCTTATCCAACTTTCTATGTTGGATAAAAAAGAGGACTCTTTTTTAATGTGGATTCCTGGTCCCAGTCAGTTGCTGGCCTAAATCAGATTTTTTTTAGGTTGGGAGAATCATTAAATGCAACAACTTAGTGTTCTTCAACATATGAAGCAAAATCCCTTAAACACTGTGCCAGTTGGGGTCTGAATCAAAGAAAAATGTGAAGAAATTCTCATCTGTGAAAATTCATCAGAAAGTTTTTTCTGTTCATATCGAGCAAAATCTGGCACAGTTAATAGAAAAAATGCTCATAAATCCACCATAATGTGTGCAGCTGTCTCTTTTTGTACAAATGTTTCTTAAACTAGGGTTCGACCATGACTTAAACTTGTCTTTTCCTGGGTTTAGGTCAATATGCCCCTCAGTCTCTTTTGCCTATTAGGATACTCATGTCCATCTGCTATCAATACAAGCCTTTCCCCACGAATAACCTAGATTTTTTTCAAATTTAAAGATTATACTAAGATCCAAAGCAATGGAAATTAATCATAGGGAAAAATTTTAAATGCAAAAAATAAACTATGGCTTACTCAAAAAGTAAAAATAGGAATGCCACATAACTTTCCTTTTTGTGTAAGTGGTAGTTTTGTTTATTTTAGATAGACATGCCTTCACACTCTTGAAATTTTCATCCTAAAATTGTAGTTCGTGTATAACTTTTGTTGTATCAAGAATTCAGAACATTTTTAGGTATGACTCAGGCAGCTGATAATGTATTGTTTAGGTAACAGCTTTCATGGAATCTTAGAAAAATTACTTACAGAGAGAAGAACTGGAGACATCAGACAACATCATTCTGGAAGCTTGTAGTGTGTGTTTTGTGTGTGTGTGTGTGTGTGTGTGTGTGTGTGTGTATGTATGTGTGTGCAAAAAATAAAATATATCCACCAAAATGAACTTTATTTTGCTTTCAGCTGATACGTTGTGGCTTAAGAGAAAGTCTTTTCGGCGCTACAAACACAGGCTCAGGGAAGGAGATCCTTTCTGTTTGGTTTTGTTTTTATTGAAGGGATAGATATATTCTATTAGCGGGTGTTACACATGCATTTTAGATATTTGATCACAGTGTTCATTTCAAATAGGTGGAGGCATTGTTTTCATGGATGAAACTTGAAGACGTACCAGCCAACACAAGTGGAGTCGTAGTTTTCAGTTAGCTCAAGATGATCTCATTAACAAAATGCAGGTAATACAAATAAATATGGCACCTACTCTATAAACAAAGAAAAACCATGGAGTCGGTACAAATAAGTGACTTAGGGAAATTACAACAGCGGTTCAAACAGAAAACAGAAGGAAAATTGAGAATGAAGCAGTATTTTACCGTGCAACTGGCCCGGCATGAATAGTGATCAAGAATGATATCATTTGCTTTTCAAGTATTCATTCATTAGATGATTTAGTTGCCATAATTTGCATGGAATTTAACAAAAGATTAATTGTCAACATTGACGTTGCAGTAAAACTTTTGTCACCGGTACAGTTTCCATAAACTTAAGTGCTTTTTCAAGTCCCCAGACTATATATAGAGTGCGCTTTTGCAGTTATATTGTGCTTTTAAGATATTTGGCCCAAACTTTTCCCCGAGATATTATATATATGTATATAAATGCCAAAAAAAAAAAAAAAAGCTCTAGAAATAAACAAAAGGCAACAAAGTCATTCATTACAAAAGCGATAAGGGGAAAAACATAAATAAAACATTTTACATTTATTTTAATCAAATAATATAAAGTAAATATTCTGCTGACATAATTTCTTCATAAAAACTAATAGATTTCTTTTAATTTACTCACCACAAGAAAAAAAGTTTTAAAATGTTCAAGTGCACTTGTTTCGATTAATAAAGCATTTTAGGTTCAACTATTCGTGCTTATCATTAGGAAGTTTATGTTGTTGAGGCAAATCATCAGCTTAGATATTGAAAATTGCAATTTAAAAATATTGCTACAAAGTCAGTATCAAATTTCCACACACAAAAAAAAGCCACAGCTAATTGTTTCTATGCTCTGATTTTTTTTTTAAACTCAAACACCTCTTAAAGCATAGAAACATCTAGAGCAGTGACATTAGGGTAGCTTGAAATACAGGAAGAATCCTTTACAACAAAGAAAACAGGTGGTGTTCACCAGCATATGTTGATCATTATTTTTAATAGTCTACGGTAAATTTTTAAAGGCATAAGTTAATTTGTCTGGCCTTCAGCTCTGTCCTCTTCCAGATCATGTGCTTCTGTTTTTGTTTCCCCTTCTTTCCCCTCCTGCCTGGAAACTGGAAATTTGTCCTTGTTGTTCTCTTTTTTCCATTTCATTCTCCTGTTCTGAAACCATATCTTTACCTGCCTCTCGGTGAGTCCTAGAGCGTGGGAAACCTCAATCCTTCTCTTCCTGGTCAGATAAGGGTTAAAAAGGAATTCCTTTTCCAGCTCTAGCGTTTGGAAACGACTGTACGTTTGTCTTCCTCTCCTCCTACCAGGAGCTGCTGATTAAAACAAACAAAAAAGGGAAAAAAACAGTTTTTAAAAGCACAGAGTTTATTGGTGCCTCTGCATATTGGTAAAGATTTATCTTATATATGGGGAAACACCTATATTGCTAAGTTGTAGATCCGTAATAAATAGATATGTATGTATGGAGGAAGAGAAAGTATAACACAAGTTATGCTGGCAGCTGTATCCTTACGCTAATCTATTTTCAATATATATGTGTATATATATACTGTAGTACTTTATAATCAAAAGCCATTGCGATTACAGAAAGTAAAAAGGCAGGGAGGGGGAAAGAAGTTTAAAGCTAAAACGTGAGATGAAAGTAAAATTTTCCTCTTTCTCTCACTCTTTCTCTTTTTTAAACTGCATCCCAACCTTGTGGTCTCATCCAGGGAAACATTTGAGAAGGAGACGAGCTCTGATTTAAGTGGTCTGGGTCCTCGCCAATATTACCACTGGACGATTTACAGTCAGGATATTGTACCAGCTCGGCCTCTTGCTGGGTCGTAAAAATCGGCTGTCTCTGTAAGTTATCGTATCCGTAAAATTTAGCGGGCTCCCCGTGACAGGCAATCCCACTGCAGGGGGGAGGCGGCGGCGGAGGAGGCGGAGGCGGAGGAGGAGGATGCGGAGGAGGAGGGGGGGCCGGTTGGTAGGCAGAGGCCGGACTCCCCCCGGCGGGATGGTAGTAGTCCGGGCCCCCGCCGCCGCCGCTAGCTGGTCCTGGGTGAGGCTGCTGCTGAGGTTGCGGCGGCGGCTGCTGCTGCTGCGGCTGGTGGTGGTGGTGGTGATGGTGGTGATGCTGGAAGCCGGCGGCGCTGTTACTATACAGCTGTAGGGCGGCGGCGGCGGCGGCGGCGGCGGCGTGGCGGCCGCTGACATCGGGTGCAAAGTGACAGTCGTAGTATGTGGGATTGATGGCCTCGCCTGCAGCCGCCGCCGCCGCCGCCGCCGCCGCCGCTGCCGCCGCCGCCTTGTACTTGGAGTACAGCGGGTTCACAAAATAGGAGCTCATCGGGGCGAGTGGCGCGCGCAGGGGCAGGGGCTGGGGCGGCGGCGGCGGCGGCGGCTACGACGGCGCGAGAGGGCGGCCCCGGGCCGGGAGAGGAGTGCGCGCGGGAGGAAGCTCGAGGGAGCGGCCGAGTGCCCTTTATGCTGCTGCTGCCGCCGCCGCCGCCGCTACGTCGCTGCAACCTCCGAGGGCCGGGAAGCCGAAGGGCTCTAATCTTGAGCGCTCATGACCCCACCGCCGCGCGCCTCTGTGGCTTTTGCGCTCGCTCTCTAGATCTGGGCCCCCCGCGCGCTACCCGGCTGCGCCCAGCCCCCGCGCGCCCTCTTGGTTCTGCCCCGCGCGCCACTCGCTCTGCCTCTCCGCGCGCGCCGTGGCCGGGGCTGCAATATAATCGGCGGCGCCCCGGGTGACCTGCCCCACTGCCTCCACTGTTTCCTATTAGGCACAAGGCAGCCCTGAGTGTATCAGGGGAAAAAAAAGTGCACCTAAGCGCAGGGGGGAATCTTTGGCTTCAGTTTACATTTACCGCACCGGAGGCGAAAGAAAAAAAAAAGGAAAAAAAGACTTTCACTGCCACCCCTCACCTCCTCCCTCAAATAACCCCCCCGCTTTCCCCTCCCACTCTCGCCGCCGCTGCGGCTGCTGCCTCTGTGCGCTCTGGCAAGGCATTTTTGCACTACGCCACTGAGCGGAGAGGCAGAGAGATGGGGGCCGAGATAACCATCGCGGAGTGATCCAGTGGTTTCGAGAGAAGGCTACTGAAGCTCAACGGGACGGCTCACTCCCTACAAAGGGATACTTCCGCTGGCCTTAAAGGGGGCCCATAAAGCAGCACTGCCAAGGGCTTATTGTCCCTCCCTGATGGGATGGGAATGGCAAATCCCCAAGGCAGGAGAAAGGGGAAAGGCAGAGCCTTACACTTGGGAGAAGAGAGTAGGTCATTCCCAGAGGGCACAAAGTAAACTGTCCTCTGAACTCTCGGAACACTCCATTGAGAACCTTCAGTTTAGTTTGTACTGTTGTAAATGAAAAAAAAGTAACTGAATATATAGCCCAGAAACAAATATGTATCCGAGGGAATGGGCACATTGTATCCTGTGGATATACGTTTCTGCTTGGAAATTTAAAAGTAGTTTCATTAAAATGCACAGAAGCAGTCTAAAATCCAGGATGTTATCAAAGCGAATCAAAACTATTTTCCAGCCCAGCAGGTCGTTTGGAAATGAGATGTACATTTACCCTTGACGCATTGCATGCATGGCTGAAGCTCTCAGGTTAATTGATATTTAATGGAAATCATGCCTATGAATATACTTTCCATCATTTCATCCTTGGTGGACGTCATTCTTCAGGCAAGTTGGGGGGGGGGAGGCGTGAGGAGAGAAAAATATGTGGGTAGAAATTAGTTTTGCTTGAGGATGGAATAGAAAATAGGAAAGAAATATTCTGAGAAAAGGAAAAGAAGAACTCACATTCCAGCTTGTTGGTAATTCTCCAGGTACCGGACTCGTTGCTCTCAATCCAGCTCAAGTGCAGAACTCTAGCATAGCTGAGCTTTGTTTCAGGCTGAGTGGGGTGCCTAAAGTTTTCCTTAAATCCCCTCCAAAAGAAACAGAATGGTGTGATAAAGTTCTGGAAACAAAAGGGATTAAGGTCCCTGTATTTAGGATCCCATTAATTCCAATTTGCTCCCAGGAAGTTTCTCATTTATCTAAAATTTTAGTTCCTCCTAAGTCTTTATGTACCGCATATAAAAATATATGGATTTCTTTCTTAAAAAGAAAGGGGGGAAAGAAAGAAAGAAGAAGAAAGGGAGAAAAAAGGAGAAAACATAAAATAAAGGAAAGAAGGGAAGGAAGGAAAGAAAGACGAAGGAAAGGGAAGGAAGGAAAGAAGGAAAGAAGGAAGGAAAGAAAGAAGGAAGGAAGGAAGGAAGGAAGGAAGGAAGGAAGGAAGGAAGGAAGGAAGGAAGGAAGGAAGGAAGGAAGGAAGGAAGGAAGGAAGGAAAAGGACGAAAGAAAGAACGAAAAAGAGGCAGAAAGAATTCTGGACTGTGATCTAGGCTGTAAGGAGAAGCAGCCTGGGCCATGTGGCGAAGTCTGGTGTGAATCCGCAAAAATATTTATGATTCCAGAAAACACACTCCAAAGCTGATTCGCATTACAGTCAACCCCCTTCTCCACCCACCTCCCTCTCTTCTTTTTCTCTCTTCCCCTTTTAAAAATGTCCAATAAATGTAATGGGTGTTCTCCCCCTCTTTCCCCCTCCCCCCAGTTTGTCTAGGTTACCAAGCAATTTTTTTCCGTGGTATAAATTTATGTTGTAATCGCTTCAAGCTGACCGTCCTTTTAAACAGAAATCCAAGACTCACCAAAACCACCACGGAAGAGTTTCCATTTTAATCTAAAATGCATTCAGGAAATGTTGCAAACTAAAGAAGAAAAGTATTTTAAAGCAGAAGATGATCCCACATTGACCTAAGGGAAATTATTTCCAAGTATATAGATACTCCTTTTATGTTGGTCCACATTGCTAGCAAGGAATATTTGATTCTATACTTTGCAAGTAGATAAAACATGTTCAAAAAAATTTTAAGTGTTTTAATCATGTAATTTTATCTAAATTGACATGATATGAATGCACAAGTTATAAATAATGTGAATTTTGTTAATGTTGAGGAAGAGAGATTTAATTTTGAACAGTAATCATTCATGTATTTTCAATGAACATTGAAAATCCTAAAACCTGATTCTGACATTTACCAATCTGTAAATTATTTCAGCAAACAAATTCAGAAATAATTTTCAATTAAAATGAAAGGACTTAGAAAACCAGCTATTTTCTAAGAAAAGCATGCATGTATTTAAACCTCACAATAAATCAATGTGCCCAAATTAAATTGGAAGCATACATTATGGAAATATTGCATTTCGGTACTTTCCAGGAGTTCGGAGTTTCTGGGAACTGAACTGGAGTCCCATGGAATTCGTTTCTATACAATCAGGCCTAATTTCAGAAAACATTTCAAGGTTTTCATTTATACTTCTATCAGAAAACAAACAAACAAACAAACACTGACACTTTAAAAAAAATCTATTTTAGGCAGAATAGAATATAATTCTATTAGCTTTGTAAGTAAATATATGTTGTTTTATACATTTCTATTTTGATAAAATATAATCCTGTTTTATAGCTCCAGAAATGAAATTTCCAACTTTTAAGAAATATTGACTGAGTCCAAATTTTATTTCGAACAAATCTGGAGGAAGGATTGAACGGTGAAGTTTGTATATTTTGGGCTAAAATCATCCTAATTTAGGATTGAAATAGCATTATAAATACTTTTAATAAAAATATTTCTAGGCAAGGAATCCGGTGCTTTATGAGTTCGGAAAGTGGAGCAACAACGCCCTCTAGTGGCCAAATGAAATCTATATCAGCTCAAATGTTGGTCTCACATTTATTTAAACCAAGTTGAAATTTTCTCTCGTCTCTGTCTTTATCTTTTTGTCTGTCTCTGTCTCTCTTTCTTGGCTAATAATGCTTTGTCCCTTTGATTGTCAACAAGTAAAATGAAGTAAATAGAGAACTAATTCAAAATAAGGAGGGATTGAATGGAGATTGATTTGAATTCGAACTTTATCTAAAGCTCTGACACAGTTCTAGAAAGCATTAAAGTTTCTCATTTAATATTGGCCCCTCTCAATTATACTTATCAACTGGGTATGATAAATTCTACAATCTTCTAACTACTGGCTGCAAGAGGTTTTTTCCTCAAGAAAACTGGCTGAGAACTACCACTAATTATAAACAAAACAAAACAAAACAATCCTTAACTCTCTTCCTTAAAGATAAGGTAGTCAATAATTTATTCTATTTTAATCCTTATCATTTTGCTTCCTTGAGCTTCTTTTGCTGAAAGATTTCTTGTCCTCTAAGCTAGATTTAAAATGGTTTTCCCCCTAATATTGAACTGATGAATAGCACAGCTGAATAGCTCCATTCTCCTATTTGCATGTTTGGATTTAAATGCATAACAATATGCTTTTTGTAATAATTCCAAAAGGCACAGATGGAATTGAAATTATATGCAGTTCTTCTTGGACTTGAAGAACAAAAGCTGTCACAAGTTTCAATATTTTCTATTAGTTAAAACATTTTCCTCTTAATCATTAAGAATAAAAGCTAAATAGATATCAGAGTATTTAGAGTATTTTACTTGAGAAGAATCCAAATTGTGGACAAGATCTTTCTAGAGACAGGAGACTATACAATTATTCAATACAGGCTGCTTGTCCGAGGACTAGCTGACTTTATTTTTAAAACCAAATCAAACAAAAAACCTCAAGTTCACATTAGAGTTACATCTTTGAAACGACTAAAAATATGTTAAATTTATATGTATCAGCATTATGCTGGCAGTTGTAAAAATATAGGAACTCCTGATGGTAACTGTTTTAGTAATAAAGTCATTTTTACAAAAAAAAAAAAAAAAAAAAAAAAAAAAACGAAGCCTCCAGTTTCTTCCATTTCTTTTTTCTTTTCCTTCCCTCTTTATTTATTTATCTTTTGGTAAGTGTCCTTACCTCAACGTCAATTTTCCTTAAGTTGTGTTATCTTCATCAAACTCTAACTTATTTATTTTTTATTGTCTAAATTTTAAGACCTAGTTTTGTCTACATTTCTTCTTCCCCTCTAACAAACACAAACATCAAAATAAGATGGTTTCAAAGCAAAGCGCCAGGCATATCGTAAACTCATTAGGTCCAGACGTCTAGCCATCTCAATGGCTTTATTATACCTTGGTTCTTCCTGTTTTAAAAGAATTATAGGTATAGGATTGACAATGAATGGGGGATGCAAAGCAACACCTTTTGCTGCCCTCTGGGCCTTGGCTTTTACCCGCTTCTTATTCTTTTATTATTATTATTTTCTTTTTTCCCAAGAAGAAGCATCAAGACCTCCAAAATTTTGGAACGATTCTCTTCACATTGGAAATAAGCAAAATTAGAGACTTACATCTCAGCGCTTTTGGCCTCTTCCATTCAATGGGTTCCATTCTGAACAAAACCTTTTTTTACAATGAACTTCATTTCAGCCAACTGAATAACGCCATTAGAGCATGGCGGAACTAGGGGCTAAACATACACTGGGGCTGGTGGAGGGGGTGGGGAGTGTTGTGGTGGGTAACTGAGAGGCTGAGTAGGAAAGACTTGACCATTTTTTATCCCGAAAAGGTCAATTTGGAACTTGTGTGTGTGTGTGTGTGTGTGTGTGTGTGTGTGTGTGTTGTCTGTCAATGTGTGCTTGTGTATGTGTCTGGGGGGGGGGAGCAAAAGTGAATAAAGAAATAAAGTGAAGATTTTAATCAATATCATTTATGGAATTTCCTTAAATTGTAGAAAGGTTTGTTTGCTTTATGGAATTTTCTTTCCAGGGGGTAAAGTTATCAACAAAGAATTATTCTGATAAGAGTTTCTAGAAAGAGTCCCTTTGCAGGAAAGCCCTGAATATTGAAAAGCTTCTCTCTGAATTTAACCTTTTTCATTACCTTGAAGACACTCCAGGGTGCTTAAAAACAATAACAAGCAAATAACTATAACGAAAATTCCTTTTTATTGGTCTGTGAGAAATTAGGTTCGAGATTTATAGTAGGATAAAAAATCTTGAGTCTGATTTCTTCTGGAGTCTTTGTCCTGAATAGACTTTCAGTCCCCCCCCCCACCACCACCAAAATAAGAGGAAACACACTAGATTTAGTTTTGGAAAATGTTCTGTATTCGGAGTACTTTTTACAAATTCCCTCTACGGAGGGAATGCACAAATAGTGTACCAAGGACAGCCATGAGGAACCAAGACTGGGAGGGTGGTCTTTTTTAAATAAAAGAAAAATCAAAATGGAGAAATAAAGAAAGCGCTCACAGTTTTCATAGCTTGTGGATGGTTTTCTTTTGGTCAATTCAAGCTTTATTGGTGATAACTGACAACATTTACAACTAGTCTTCAGTTAGAAAAATAAGAAGGCAAATACAAGTGACCAAAGCTCTTTTGGGCCCAGTCCAGAATTCTGTCAGGCCCAAGACAAACCCTTTCAAGTATGAGATGACCCCTTAAAAGTGCAGAAGAAAACAAACATACACATACATACACACACCAATTTTAGGCTCTCCTGCCCTGGCGCTGGCACCTAATGCAAACTAAGTAAATGCAGAAATCCCAAAGGCAAAGCTGAGGCAGGGGGAATGATTTCTTTGAATAACTGTGAACAATATTGTACTGCCATCGATGGAAAAAACTGCGCCTTTACTATAATTTTATTATAAACATGATTATAATATATCCTCGCCTTTACTCTGGCGAAAGGGGAATCTAGACTACATCACTTCAGAAACATGTCAGACATTTACACATTAGAGAGTTCCTCAAAGCTAGCGTGCACTCACAAAAGACAATTTCCCCGAGAAACCAAGACCTGTTCGGAAGAAGGGAGGGGGAAAAGGAGGATCAAAGCAACTCTTTACACACCAGAGAGAAAATAATCATGTTCCCCCCAAAAAATAGCTTACAGAGACATTTCACTTCTACCTAAAAAGACCTGGTCTGTGAAGAATTTCTGGAAAAGGAAGGGGGTAATAAGCATTTTCAAGACCAATTCATTTCCAAGGGGCATTAGTCTCCTTTACTGCCCTTTTCCTTGTTCATCTTTTTCATTTTCATTCTTCGGTTTTGAAACCAGATTTTGACCTGTCTCTCTGTGAGGTTTAGAATCCTAGCTACTTCGTAGCGGCGGTCTCGGGTAAGATACATGTTAAAGAGAAATTCCTTTTCCAGCTCCAGGGTCTGGTATTTTGTGTAGGGACAGCGCTTTTTCCTGGTGGAACGTGCGTGGATCCAGTTTGCTGCAGGGTTATCTGCAAAGAGGGGAGTTTGGAACAAGGGAGAGAGAGAGGAGAGGGGAGGGGAGTTAGGGTGGGAGAAGAGAGGGTGGGGAGGGAAGAGAGAGGTCGTTAAATTAATTTAACGAAGGATAGACGGTTTTCACAACTTTGGGGGAATTATCATAAAAAGCCTTAATGCCCCCGCTCTGTTTACTGTACAAACTGTGTGCGGATGGTAGGTGGTTATGTGAACTCTCTCTTTCTCTCTCTCTCTCTCTTTTTATGGACGTTTGTTGCTCGCTTGCGCTAGGGTAGGCGTCTAGACGTTTTTATAGGTTAGTAAAACTATCAGTTTTGCACATTCGAGCCTTACAGGTTTCGGCAATAAATCAGGGGGCAATTTCTTTTTTACTTACTTGGGTCAAGTTGCTGCTGCTGTTGTTGCTGCTGCTGTTGCTTCTCCTCCTTCAGCTGGCTGCTCGGGCTGGGGTGGTCGTTGCAAGCCGAGGGCTCCTTGCTGTTGGCCACTCCAGCAACTGCCACTGCTGCCGCTGCCGCTGCCGCTGCCGCCTTCTCCCGGGGCTCCTGCAGGAAGGAATTGCACGTGTACTCGGGGACACTGATCCCCTGGGATTCCCGGGACGAGGAGCACTCAGTCCTTTTGGTAGAAGAGGTGGAGGAGGTGGAGGAGGAGGAGGGACAGGAGGAGGAGGAAGAAGAAGAGGAGGAGGAGGAGGAGGAGGAGGTGGAGGAGGTGGCAGGAGCTACTCCTGTTTCAGGCTTAATTCCGTAGTGGCGTCCGGTGGAGGACGTGCCGCCGCCGCTGCCGCTGCTCCCGGTGCCGCTGCTCCCAGTGCTGCTGCTGGGGAAACTCGGGAAGGGCTCGATCCAGGAGCGCACGTACCGACTGGGCTCAGAGGCTGCTAAATGGGGCTGATGCACGTAGGGATGGTAGATCCCTGTCATAGCTGCAGAGGACTGTGGGGGCACGGTGGGCCACGAGGCGGAGAACACGGTGGATTTGGGGGCAAAGCTACAGGAGGAAAATTCGGCCCCATCGGCCACACCTGACGGCCTGGCGGCAGTGCTGTGCCCCGCCTGTCCGAAGCGCCCGGCGTACACTTCATCGCTCTCGTGGCCTATGAGAGAGTCCACATAGTAGTTACTTAAGGTGCCACTGGACGACATTTTTAGGCTCCCCTCTCCCTCATATAAAAGGTTACACTGTTAACTGTAGCGGCTCCCCTCCCTGAGCGCAATCCGAGTATTTTGCAGGCTGCAACCCGCCACCATTGGTCGCGGGGCCCACGTGATCATATTTACCAATACGGGGAGTAAATCAATCCGCTAAACTGGGGGCTGCCGTGATTAAAAAAAAATCATCATCATCAACACCACAATTAAAAAAAAAAAAAAAAAAAAAACTGGAGCTATGGGGAGGGCGCCGGCGGGGCGAGCCCTGGCTCCCTGGCTTCCATCCGGTGTGAATGAAGCCTAAGCAGGCGTGGTCGTGCCGAGGAGTCCCGGCAGGAGACAGTGGGGACTATTTCTTCACTTCTTCTCTGTGCTTTCTGCTAATCGTTCGGTGCCCCCCACTTCTACCCTCTCTGGAGACTCTCTGGATTGCGGCCTCTACCTCCCTTCTGTCTCCTCATCTCAAACTGGCGGCCATGGGGTAGAGGACGAGAGGGCAGGGCACTTGGCAGCACGAGGGCTGGGGGCATTCGATCGTCAGCCCAGAGCGACCGAGGGAGGATTGGATACCTCCCCATTTCAATGCATATGCTTTTGTTTTTGTGGAAATTAACTTCCAAGACGAAGGAATTTTCTTTTCCCTTTCCCTCATTTCCCCTTCAACGCCTCCCTCCCCCTACCCAACAGCACAACAAAAAATGCTTGTCGTGTTGTTTAAAACAGGTGGAAGACCTCTGTAATGATATTATGCCTTTCAATAAAAATTTTATGAGGTGTATTTGATTATAGATTAATGTGTCCCTAATAAAACGGACGGATGGAGCAGCTCCAACAGCTTCTCCCCTCCTACCCCAACACAGACATTTACACACAGCAACGACATGTTGCTCTCTCTACTCATACACAACTACCCCAAAGGTGAAACTTCGGAGTTTCCTTTCCCTACTTGGGTCGCGCTGCGAGGTTTAGCTGCGGTGGCTTCTTCCAAATACGAAGAGAATGAAGTTTACACAAGGCTTTGCAGGAGGAAGAGGTGCTGGTCTAAACTGGCAAAACGCAGATGTTCTCCTGGTGAGTGGAAGAGAAAGAGCTGCCCTGGAAGAGAGTATGGCAAACAATTGATAGTGGACACAAGTGCCAGCCTCCTCATTCGGGCCAGTCCTTTCCCTTCATCCTCAACGTGCAAATTGGGGTAGCTGGTGAATTCTCTGTCCCCTATATTATTGAAGGAAAAACGAATATTAGCATGTGTTGAGGAAGGGGAAAACTGTTGTTACTACTGCTAAGACGATTTAGGGAATATTTCAGAAATATTGGCCTTTTACCTCCCCGCCTCCCCCATCAGCATTTCCTTTTTTTTCAAAGGTGACCCTGAATAGCCTTGAATCTGAGGGAATTACCAACTGTTTCCCCAAATTCATTATATAACTATCAAAATGTTACTTCATTGCGTATATGTTCAAACCTCCCTCTATTCTCTATACTTCTGTCCACGAAGGTTGGTGTCTACAGACGTTTTCTTCATGTTGGAAATGCATTCTACATAAACCTATAGGAATATAGAAAGGCAGGGGAAAGGTAATCACTATTTAATTGATAGTTGCTCAACTTTTTCTAAGGCTTTCTCATTTTCTTCAAGATTCTATGAGGCTGGGAAATTTGGGCTAATTTTTTTCTTCATGTACTAAACATTTTCTCCCTCCTTAGCAAAGAGTGTTCACTATTTCAACAAGCACCCTAGAAATGATTCGTTTTCCCTTAGCTACTTAAAGGTGGCATGGGGCTGGCTGGCAGATCCCAGTTTTCATAGCTATTATGTTTACTATTTCCTATAAGAGGGCCCTTTCCCTCTCCAAATGAAGTTTCAAAAATATTAGTACTTTAAACTGATGAACATTCCTGATTCTTGAAAGTTTTTTTTTTTTTTTTTTTTTTTAGAAAACATACATAATTGCAGATTGTCTAGAATCCTTCACTGAATGAATACAAGGAATTAAAGTGCTTAAATGGATCCCCCCCCCCCTTTTCAAGGAAAGAAAATCGAAAAGGAATCGTCTAGTGTAACCGATGATAATAATTTAAAAACACACACACACACACACACACACACACACACACACACACACACACACTTTAAATCTGCAGCCAGGGCCTGAGACAACGAAATATTTGTAGTTTCTTTCCAAGGTATATTCTTGTACCCTTTCTAAAGGATGGTAGTTAACTATGTTGGGAGTTCTCTCAGAGTAGAATCCTACTTGAATAGGACCCCTAAAGGCTACACTGTTTTCTTTCAAACCCCAGCTAGAGAGCGCACACTTATTCGAGCATTGGACTTCAATGTGGAGTCATGTTCATTTGCAAATCCCCTAAAGTTTCCTTTTAGTGGGTTTACTACCGCCTCATATATAGTAACTCTGAGGAGTATTTTGCAATTAAGCAGGAACTTCGCTCTCCTCTTCTCTTTTCTTTCTCTCTCTCTCTTCTCTTCTCTTCTCTTCTCTTCTCTTCTCTTCTCTTCTCTTCTCTTCTCTTCTCTCTCTCTCGCTCTCGCTCTCGCTCTCGCTCTCTCTCTCTCTCTCTCTCTCTCTCTCTCTCTCTCTCTCCATGTAGACACTAAAAAGTAATCACTACACATAAAAATCCCTTCTCCAGTAAACAACAACAAAATGGTTTCTGCAGAATTCGCTTTCCTAAGCTACATTGTAGGGTTTGTATCTGGCCATTAAGGGAGGGAGGGAAAGAAGGAAAGAGGTCGAGTTTAAATGTTAAGCAGCTTGCTATAACCTCCAGTTATTAATGAAAACTTCAATGAACTCTCACCCCACCGGGTCATAGGAAAGATTGGTTTCGAATCTAGATCCTTACAAAATACAAATTAAACCTTTCTAAGGATACAAAAAAAAAAAAAAAAAGCATTTTAAACTACCAAAGGTCCAAGAAAATGGCTCTTGCAATATTGTAGGAATAAAGGGAAGAAGAGATCTGGGGGCACTCACCAGTCTCGAGTTGGTAGGAAGCAGGAGTCCGGGTTAGGTAATGATACTTTACTATCCTTGTTGGAGGGAAGGGGGAAGAGATTCTCTTTTTCCAAACTGTGAACAACTGTACAACATTTCCCCGATTAATCATTGGTACCACTCCTTCCATTTCCCGGGGGCCTTTCCTTTTCTCTCCCATCTCTGACTTTCTCCTCCACCCCACTTCTCACTCCTGATCCCCTCCTCCCCCTTCAAAGAGTCTTTCAGGCCGCAGCTGATATTCCTAGTGAAGGCTCTCAAATCCAGACTGATGATCTTTCCATTTTAGACAACAAAAGGGGCCAGTATCGTTTACAGAGTTTATTGCATTATACATGCTAACAGAACATGCACAGAAAGGACAGATTGTTGTTTGTACTTCTAAGATACCACATATGCACCACAAGAACATATCTACAATGGATAAGTAGACAAGAATCCATTTTACGAAAGACAATCTCTAAGTTCATTTGCGAGGATAGTTACATTGTCATGTGCTTCCCCCCCAAAAAAAGGTTGTGGGTGATCTTAATATTGTTAAAGTATTGGATGTATTCAATAATGCCATGGCTAATGTGAAAGCCACACGCACAAACCATATTTGTGAGTAAAAACATGAAAAAGTCACATTGCTTGGATACTCCACAGTTCCAATAAGTTAAGACCAAATGATAACTCTCAGTAATAGTTACCCTGCATTACGATGAAAAAAAATAAATTACACGTGCTAGTTTTCTTTTATATATATATATATGGATATGGATATATATATACATATATATATATACACACATATATATATATACATATATATTTCCATAGGTATACAGATTCACTTGCAGCACTAAAATAATGACCCCAAAGTCACATTCTATCAGGATAAAACAAAAACAAAAAGGAAAGAAAAATGAAGATTTTGTGTTTTCCAAGTCTCTCCTGCATTTTGCACCCGGGGAATGTTGTGCCGAATATCCTCACTGTTTCTGTCCCCGTGTTAGGGTCTAAGAGAAGGTCAGATTAGCGGTCAGTTCTCGGATTCGGTTCTCCCTGCTCATCTTCTTAAGCTTCATTCTGCGGTTTTGAAACCAGATCTTGACCTGCCTGTCAGTGAGGTTAACGCTCTTACTGATCTCTAGGCGGCGCTCGCGAGTGAGGTACATATTGAATAAGAACTCTTTTTCTAATTCCAGTGTTTGATGTTTAGTATAAGGACACCTCTTCTTTCTGCCACTCTTTGCAGTTAACCAATTGCTGGTTGGAGTGTCGGACTTGATTTCCTCTATCAAAATCAAAAGAAGAAGAAGAAAATCAAAAAAAAAATTTTTTTTTCTCAGTCTGTTACAGTGTACCCTTGGCCATGACCCCTCTTCTATAATGTCTGGCAGCTCGCTGAAATGCTGGTATTAAACATTACTCATACGAGGTGTATACACTGGAAGGGATTTCTAATTGTTGTCAGATTAGTGCTAAATAGTTCCAATGACATGATGTGAGGGCACCCTCCACTTTTGAGCCTCTGTTTTGATTTCTCGCTAAAGTTTCCAACTCACACACAGCATTTAAACAATATTTAACCTGCCAGGGTCTCCCCAGTCACATTTTAACGGGGTTGCTCGTGACAACCTGAGACTGAGCCACTGCCTAAGAAAACCAGTCAGCTTCACAGTATTCACACATTCTTTTTTGCATTATTTTCCCCTTGATCTCTCAGACTTGGAGTCCCATCCACCTCAGCCACATTTATAGATGTATAAGCACATTTTATTCTTAAGAAATTATCTCTTGGAAGTGAAAACCTCTCCCCACAATACAATCCCCACATTTGTCTGTGTATTATTTCTTTTAGAATGCTTCCTCCCATGCCACCCCATAAAGACATTTGTTGAGGGTAAATATATACACTTCTGCCTCCTGCAATATTCCATGAATGAGGATAAAAAGAGAAGGCGAGGGAGAGGTTGCAAAGTCCATTTTCACAAGGTGAATTCTTGGGATTTGGTCTCTTCACCCTCTGCCTGTTCCCAAAGGCAAACTCTGGCTCTTCTTTAATGGAAGCTATCATCTAATTCCATAATCTTGAAAAGACACTTTAAGAGCCTGATATCCTTTAAAAGAGAGAGAGAGAAAGAGACAAATCCAAGGTTATTGGAAACAGCTCAGGAGAGCAGCCGAGTCCCATGGAAAGCCAGGCGGGTTGCTGCTACCCTGGGTTCCTAGCTTCAGTGTTCGGCCTCCAGAAAGATTTAACAAGCTCTCAGGACATATCTCACGAATATCTGGATATCACAGCAATGTTTCTAAATGCTATAAAATCATAATTGGATGTAATTAAAATGTTTAATTAAGATATTACTAGGATAAAAGGGAATAATTGGTTGTGTTTACAACCTCCAGATCTCCTTCTCCTCCTTTTGTTGTTTTTTTCGTGGAATAGACTAAAAAAAAAAGAAATAAATAAAAGCAACCTCTTCCTCCCTCTCCCCATCAGCCTGTGTAGAAGGTAAACACAATAAGAGAAGGTAAAACAGGAAAAGAGATGGCTGCACTCTATGGGGACTGATTTTTGCTCTCTTTCTCTTCTTAAGAGCTCTAGAGAGCCAGCACCTGCAGCCCGATGCCTCCTTATCATTAAATGTTATGGCTGTGGTGCTTGTTAGTATTTTATACTGTGTTTTATGATGCTGCCGTGTTCAAGTTACACCACGCTACGGTTTAAACTTTGATCATACCGACCTTTACTTTCCTTCTCTTGGACTTCTGGGCTGGACACGGACACTTCAGCTAGGCAGCTCCTCTCCTCTGGCAAAGTGGACTTGGGCTCGGGGCTTTCCACTTGAGGGACTTTAGCTGAATCCTGGTTGCTGGGGTTTTCACTCATTTTCTTTTCCATCTGAAGGTGGGCAGAAGATAGCTGCGGTTTGGCAGAGCCGCGAGGGTTTAACTGTAACATTACAGTTGAACTCGTTTCGGGGCTGTTATTGTACTCTTGGGTTTTCCCAGTGGCGTAGGTCTGGCTCAGTCTAAAATATCCTGGGACAGGAACCTCGGGATTTTCAATGGGGCATGATTCAGAGACCAACCTCTGGTAAGAAGGGACGTCAGAAGAAATTAGTTTGGTTCGCTTATCGGAATACATGCAGCAATTGGTTTCTTCCTTAATATTGGTAGTGAAGGAGCAAGTAGGGACTTGCTGTGTAACAGGTTGCTCTATTCGACAAGATCTGCTCGGATCTGTCCAACTCTCTACTTGAGGTATATAAGGATGCACATTCATACCCATATTTTGGTGATTAACTTCTCTTTTAGCCAGAGACGGGAGCAGTCCACAGGTTTGCATTCCATAAGTCCCCATGTCTGTGCTGGGTGGTGGCATGTACATGCTGGCGCTGCTAGAATAAAAACTGTCACTCCTGCAGGCACTGATCAAGGAATCTACTAAAAAAGTATTAGCAGCAGGAGAGCTGTTGGGAAAGGACATTTTGGGGAGGAATTTGAAGAAGAGAGATTGTGTCCTTTGTAGGCTGACATCTCTAGGAAAACATTCCCTGTGTAATTGTGGATGCCTCTGCCCGACCACATGACAACCAAGCCAATGAGATTTGAAAATGGCCTTGAGCCGCTGCCTCCTCGTGGGTCACGTGCTCCCCGGGCCCGGCCGGTCCGCCAAGCAACCACGGACAACAGCGACATCTACAACGCGCAGGGGATAGTGCGGGGAGAGCGGGGCGCTCCTCTGAAGCTGGTCTCGGGCAGACAGCCCTGGCGCACTGCGCCCAAGGCAAACAAGGGGCTTTCGGCAGCCAGGCAGTCCGGCGGCCGAGCGGGAGGGAAGGAGGACAGGAGGGGAAGAGGAAAGAAGGAAAGAGAAGAGGAGGGAGAGGGGAAGTGATGGAGGGAGATTATGTATTATACATATATACACATATATGTACTTATGCATGTATACATACAGAGATAAAGACAGATAGATGTGCCAGACAGACAGAGGGGGGCTTGATTTATTTAGGACTGGTATTCCCGGAGAGGTGAGTCCAAATTCCTTGGCATCCTGAGTTCTTGGCCCTAAGCTAAAAAAACGATTTGATGTGTGGTTGTTGTTGTTGTTGATGATGATCCTTGTAGTAATCGTGGGAAGGGAAAACAGAAAGGAAAGGGAAAGGGCAAACAGGCCAAGGGATCTGGATGTGAAGTCTAGAGGAAAGTGGTGCAGAAGTAATGCCCCATTCCCCAAGCCCTCTCCATCCCAAGCTCAGGACTCTGTTTACTATAGGGCTCAGCATACACATTTCTCCCCAGCGGAAAGAGAGAATTTCTCTTGACCACATGCACTCTGGGACCCTGTGAGGTTTCATACAGGAGACAATTATTTGCCAGCAATGTGCTGTCAGAGAAACCGCCCCTCCGGCTTCCTACATAAGAATGGAACTGGGATCTTCATCTCCACACTTTTAAAATTAGAGGGGGGGGGGGGAGGAGATAGTGGCGATAAAGAAAAGAAAAAAAGAAAGGAAATGGATGGGGGGGGGATCAACAAATCCCCCTGGCAATCCAGACTTTGAAAGTTTTCCGTAACTGGCTGGCTAGAGGGGAAGGGAAATGCTAAGGTGTCATTCAGTTATTATGCAAAGAAAAATATGTTTTCCTTTTATGGATTTTGTAAAAGCATTGGTTTCTGACAAGTGCAAGGTACAAAAGGTTGTGGAATTTATTAATACATATTAAGAAGAATCAGGGCGATCAATAAAATTCTCATCTACATTCTTGGGCTACTTGGTAATTTTCTTGCTTCTGAAGGTTTTTAAAGAGTTATACCCTCTGTTGCCACACACGGGAAGATATTTTATTAACAAATCAATCGAGACTTTGTAAAGGATAAGATTAATAGTTAAGATTTAGCATAATGGCGTTCGCGTTATGAATTATTGAAAATTATACTATTGATTTTTCCCTTCGCTACTAACCAAGGAGGTCAATTTTTGTTTTAACACAAATCGTCAAATATTAAAAGCTATACTTTTGTCAGAAGTTGAATTTTATAGTTCTCGGAGATTCCTAAAATTATTTGATGAGAGCTTTTGTTTTGTCAGGAAAAAAAAAAAAGAGAGAAGGATAGGAGCGGAGAGGAAAGGAAAGGAAAATCTCAATCCTGTGTTTTCCTCTCGTTAAGTGAAGTCCCACAAAATGGACTTGGTCTTGAGCTATAGTCGTGTATATTTAGGTGGGTGGGTGGGAAACAACAACAACAACATTGCAGAAACTCGGGGTTTTATGAGAAACTGTTCTGGCAACTTCCTTCTCTGGCTTTGAGAACAGACAGCCTTGATCCCGGCCACTGTCTCCAGCTATATAGAAAGGCAACAGTAGGACGCTTTAAACTTGGGTTTCCAAAGACTTGTCTTAGGAGGCATTAACTTGTCCTCCCCTCCGAAGCTACAGTCCCCTATCCTGCTAAGAGTAAAAGAGTAGGGGATAAAGCACGGAGAGAAACACTGACCGTGAACCAGTTCCTGCTTTCTAAGGGGTTTTCTTTTTCTGAATCTCTCCTGAGGAGGCTCCCTGGACTTGGATTTCAGAAGGATACACTGAACTTGTGGATAAATCGTGTTTCCGGTTCAGCTGAACATTTCTTTGGGGCCTGAACGGCTTCAAAGCGCATTCAATGCTTCTGTATTATTGGGGATGCAAGTTAGATGGTGCCTCGCAGACCTCCACATGAAAAGGCGATTCAAATCTCTCTTTCCAACAAACCACCTCGTCCCCCTCCCCAAATAAATCTCCTCTGTCCCTAGCAGAAGTTAGAATTTTACATTATTTTCTGGGGTGAGTTTGTTTTCCTTTCCCCTATAGCCTGGTATTGTCAGAAACAATAACCCTATTTAAAATCTCTGCTGTGGCCATGAGACAGACCTTTTAAAACCTTATCGCAGCTGTTCAAATACAACATCATTGTCAGGTTAAAAGCCCCGACGCCTTTAACAACTAGTCTAAAGCTCTGTGTTGGCCAGAGAGCTTTAAACATTACCTTTATGGAGGAATAGCTGTTTTAAGCTATGAACAAATAAATAAGGATCTAAGGTATATATATATATATATACATTTGTTTACATTCTCCCTTCCATCCCTGCCTAAAATTGTTTTCCGTTACTATTTTAGGGGCAGCTAGATAGTGGACTCGCAAAGGGCATTTTCTTCTAGTTGAGATCATTACCAGAGCCAATGCTAGGTTTTGTCCAAGTCACAAAGTGTCGTGGACTTCACGTTGCTCAACACTAAGTACAGTTATTTTGTTTTCTAGAAATCCCTCTATCACCATCTCCCCCTATCTTTATTTTATACTAATTCGGGACAACCCACAGAGTGCAAAGAAGTCAAATACTATTTTCCTGGGCTCAGGGTAAGCTCCGACTGCTAAATCTAATCAGGAATTTTATGCCCATCAGATGGTCTTTCATAATCTTTATTTACACTTGAAGAAAATAGAGCAGTCAGAAATATCCGATGCATATTTTTTAGCTGACATCTGCCTGCGGATTTCGGAGAGATTCCCCTAAAACAAGAACTTGAAGTCTTATTCTTGCATTTGGGGTATATCGAATATTTACTCAGGTGGCTATGAAAGACCCAGTCACTTCGGAGTCAGCTTTCATTTTCAATTTCTCCTCAGCCCTCTAAAAATTAATGTCTGACATATTATCAAGTAAATTCAACTATTTTTCCTCTTCCTCCCTTCTCCCCCACTCCATTCTAACTTGAAACAATCTGTATGCTCTAAGAGCAGATAGAGGTTTTTGGCTTTCTCTATTTTGAAATTAAAAATTAAACTAGAAATAGTAAGAACGAACTGGGAAAAGAAAAAGAGACAAATGATTAGGAAGCGGAGACTGATCTGTACAAGGAGAAGAATGAAAATGTGGCCATATTGGGGAGCAAGTAATTATTTTGCTTATGAGTATTTAATGTAAGTATTGTTTTAGATCATATTTAGATAGGACAAAGTCATTAACATTAATAATAAATCAATATTGAGCCATAAATGAGATATGCACCCTACATTTATACGGAAAGCTCGCTCCCCAGTGCTATACTATGTTCCCGGGGAAAAATAAAGGAGTTGCTTTACAGTTAAATTAGCATTTGTAATCAAGGGGGCAGGTTGTCTCCTCGATTTCCTGTTTCAAGGAAAATAAGGAAGGAACCCCGTGCTGAGAGGAGACTTTTTTTTTTTTTTTTTTTTTTCCCCGACTGGGATTGCCGAGGATTCTAAACCCTAAATAGCCTCTAGTCTTCGGGGAAAGTTTCGAGGCTGCACCAATGTTGAGGCTGTCTTCCGGCCTTTCTCTCTCCCCAACTCCCTTCTCAATTCTCTATTCTTCGGGGTGAGAGCTCATGGCCAAGGGAAAGAAGGACTAAAGGGGAATTTAGGGAGCTCTTCAAAGGCACAATTACAAAGCGCAGGGGTGAGAGAAAATGATTTTCAAATATCCAGAAAGACCAAGGAGCATGTCCTTTTTCAATCACAAAAAAGGAAGCAAGTCGGTTCATTTCTCCTCCAGATAGAAGGAGGATATTACCTCCTATCAATTATATTCAATATCCGTGAAAACAGGAAATATTTTCCTTTAGATTAAAAGAGATCATAGTTTTTTAATCTTCTTCTCCCTCCCCTCGACTTCTTTCCCTTAAGACATTCTGTAGGTCACTCGAATTTCTACATCTAATGTTCGACTTTGAGAGAGGCAATAATTCGTTAACTAGCTATGCTGTAGAATTCAGAAATCCGTACAGATCCTTTCTTTCTACCAGGCATCAAGCCAATGGAGCTAAACTCTTCTGGAATGGAAATTGGGAGAGTCTGCCTTGAACAGTAGCTGCCTCTCTGGCCGCAGTCACCCAGCCCAAGGCCAAGGAGCTTCTAGCCATCCAGATGGGTTGGCTGAGTCTCCAGTCTCACTGCCTTAATTCGTCTACCTTACTTGGAAGTCACTACCCAACTCTCAGTGTTCTTTCCGGGTCTTCTCGAATCACCCAGGGGTCAGAGAGCGAGCTCTGGGACACTCCGAGTCACGCTCCAACCCTTTCGAAACTACGGGTGGGGGGGTGGGGTTGTGCAGTTGGAGAACTGTGGGCAAGAAAGACAGAAACGATAGTTTTTGTCATACCCATTCCCCAGTCACCTCTCGGGCAGTTCTCTCAACAAAAGCCAGAGGCAGTCAGCCAGATGGAACCCCGATGTTTCTCGAGCAACAAGCCAACGTCTCGGATTTGCCCTCCTCGATCAAATTCGAAAGCTCCAGTTCCCGCCACCCTCTCGCCCTCTACTCCCAAGTGGAGTAGCCATGACCAGTAACAAGAGTCCTGAGGGACAAGTTGTCAAAGGCGGGAGAGGAAGGATATTCTAAGAAAAGGTTCACAAAACCCGATGGAGCAATTTAGATCACCTCTGTGCCTCCCTCTCCCTCCCGCAGCCAACCCAAGCTGTTTCCTTGAGCCAGGGTTAGAAAAAGGGCGTCCCCATTCCTCGCGCCTTTGACCAAGGGCCAGGAAGGATATGGAGGAGGGACTGGCAATAGGGGAATCACCCTAATGAACAGAGACGGCGGAATGGCATTTATTACGGGAGATACTCGCTACGTTAACAATGAACTTCGGAGGGGGGTGGGGAGGGAAGATTCACTAGTCAATCCGGTTATACTGATAAAATCCCAGTGGTCCGTTATATACTTCTGTCTGGATTAGCTCCTAGTAGATAGGCGCCCAGGAGGCCAACACCTCCCCTAAGGCTAAGATAATTTTCTCTTTCCTTCAGCACCTCCAAAGGGCAAGGCGTGAGGCCGGGTTCTTTGGGAGGGAGGAGAAGAGGAAAAACCGCTGAGGAAATCGACTGACTTTCCCCAAGGCTGCCCAGCAGATTCGAAAAGTTCACGGGAATTTTCCCACAAATATGAGATACTTTGTTTCCAAAACTCTCCCTAGAATTATATAGAACGCACATTTTCTTAAGAAGTTTCTGAAGATATTTTATTCCTCCTTTCTAGTTTTATTCAATTTAAATAGCCAACCTACCAGCTTAATTATCATCATAAGGTTTCAAGTTGTTTTTGGTTTCTTACTCTCACACCACAAATAAATTTCTCAAATCTAAGGATTTCTATATATTTAGTAAATTTGAATCTTATCTCATTTGATGGCGTCATAGTCAATTCCGAACAAAAGCTCCATAATCTCTAGAAGGCTGAAGAAAAGAAAGGATGACGGGCTTTTATTTTCATCTCTTCATTTTCCTCTCAAGATTAAAACCATATTTTCATCTATTTATAGAATTTTATAAACGACACCTATCTTTTAAAATATGCAAATATTGGTCTTTAAGATCTCTCCTGCGATCTATCAGGTTATAACAAAAATAATTCCTTTTTAACATTTCATTGCTTTGAAACCGTTAGACATTTCAAAAATTTTGTCCTCTGCTCACCGCCGTTCTCCTCCCCTCCATTAATAAAATACTTGCATCTTATTATTACAAGATAAAGCAAATTTTTTATAAGAATACTGCTATTGTGGCGCTATCAATGAAAATTCTTATTACAGTATTTGGAAGAAAATGTACTGCAGCAATCGAATCAAAATGAGATTTGTAGAACGTGAGCGCGCCCTCGTGTGGCTTTCTCTCACAATGCAACCTGGAATTGGTTTCCTTCAACATTTTCCCTTCCAGGAACAAACTTGCTACATTTAAACCACGGAGCCGGGGAAAAAAACAGAAACAAACCACTGAGTAGTTTGGCATTTTGGAGTGATCATATAAGGGCATTGATTTTAGGAACCTTCCAATGTCAGGAACAAAGCCAAACATTCAAAAAGCTAATAATTCGATCGTGGGCTTTTCTCTCTAATTCACTCTTCTTCCCCTTCCCCCCAAGGGTTGAGAGGTTTTTCAAAAATGCATATAGAAATTCTATTAAATCCTGTGGTTTAATATTATTGAAGGTGCAATAATTTATTTGACAGGGCGACAAATTGGTTTAAAATATAATGAAAGACTAACTGTCTGGAAATAACTTCCCCCTTTCAAATGGCTCCTTTTCCCCTCCAAGTACATTGTATCATTGGAGGAAAGATGATAGCGATCTAAATCCCTCAAAATAGTGTTTCATAACTGTACTGGAGATATTGTTCTGAGACATAATAGTCAAATAGGGCTTTGCAAAGAACTCTTGTCATTATATCTACAGAAATATTTGGAGGGAAATTAAGAGTATTGATCCTGAAATTAGGAATTTGTTTAGAGATTTATGGCCATTCGCCTGATATGATTCTCTGCAAAGTCATAAATGCGCGTGTGTGGGTGAATGTGTGTGATAGTGGGTGGTGGTTGAAAATAACAGAAGAACCTTAGGGCGCCTAATTATTCAGAAAGGTTAAAGGTGATGACCTTGACATTTTGGAAGTTCAAAGGCATACACTTATGTTTTTGCTTCTTGCAAAAGACTTTGCCCTTTTAATTTTATTTTTCCTTTAGAGATAGCGTTCTCGGCTATCTTTTAGTAGGTTTTAGTGCTGTTGTGGATTCATTTTTCGACTTTGGGCTTATAAGAAGCCAGAGTCATAAGATTTACTTTGTCTTTAAAAAAAAAAAAAAAAAAAAGACAACCCTTTCTCACTCATTTTATTGCACATTGCGGAAATTTTTTTTTTTTTGGCCCACCAGAAGGTGTATAATATAACCCAATTAAGCTGTTTAGAACTTCGGTTTTTATGGTGTTGTCTAGACAGTTCAAGGTTTTGTAAACAGCTTAGCCAGGTCACGCAACATAAAGTGCAGAGAAGACCTCAGTTACATTCTTTCACTTTACGAAATAAAGGCTAGGAGATCTTTAGCACTGGGCTATGAGCAGGGGATTATCTTTGTCTACTTACTTTATCCTGCCTGAGAAATAAGCAAAACTACTTTACAGAGAGCACGATATTTCTTGAACTTTTTAGGGTGGTGACTTTAATTTTTTAAGGGATCCTTGTTTCCTTGAAACTATCAAAAGGATCTAGAGTGAATTTGCATTTCTCGTACATCTACCAAAAAAATGGGGATAGAGGGTTCTGTTTTCCGAAATTCCAAATTTCCCAAGCTGGAGGAACGAATTATTAGCTCTTTAGAAATCCCTGCCGCCTGTCCCATCACCTCTGATAGAAGGCAGAAAGCCATCTTTGGTGTCTCACACCCTGAAGGGATTAACTCTGAAAGTTACATAGAAAAAGAATCCAGCTGGGGATAGAAAGCAACCCTGATTTTAACTCAGCTGCAAATGTTCTTCTTCCATTTTGGCTGGGGGATGGGGGTAAGGGGTTCCTGCCAGTTCTCTTTGCTCCCTCAAATGTCCTGTTCAGACGCTAAAGTTCTTCAAAGAGGAAAATTCATACAGTGCATTGAGGATGGAACCTTCGTTTTACTAGAAACCATTTATTCACATGAAAAAGACAGTGGCCCATGCGTTTATATGACAGTGGAAACTTAAGAGAGAGACCGAAGGTACATTTCCCAGAGTTTAAATAATCGCCATTCTTTTAGTGAAAGGAAACAGTTGACTCTAAGCTCAGAACAAAACACCTTAAAGCAACACGGCCAAACGCACTACAGGTCCATCTGCATCACCACGAAGACTTAGGGAGGGGAGAGGGGAGACCAAAAAAAAATAATAATAATAATAAAACCCAAAAAACACTTTGGTGGTAAAATTGTAAACGGATGTTTGGATTTACCATTTTCCCCTTATTAGGAATCCGATCCGCCAAGACACCGGCATCTTCTGCAGACATTGATCGCTGGGAAGTAACCGACTTGATCGAGTTGAATGTGGAAATGAAGCTTGGAGTTCCGAAGGGAAGATGAGTCATGTAAACCCAATGACTTTTTGCCTCCGGCGGGTAGGCTGAATGAGGGGAGGAGGAGTGTGAGTATGAGTGAGACTTGGGGGAGGGGGATAAATTTCTTGATCTTTCAGAATAAGGGATTCCCAGTGAAATATTGGAGTCGATCTCTGTTCAGTTTCTTTTCTTTCATTCTTCGATTCTGGAACCAGATTTTGACTTGTCGGTCAGTGAGGTTGAGCATTCGAGATAGTTGTAGTCTTTTCTCTTTGTTTATATACACGTTGAAGAAAAATTCCCGTTCCAGTTCTCGGATCTGGTATTTGGTGTAGGGGCACCTCTTTTTCCTCGATCTCTGGGGGACCACTGAAAGGAAGGGGGAAAAAAGACTGGAGGACTAAGTTGAGACCACCCAGCGTTCTCCTTCTCTACCCAGACCCAGACCGCAACTTCGAGCTCTCTTGTACTTGGCCAACTTGTGCACTGGCCTCTGGTTAGTCCCTCTACTAGGGGAAAGGGACCAGGGCAGGACACTGGACTCCTCTTCTATAGCTTGTGACATCCCCTCATTCTCCTGAAAAGACCTTGTGTCTCTATAGAAATGATATATGAGCCGGCAGAAATTAGAGTGCAGACTTGTGTAGATCAAATAGGTGTATGCGTAGATATATATATACACATGCATATGGAGGGACATATATTTACATATGTATATATGTACACATATATGCACGTGGAGAAAAAGCTGTTTGGATCTCTGAGCCTTTCCTTCAGTTGCTTGGATAAGGTCCAGTTTAATGATCAACCTCCCCCCTTCCTTCCTCCACTTAAAAGAAACGAAGATGGAGCGAAGATGCCATTAATGACCCTGCTAGCAACTGTTGCAAGAAATCTTTCTCTCTTCACCAGCCCCCCGTCCCCCCAAACAAAATCCTCTTTGCAACAATTAATATCCTCCTCGAAGAATACCTTAAGCCCACCTAAATTGGTTTCCTATCGTAAACACACTTTACTACGGGTAGAGAAATCTTATAGGATATATAAACTCCTACGAATGCTTATAAAATGGCACATAAAACGTCGGCTGCCAGAGGGTGGGCCCGGCTCGGCTGCACCCCCCCCCCTCCAGCCTCCTCCCCAACCCTCCTCCTTCCCCCCAATCCAGGTCCCTACCTGCGCCTGCACTCTTCTCCGCCCCCGTCTCCCCTGGGGGGGCTTCGCCACTGGAGCCGCTCTCCGCTGCCCCTTTGGGCTCCTGCCCTGAGGGGGCTTTGCCGCAGGGACTCGCGGTGCCCGGAGACTTCAGGCCGCTCTTCTCAGTGTCCCCCTCGGGCTCGCCGCTGGACTGAGGCGGCTGCTGTTGCTGTTGCTGCTGAGGCTGCTGAGGTTGCTGCTGCTGCTGCTGCTGGTACGCGGGTCCAGGCGCCGCCTCGTAAAACTGGTCGAAGCCCTGGGGCAGGATCCCATTGCGCCCCACGGTGCTATAGAAGTTGGAGGCGGCGCTCGAGGGGCCGTGAGGACCGCATACGGGTTCGGCAGCCTTGAAGAGCATATCAGGCCTCCGACTCCCGGGCGGCAGCAAGTCCCTATGCATCACCTCCTCCGCCGCGTAATAGGGAGCGTAACTGCCCCGGTATTGCCATTTACCACGCTCCAAACCGTAGTCGCGGAACGCCACTTCGCGCACCGGTTGGACGTGAGGCAGGTTGGAGGAGTAGGGAAAAGTCATTTGACAAGACGACGTCTGCGACAGAAACGAGGGCTTGCTGGAGAAATCCGAGGGGGCCACGTAATAAGCGCAGCCCGGCAGATACATATTGGCTGCGCTGGGGCTGCAGTCGTCAAACTCGGTCATGTCTTCCTCTGGGCGATGGTGAGCGACCGGGAGATTTCCGTGCCTTGAACAAGATCCATCTATTGCACAAGAGGCTTTGGACAGGATCAACTAAGAAAAAATCCCCACCGTGTGCTGACGTGCAATTCATCTTGATTGATTCTGGTGGTAATTATGTCACGTGACTCCATGGAGAAATGTCCTTATATCTATATCAGTCTTTCACCAAGACTTCCCGGGATCTCTCCTGGCGCCGAGGCAGGCACACATTTGGGGGGGAAGGGGGGGAGTTCCAGGGGGGGAGGAGGGGACGGTTTTCTCCGCCCAGCCCTGGGAGGCGAGGAGGCATAGGTAGATCCGGAGGCGAATCACCTGAGCGCCGGCGCCTATTCTGGGCTCTGTCTTCACATTGCTAGAGAGACAGCTGGGTGCATCTGCAGTCAGCCTCTACCCCCCTCAGCCTCAGCCGCCCGGGTTCCCTCCTTCCCTGCTCTGCTTTAAATATGCGGGGGTAAGAGGAGGAGAAAAGTCCGGAGGAAGCGTAAAAACGAGGTGTGAAGGTGTGAGACTCTCAAATCTCTCTTTAAAAACAACAACAAAAACAAAACAAAACCAAAAAACCCCAAAACCAAAGCAACCCCTACCCCCGCCCAGCGTCCCTCACCCCCAGTGACCACCACCCCTTTCACAGTTTCACTCAAAGCTTGTTGCTTCTTGTTTAAGGGGCGTAACTGAGGAGCAACTTACTGAAGCAAGAAAAGCCCTGATTTACATGTTAAGTCTGTTCTGCGAATTCTCTTCAGTCATAAGACCTCCACTAGCCACCACACAAAGGTTAGAAATAAAGCAAGGGCCAGCCTGCCCTTTCAATATATCGCACCGTGGAACTCGAACTAGTATCTACCCACTACTTCACTCTGCTCTGTCTCTCTGACTTTCTGTCTGATTTTCTTTGTGTCTTTCTGTCTCTATCCCTATCTCTGTATCTGTCTCTCACACTCAAGCGCGCACGAGCACACATACACATACATACACATCCCACCACCACCTCCACCTCCACCACCCTGTACACCAGCGCTCTAATGCAAAGGGTGGTTGCTCAAACAAACCCGCCAAAAGTGCTTCTCTGACTCTGATGGTTTTGGAACCTAGACGTTCTAAAGTTCAGAAGGAACAAAGGAATGAGGAGTCCCAACTCATAAGGTGAAGACACTTAGGTTTTCACCCCGATTACTCAAGCCCCCAAATTAAACCTCAAGTCATCTTTTCCTACCTCTCCCGCTTCCTTTCGGGGGGGACACATCCAGGGCCTTCTCAATATTCTCAGACTTATGCCAACCCGCATAAATTCTGGGTTGGGAGGCTCTTTGGAAATCAATATTCACGTTCTATCGTCAAAATCTCCCCCCACCCTGAACCTCGTTACCTAGCCTTGGAAACCATTATTCACTCTGGGAGCCTGGGCCCAAACCTCTTGGTCGAGGGTCGATAGAATTGTAGCCCTGTGCTCTTGCAGCAAAAGCAGAAGTGCTTTCTAATTGCCACCCCAGCGTTTCTGATCACTTAGTTTTTTCTTCAGAAGGCTGGAGCTGGATTTGCTCGGCCCAGAGACCACTCTGTCCTTCGTACATGAGCTTCACCTCTTAGGGTGTTTTCCAAAGCGAAAGGGGAGAGAGAGAGAGAGAGAGAGAGAGAGAGAGAGAGAGAGAGAGAGAGAGAGAGAGAGAGAGAGAGAGAGAGAGAGACCAACCTTCCTCTTCCAAAAGAAAAGAAAAGAAAAAATCTTGATTATTAAATCAAAGAGGAACTGGGTGGCAGGAGAGAAACTTCTGACTGGGGATCTCCTCTCTCCACCTGATCTCACCCCAAAACGCTGAGGCCTTAAAACTCCGGTAAACGCGGCGGGGAGTGGGCAGCAGCTCCTGGGAACTCACGGAGCTGGCCTCAGTACCCATCATCTCTTCTGCCCACTATACTGAGAGCCAAGGAGTTAAGAGGTGGTCGAAGCTCATATCTCATTTCTAGCCGATATCTCTCTCTTCCCCACCCCTCTGTTCCCTCCTTCCATATTCTTTCCTCCCCGCCCCCTCCTCCCTCCTTTCCACACACTGCGCAAACAGGTCGAAGGAGAGTGAGGCTGGAGGGCATAGTGTCCTCCCCCGAGGCAGAGCCGCCCCCTGGGGGTGTCTCTGCGGTATCCCCCTCCCCTCCCCGACAGCTCCCACCCAAGTCTTCCTCTGCCCGCCTCTTCTCTCTACCGTCCCTCCCCCTCCAATCTTCCTAAACTCAGACCCCCCCTTCAGAGAAGGTAGTGATCTCCCCTATTTTTTAGCCTCGTCCCAAACCTTCCCTTCTTTGGACTCTTTTGCTGCATCCCCGACCTAGTTCCTAAAATGGCTCTCCAGATATTCGGCAACCGAATAACAGCGAACTCTGAGTCCAGGGCGGTTTCTCCGGGGATTCTAGGAGATTCCTTTCTGACTGTGAGAAATCTAACCTCGGGTCCCCAGCTTCTCTGTGAATTCCTCTGGTTGGGATATAGGGATCCCGAGCTTTAATTTGAACACTCCAGGTGTCTTATTCCATCACTCTCCCTTTCCCTTCGCCTCCAAAATAGAAAGGTCGCTGAGCATCGCGGGAAAAAAAAAAAAAATTCGACAAGAGCGAGCAACTCAAGTTCAACGACATGGCGACACTGGGATTAGTTGAAACCCGTGTTTTAGGCGAGGAGGGTGCGCCATCTGCAAAGGCTGGCATAAGGGAAAGGAGAGGTGGTGGGATCACACTCGTCCTCCCTAACATAGAGCACCCCATGGCATCCGTTAGAGGGGTGCAATCCACCTCGAGCTTCACCTTTCATAGTATTATTTCTCTGGTTTTCTCTCTCGGAAGCCCCCCAGCTCCCCAATCTCTAAGCGAGGGGACCACCACAGCTGCCGCAGTCCCTCTCCCTGCCTCAGGCCCTCACAGCAACCCCCTTGTAAAATCCACTGCTTTCTAACAGATGCGAATCGCGGACCATACCGTGAGGATCCTGGTTTCCTTGGCTGCGAATCCGCGGGAATCGACTGCATCCTAATCCAACTGGCATGTCCGCTAGCCCTCGGGGCGAATCAAGGCTTCCCGCAGTTCTCGCAGAGCCGACGGTCTCTCTTTTCTTCCTGGACAAGATGCGGTATTTTTGTGCCACCCAAGATAAGACACTAACTTGACCTTAACTTTGTTATGGCGCCCCTAGTATCTGGAGAACGTGAACAGACACTGTCTGGCAGCTCTCGTAAAAACTGACTGGGGAAGAGATTCTGAGTCATTTCATTTATTGCCACTACAGTTCTGCAAGAAAGCTTTTCCTCACTGCCAAACTTTAATTATTTATGCTCTTTTAGGAAACGAAAAAAGAAGATGAAGAGAGAAAAGCATCCAAAGCCGTTTAAATCCATTTTTGTGCTTTTGGAATTGTTTATTGAGTTAAACGAGGGGAAGAGACAATATTTGGTGCAAAGATAATCTTTTATGTCAACTGGTTTTCTATCTGAATGCAAATATGTTTATATATGCTGTTTCCTCCATCTTCCCCTCCCCCCACATCAATTATTTTAGATCAGCTTTGACTAGCCCCGAGTTTTTGTGACTGGGTGCCCATCTCCCAGAGGAAAGACTTTCTGATATTAATATTTACTTGCTTTAAGCATTGGGATCCACTACTTTACACACAGTCTAAACCCGATATCTATTTATGTCAAGCGGCCATAGTTTCGAGTTGGAGGGATTAAAGAGTGCTGGTTTGTTTATTTCTTGGTTTGTTCTCAACCTCTTTAGAGATACTAATCCTTTCTCCGAGTCCTGAAGCCGCTCGGTGGGTTTTTTAGGATGATACTTACTAAAAAAAATAATCTGCCTTTAAAAAAAATTAAATTAAAACAAAACAAAAAGACGCCAAAATTTCTAAGGAGGGAGTTTTTCATCGTGTTTGGGAAAAGATTAAAAGCCAGATTGGCCTCATTTATCAGATTTCATTTGGCAATCTTTTGTTTATTATTATTATTATTTATTTGAAATTTGTTCCAGGCTTACGGAGAGTGAGTATCCAAGACTGAAGAGAGGACAGTTTTGTGGACTTCGCTGAGAAAAAGAGATTTGAAAACGCACACTCACACCCATACCCACACAAAGAAAGAAATCCAAACCAGACAAAAGCCGGGCTTTGCATTTAGAATTGTTTCAAACACCGTTTGAGGTGGGGTATGTGTGTGTGGACTTGTGGAATTCCACAAGATGTGTATTTTCAGTGTCTTTTCACACATGCACACATCCCTCAAGAATCTAAGAGGAAGCTGTTTTAATTTTGGAAATTATTACCCCCCCCCCTTCCTTCAGGAAGAGGTCCTTGTTAGCTACGGGACTAAGATTAGAATAAATCCATGTTTCCATGTCTTTTCACAAGTGCTCTCTCTCTCTAAACTCAGTACATTATTGTCTGCTTCTGTCTTTGTTCATTTGCTCTCCTTGTAGGAAACCAAATAATACAGACAAGGAGTAATTGGACGCTTGCCTCTTCTTGAGCGCTCTCATTTGGCCTTTATTTTTGCACTATGAAAATATTCCTGAACCGGGTTTCCTTCAGCCATTTTTCTTCGACATTGTGCACACAGAAAAGAAAATAGTTTTTAGATATATCAAATGAACTTAAGAAGGAAGTGGGAATGGGAGTCTGCAATTTATGTCTTCCATAACAGGAACGCTTGATTTTGCTAATCTGTTCTCTTGTTAATATATCATTTCTATGTTCTCCCCGAGCCTCAGGACAAAGTAACACAGAATTGGGTGTGATGGTACGTTAATCTCCGTCAGGATTTAGATATTCAAAATGTTTTTCCTATTCAGGCTGCGGCTAAGAGTTCAGTCCCCTTTTCCCCAATGTAAATCTTATGATCTCCTCTCCCCCCTCACCCCCCCCCCCATTATTGGGAATGTATATTGTAGCAGAATATGCCAGTCAAGCTTAGCTTTGTGGCCTGCCATTGTTAGAGAACAGCTTTGCAAGGGGTCGGGTTCAGAAGTTTCTTATCCAAATCCGAACCATATTAGAGGATAGGAAGCCCATCTCTGGGTCCCTCTGGCACCAAAGTGACCAGTAAACATTCAAGAAAAGTCTAAGATTATTCTATTTATGTATCTAAATATCCTGATGTTCTTCCTTTGTCTAGATACGCTAAAAAGCTGTATGCGATTTCCCTCCTATTGACATTTAATATTCATCTTAATATATAGTTTCACCAATGGCTTGGAAACCATTTTCACGTTCAGTGAATAATAAACACCCGCCTCCAAACCATACCCAAAGAATGAGTCCATGAGTCTGAAAAATATTAAAAGGGAATCAAAATCCGTTCGAAATTAAAAAAAAAAAAAAAAAAAAAAAAAAGACAGCAGCCTGTGAGGGGCTCCCCTTGGCGCCATGTATTTCCACTGGAAATTTTTTATTCGTCCGGTTAAATACAAGCTATTGTTTCCGTTACAAAACATGCAAAACCGCTACTAGATAACTAAAACAAATTAAACTATTCTACTTAGGCAGCTGAGGTTATTCACAGATTTCAGAGCGTTACCACCCCGTTCTCAATGTATTTGAGGTTAACATTTAGGCAGCTGAGTAACACGTTGAAAAATCATTGGACCATTGGAACGAAGCTCCTACATTCCATTAGATACTTTTCTTCCTCCCAGTTGGAGGAAAGAGAGTTTGAGAAGGTAAGGGAAAAGAAGGAGGCAAAGGGATAGAAGTGATTTTCTCCAGCCCTTTGGGCCCAACCCCTGCTAAGGCATAGGTGGTTTCTGTACAGTTCAGCAGAGGTGAACTGGGAAAGGACATGGGATGGGGTAAAGGTAACATCTGACTGTTCATGTAGTTAGGGAAGAAAGCCTTTCTCTACAAAGAGAAAACGGGAGTTATTATAAAGAGCAAGAAATTTCCTACAAAGAAAAAGATCAGAGAGAGAGAGAAAGGGTTAGGGCCCAGAGTCAGGCTGCACTACTGGTTTGAGGCAAGTGGAATAGTGGGAATGGGAGACCCACTGAAAGAAAACTCAGCTTGGGCTTGATGGAACCCAGGTTTCTTGGGACCTGTGAACAAGGAGGTAGGATGAGTGGGCAATGGGGATTTTGCTGGGGTCTAGTCAAAGTGTTCAGAGGTCTCATTTACATCTTCCTGGTTGGAGAGGCTTAATTTCTACATCTCCACTCAGTAACCCATTATAGTGACTTAAGAAAGAAAGGAGACACCTTTCCCCAATGTAACTGGAAAACCATATTTGCAGTTAGAGCTGATACTCTTGGTATCCAAAGGAATGGAACAGAGGAGCAGCGCTCTAGAACAGAGCCCACAAATAGAAAGGGGCTGGACGACTTTCCTTGACTTACAGGCCTGGGTTGCTTGAGATTCAGTGTAGAGGGATGGGAAGGGAAGAAGAATAGCTCTCTTGCCAACTGGGACTGGACATTGAAACGAATTTTTCTAGCCCCAGGCCACAGGACTCTAGAAGAAAGTGGCTAATAACTTGCGGTTCATCAAGGTCTTACCCGCAAGCACACGACCTACACACACACACACACACACACACACACACACATCTCAAGAGCTAGAAAAAGAATCTAAAGATTCCCTAAATATTTCAGGTATTTTGTTTGCTTCTTCCCACCCATCCCCCATCTACCCCGCCCTTGACTCTCTCTCTTGATCCCTCCCCCACCTCCCCTCGGACCCGCCTCTGTCCTGCAGCCCTTAGAAGACCGAGGGAGACTTTTGTGTTACTAACTGGGCTGGGTCGGACCCGAGGCGGCTGGGAAGAGAAGCTGGAGTTTCGAGGGCCGGGCCTTCTCTGCTCTAACAATTCAAATGTTCTGCTCACTCCCCTGCTTCTCCTTCAGCAGGGGTCTCAGGCTCTCGGGAAGGGTAGGATCTTACAAGGAACTCTTTCTCCGGAGAAAGGCTTTCCCGGTTGGTTTTCTTATGTTCAGTCGTGGCACCGTTTGCTGCCAGGTGGGAAAAAGGGAGGAGGGAGAGAACTGAATAACTCAAAAGCAGGTTCCTGGTAGAAATTCCCAAACCCGTGATTTCGCCTGATCACGGTCCCCTTATTTTAGTGTCCACCTCCAATCGGAGGCTGACCATCTTTTCCCTCTCCATGTTCCTACCTCGAGTAGCCCTTCAGCATAACCATTTAGGGGTAAGATAAAGAGAGGAAAGGCCAAGCTTGGGCCAGGCCAAGACCCGTCCAATTTCTAGTAGTGGAGAATTGAACGTGAAACGTCCTTACAATCATTCGAGGAGGGGGGAGAGAAAGAGGTGAAATAAAAAATTCACTACCCTCTTCCTTCCCATATCCATCCCCACCCAACCTCTGAGCTGAAGTGCTCCCAGCCTGGGCCACGTCCATGGCGGGAGGCGGCCAGGGCTAGTAGAGAGTGAGAGCCTGTTCTCTCAGCACCACTCTTTTCTTCTTCATCCGCCGGTTCTGGAACCAAATTTTGACCTGTTGATCACTCAGATTCAATCTGTTGGACAACTCCTTCCGCTTCTGACGATTGATGAACTCGTTGAGAAGGAATTCGTTTTCCAGTTCTGCGATCTGCTGCTTAGTGTAGGGCTTCCTTTTCTTGCGGGATCTCCCCTGGGCTGCCCCCCAGGGCAATCCTGCAACACAGTCCCCCAGCATAGCCCCGGGGCCATTGGTTATCACCTGAGGAGCCCTGGTTCCCCCATCTCCACCCCCGCAGCCTACACTGTATCTAAGCTGGTCCCAGTCCTACTTGATCTTCTTTCATCCTTCCTTCCCCATACCCTGACACTAATTATGTAATCGCCATTCATCTTTCTCTCCCCAGCCCAGTTTATGACCTAGATCCCAAGGCGCAAGGATAATCTGGGTACCCTGATCTATTAAGAAGAGAGGAAAATGGGGAGCGGATCCAAAACAATTTACCGTCGGGTAGCGAAGGTCGAAGGCAGGAGGCTACGCTGGCCGTCTGCACTGTCACGTTCAAGTTGAGCGAGCCCTTGGCGTCGTCCTTGAAGCCAGCGGCACAGGGGTTCCCTTCCAAAAGAGCCGCTGACCCGTGTACGCTCCGCGCCATGCCTGAGTAGTCGTACTTGGCCGGCTTAAGGCCAACGCCCGGAGCCAGACTAGGTTCATTGGTGAAAGCTGGTCTGGGACGACTGCGTTCCTCCGGCCTCGAACCAGACTCGGAACCATAGTATTTGCTTTGATCTTCTGGGCCTTCCTTGCTGCCCGGAGGGTGAAGGTTGAGGGGTACAGAGCCAGGGAGGTAGGGCTGGGTATAACCACCAAAGGCAGCGTGGCCTGGGGGCTGAGCGGCGCAAGAGCTGGCCGCGGACCAGGGTAGAGAGCCTCGGGGGTAGGAAATGGGGGGCAGAGCCGCCAACTGGCTGCCATTCGCCCGAAGGTTGGAAAAATAGAAGGAATCCGGCGATTGCAAATTCAGAAGAGACCCCACATACCCGGATCTGTAGAGACTGCGATCGCACATCTCCAACAAAGGACTTCAGCTGGTCTTACAGCAGTATTTAGTTACAACAGGGAATAAGAGGACAGGCTCAAACGATTGGACGAAACTTTGCGTTACAGGTTCTTCAAAGCCGGTCATTTCAGCACCGCCTACATCCCCCTGACCCTATTTTTTTAAAAAGAGTATTATGATAACACTTGGAATATTAGATATTTCTAATACTTCTGAGGCAGGAAAAAAGGACATGAGGTTTTCAGAGGTAGAAAGGGAGGGTTCTGAGAGTCTCCTCTGGGTCTCGAGAACCCAAGATTGGGGTGTAAAAAAGCGAGCCCAACCATTTGCCCAACTTTCCATGAGGCACTTTCATTGGGCTCTCTGATTGGCGTTATTTTCTCTTCATCCCAGTCTTGTTACTTTGAGCCTGGATTTCTTTTCATTACTTTCTCATACTTTTTCCTTTCCTGCTCTGTTAAAAAGTGTCACAGGACCCTGATCCACAAACCATTATTTGTGGCATCAAAATGTGCTGGACTGAGCTAATCGCCTTACTTTAAAAGTCACCATCTGCACTTTTTTTTTTTCCAGAGATTCTGGGAAAGATCGATCTGGTCCATTTTCCTTTTCATTATCTAATGCTAGGCAGCATAAAGTTAATTAATTTAAAGGCCCAAACGATCGTCCTCTACCCAGGATCATTAGTCTGACCAAAGTTTACAGCACATAGTTAACGATGCTTTTTAATGTTGGAAATAGGAACTTGCATTCCTCTATTTGAGGATTTCTTTACTAAACTGGGATTCTAGGAATATTTGAAGCTTTCCCACTGTGGTTGGAAATATCTCTGTTACCCCAGCCTCGGAAGTAAATTCTCATCATTATAACTACACAAACTCCAGGAACTCCTTTGGATTTCAGAGGGGGAAAGTGACTCTCAGGTAGGTCAAATTTAAAAACAGAACCAGAGAATCAAGTCCTCCAAAGCTAAAAACTCCAGGGTAGTTTGCACAGATGACTGATGGATTTGCTAATTGCTCCAAACGGCTTCATTTCCACCTTCTGCTCTGGGCCTTCCTCTCATCTTGGCAGGGCTGGAATTGAAAGCTAAGGAAACTATGAGATTGGGTGGTCTTTAGCTTGCAATGGAAGATCTCCTGAAGCCAGAATCTTCAGGGATGAGTCCTCTTGCTTGAAGGTTTGGGATGAATGAGATTCGGAGAGCTCTAGAAATAAGAGAGACTGGGGATGACCAAATCCATGGGAAGCATCCAGGAGTGGAATACTCCAGGCAGCGGCATAGTTCAAGCTAAGGGACAGGGATTGCATCTTGCTTGGGTTGATGGAGAATCGAGGTGATCAGAATGGGTATCCGGACAGGCGTTTAGAGAAGGTGGCTGGAGGGTAAGAAGTCAGTCCAAAGGAAACGGAGCCCCGTAGTATCGTGGGAAGAAAGGCAGTGAACTGAGGAAATTCAATTTCAATATGTTCTTTCAGCGATACAAGGTAGTTGACTTTGCATGACATGGAGTTCGATCTGCAAAACCAAAAGGTGCATCTAGTGCTTGGGGTTGGAGTATACATTCTTTTGTAAACAAATGGCAGATTTGGAAATGCCCCCAGTTGGACCAACATGCTAGTAGGGACTAATTTCCCCAAATAATGCCCCCATGTGTCCCTGTTTGGGGCCAGGAAGGAATAGACAGGACCCAGCAAGTCAGAAGGAGATCTATTCTAGCAGGAAGAGGAATCTCCTTATTACAAAAATACCCCCATCCCACCTTCCTTTTCAGCTTCCAAGGGCTCAGCTCAGAAGCTGGTGCAGTCCCGACAGCTTTCTCCTGGACCTCCTCTCCAGGCACAGCTTCATCAGGAAGCAACCTTGAAATGGTTAAAAGCTCCAGATGAAAGGCAAAGACCACACAGGAGTTGCTGGAGGGCACGGTTGACCACTGTTCAGCTCGTTTATTGTTTATTATGTCGACCAATTGGGCAGCTCTTGGGAACTTACTGGTTTCCTCAGTCTCCAGGGCCTGGGTGATGCCTGGCCTAAAATGTCCAGGAACGCCTTTTAGATCTTTGCAACTAACATTTCCCTTCCTCATTTTGCCTTTCTTCATCTCCCACGGTGAGGGAGCAGGAGCCTTAGCTCAGCCATGTTTTGCATGTTTTGATATGAAATGGCTTGGAAACTCTTCTTATTCAGAGAAAGGACATCCTTCCAACTTGCTCTTTTAGCCTCAGCTTGATAATACGGACTGTGGAGCCTGGAAGGGAAGGATAGTCAGGATTTCTTTACAGGCCTTGAGCCCATGTCCTCATAATGAACAGGCCAGCCTCAGCTGCCAAACCAAGTCCTGGCTTAGGTGTATGTTTGTACAGAGCTTCAGGCCTGCTCCCACGAAGTTTGGGATTAGAGAAGTTTGATTATAACTTTATGAAATATGTGTAAGAGTTTAGCTCCCTAAAAGATAATGTTTGAAAATTATTTTTTGCAAGAAAATGAAATTAGAAGCAAATTTACAGATTTAGGAAAAAAATGACTTTATAGCTACGGAAACTTCTTTATGAGATCGGCAAATAATCCTTTCCCCCTCACTCCCGGTCCCCCTCAATCCTCGTCTGTGTTTATTTTTCGTTCGAGTTTATTTTAAAATAATTTTTGCAGGTAGAAAATAACGTTTCTTTCTTCCCAGAAAAGAGGAGATTGCGTAGGTCCCGGGGTGGGCTGGGGAATAGGGATAAAACCGAGTTACACTACAGTGAGTCTTTGGCAAGAGAATTGTATTGCTGAACTGAACTCCTTTCCAGTCAATGCCTTCTATTGTCCAGGAGGTGGCAGAATAGCTCTATCTCATTGCGCAGTCGAGAGGTTTAGCAAAGAGCCGGTCAAGATCAATGGTAAAGGGCAACGCAGCTGTCTCACTGTCGGAGACGCAACTCGGCCCTAAGCTTTAGGGTCTACCATTGCATTGCTGAAAGGAGCAAGGGGAGGGGGGGAAGGTACTGGAGCTAGGAAGGAAAGCTCTACGCTGGCTAGAGGAGCCCGAAGTTAGTTAGGAAGGTGGTAGATAACCTATTAATAGCCAGAAGGTTATAGAAGCAGAAATTCAGAGTTTTTTGAAATCCTTTCTGAAGCTGGTTGTCCCTGTAACAGTCATATATATTAATTATTAGGTCCATATGTATAAAATATAATCTCTCTCTCTCTCTCTCTCTCTCTCTCTCTCTCTCTCTCTCTCTCTCTCTCTCTCTCTCTCTTCCCTCCCCCCCATCTCTATCCCTGTCTCTGAATCTCTCTCTGTCTCTGTCTTTCTCTCTTCCTCTGTAGCTTCACAAACTCAATTTCCCTTTCCTCCTCCCATTGTAATTCAGGGTATAAGAGAAAAGCATATAAATAGCAAACACTTCATCTGCTATTGATTTAGACGTCAATTCAAATTTCACTTTAGGAGTTTTGAAGGCACTTTTAATCTCAGACAAGCCTGCAATTCAATGTCAGGCTAAAGTAAACTGAGATGCAAACTAAATATCTTGAATAGAAGTGAAACTGAAACCTAAAGCTAGGCCAAAAACTCTGGGAAGTAGGGAAAAAAACGAAATAGCATTTTTTTTTTTTAAAAAGGATATGTGCTATGAACACTGTAGTTTAAAGATGAAGAACAAGTTGGATTGAGGATAAGAAAAAACAAAATGATGTTAAGATGAAAACACATTCCCTCAGTGGAAAATACCAGAAAAATGTCTTTGAAGTTTCAATCAATGGCCTCTCTCATTGGAAGGATTGGATCTAGAACAGCCTTGCTCAAAAGCCAACAGTGTTTACCCAATACTGTTTACATATCTGTATGTATTTATATTTATATGAATGTATTTTTTCCAAGGACTCAATGTTTGACAAAAGAGATAATTAAGCTGTCTGCCTCCCATTTGTTTGAAATCAAGAGAATGAAATGAGGGAAGCAGTCAAAAAGAAAATGAAAGTAATTTGTTTTTCATGGGCACTTTGCAGTGTTTTGTTCTTGGGGGGGGACCTTAAAAATCATGTGTAATTAAAATAAATAAGGAAACCAATTGATTTTGTGTCTGGTGCTTAATAGCTAAAGGGCATCAAGTTATTCCTAGGCTGTTTCCCTGAATAATTAATTACTCTTTGGCTTAGAAGAGAAAGTTGTGTTAATGCCCAAAAACTGAATGTCTTTCTTGGGTAGTGAATTATGATTTCAAACTTCATTGGCCATTTGTAGGCAGAAATTGACCTTCTATATTTGCAGTCAAGTATAATTCCCTCAATTTTGAGGGATATATAAATATTGTCTTTCCAAAGTAGGGATATTTTAAAAGTCTTGAATATTCATACCCACCTTTCTGTCCAAATTAACGGTCAGAGAATGTTTTTATTTCCAGATAAAATCTCTATTTGATGAAAATAAATACAATCTGAGGTCATGGTTATGATTGAAATAGAAGAAAATTTTTATTGGAGATGTTTTTGAGCTGGTTTTTTTTTCTTTTCTTTTTCTTTCTTTCTTTTTTTAAAAAGAATGTCATTATTAAAAGCAAGGTAAGTTTGTCTGGTATTTCAAACATTACTTAAAGTTAAAGCTGAAGGGGGGGTGGGGGTAGGGGGGTATGAGAAGGAAAGGGAAGGGTAGCAAAAATGAAGAGGAAAGAAGAAAACACAGTAATTGATGTGATTCTTCGCTCCTTACACTGATGATCAACATGTTCAGAGAAATAGGCCATTAAAATAAATATGCATAGTTTGAAAGACAACATGGTTTTATAATAAATTGCAGATTTTATAGAGTAAAAATTTATAGAAAGTAATGTTTTTTTTTTTGTTTTGTTTTTTGTTTTTTTGGTTTGTTTATTTGTGAAGTTTCTCCCTAGGAGTAAACCAATTACAATGTGTCTGAAGTACTGCATTGGTATCACAGATTATAATTGTTGTTACTTAAAAAAATAATCTCTCAGCTATATAAATTATGCGATCTTTAAAATTCATTATTTATTGTTACTTTTCTTAACACCCATTTATTCTTGGAAGTTAAAGAGTTTGGGGTTTGTTTGTTTGTTTTTTTCCTTCTCCATTTTGTTAGAAGCTTTGAACCTGTGAGAGGAGGAAAACGTTTGTTCAAACAGCCTTGTTAATATGAGGGTGTATGATACTTCAGATAAAAATACAAGTATATACACACTTATTATACATATTATCCGGCATGTCCTATATCCGAATGATGGTTAAAATGCCTGCATCTATATCAACTGAATCAATCTTAACTATTTGGAAGGAATAACCGTAGTGAATATTAGCAAGATATAAAATCTAGAAACTTCAGCCCTTTAAATCACTGTACCTGATTCAGAAGAAACAAAGGCCTTTGTAAAGATACACTACCTATTTTAAGTTAAAAATCACGGAATTAAGGATCTACTAAGTTTGTTGAAGCTGTATAGTAAAAATTGTCAATTAGCAGTAAGATCTGAAATCAGATGTTCTTATTGCTAATATTGGTCCAAGTCTTATTTTTAAAGAAGTGATTTAAAAACAAGGACTGCACCTTCAATTCCCAATTTTTAGACTTTCACATTTAAAATATAAAAGTCTCCTCTGGGCAGAGTTTTTGCTTGCTTAGTAGTGTCCATTGACTTTCAATGATTTCATAAGCCAATGATGGGTCATGAATGATTTGAAATCATTTGACCATAATGGTTTATGAAAACAAGCATAGGGACAAATGCTAGCACCAGATTTCAAGTGATAAAAAATGACAACAACAACTGAAATTAGAGTAGTGTATCCGAAATTCATTATGGGAATTGTTAAAAAATATTCAGTCCTTTATACTGGCCTGGAAGGAGAAACAGAACATTAAAAATAATAATAAACAAAACAAAAACCAACGGGAGCAATAATAACCAATAAGAAGAAGAATTACAAAGTCAAGTTGGGCAGCATTATGCTTTAGAGCCAAAATGCGGTGAGGGACGAAAAACAATTCACAAAATTTCGCCGCCGCTGGCAGTAAAGGGGTGGGGGCAGAAGGAGAAATTAAATATATGTTCAAGTCTTTCCAAAAGTTTCTGGGAGGAAGATAACATAAAGCTTGTGAATTTAACGTATTTGTCCTCGGCTCGGGATCAGGAGACATTGTCTTTGAGTTTGGAGACTATTTTCTTGTCCTTCACTCTTCTGTTCTGAAACCAAATGGTCACTTGTCTCTCAGACAGGTTTGTGGCTGCGGAAATCCTTCTCCTCTTGTCCTTGTTAATGAACTTGTTAATGGCGTATTCGTTCTCCAGTTCTTTCAGCTGTAGTTTGGTGTAGGGAACTCGTTTCTTTCTTCCACGTCTGTAGACACACATATCAGGCTGGTTTAGAGCTACGTCCCCTATTGTAAACGACATTATGTGGAAAAATTAGACTTTTATTACAGGCGTTTAAATCTCAAATGAGTAAGTGCAAGAGTTCTACTTTTCATGGGGGGGAAGGGGGAATGAGAAAATAAAAAAGTCCAGTTGTTTTCATATAATTATTTACACGTGATTAAAGAAAGATTATTTGCACTTCAAAGTGAAGGCTAATTTGATGGATGCTATTATTTCCCAAACCGGCATCTTAACAAGCCTGCAATTTTACGGTGCAAAATTTACGGTTTTTGCTTGTTTAAGAAGTTTTCATATGGACAATTTCTGTATGGATTCTTATATCATATGGACACACACAAATGCACATCTTAATATTCTCATATGTTGATTTCCTGGTATTACATTGTGTGGGAATGTAAGTGTATTATATGTGCTCTGATTACAAAACAGTATTGAAGCTACTGTGAGGGGGATAATTATTATTCTGAAAAGTTCTAGCAAAATCTTTTTACTCGTCTTTTAAGACAATCGATACAACTTACAGAACAGGAGAAACCAATCCTTTCCCCACCGTCACTTAGTGACCCCAGTTTGTAAATATACAAAAATACAGAAGCAGAGAGAGAGAGGAAGGAAAGGAGAACAGAGAAAGGAAGAGAGGGAGGGAGGGAGATAGACAGAGACAGAGAAACAGAGAATATGAAAAGTAAGACTGCAGATCCATAAGCATTAGTTCGGAGTTAAAATTACGGAAGATCTGACACAAACCATACCAACTCTATGCTTCCTTTTAAAAAATAATTTATCAACTTGCATTATCTCTTTACGTTGAAATTAGGGTAGGGTGGGGTGGGAGGAGCGGGAATGTCAGAACAATTAAAAATTATATATATAGTTATCGATCATTCTCTCTCTCTCTCTCTCTCTCTCTCTCTCTCTCTCTCTCTCTCTCTCTCTCACCTGGAAAGGAAGATTTCCAAAAATGTGAGCTCTGGGACTGGTCTTTAGCACAGTAAACCTGACTGTTCCAGCCATTCGCCAGAGTCCAGGACTGGTAACCTTCCATGGATATGTACGTTTCATGTCTCGGTTCCCCTGAACCAAAGGTGGAGACCATGTCTATATACCCGGGGACGTGCTGGTAAGGATTGGTGTAGCCCTGGTAAAAGGACACTTCTTTAGCCCGGGAGGGGACCTCGTTGGCCGGGACACTGGTGCTGGCCAGGCTGGAGACGTCCATGTATTTTTCCACGGGAAAGCCCCCCAAAGAGGCGTGTGGGGAGGACTTGAGTGCGTTCTGTTGGATCCCCACGCCGTGGGACATGCGGCAGCTGTAGTATCCATTGCCAAAATGATAGCCATAGCCCAGTGTCGGGGCGGCCGGGGGCGCTGCAGCTGGAGTCGGAGCCGGAGTGGAGCCGGGACAATCCTTGGTAGAGGGTGCTTCGGGACGCGCTGCAGCCGCCGCCGCCGCCACTGCGGACGACGAGGAGGAAGAGGATGAGCCGGAGCGTTCTGCAGCTCCGGGATAGGAGAAACCAGAAGCTGCTGCTGCGGCTGCGGCCGCAGCCGCAGCCGCAGCCGCTGCCCGGCCAGAGTGTGCGCCGAACACTGGCGAAGGAAGGAAGCCACGGCACTGCCCCGCAGTGGCGGCCGCGGAGGAGGGGGCGCCCCCACTGGCTGCGCCGCCGTCAGCTCGCAGGCCGTCCATGTCCCAGCTCAAGGCCCGGCTCATGGCCCGGCCCGGCCCGGCCCCGGCCCGGCCCTCGTGCTGGACACCATAGCTCGATGAACGGCTTTCCGCCTCCCCTCCCTCCCACTCTCTTTGGCTCCCGCCCTCTTTCTCTCGCTCTCTCTTCCCCTCTCTCGTGCCTCCCTCCCTCCCGCCCTCCCTCCAACAGGTTAGCTCATTGCGGAACGTTTATAAAAACGAAGTTCAGGTTGGGAGGGGGCCTGGGCTGCGGTTGGGGGCCGGCTCCGGAGTAGAGTGCGTCTACCAAAGGTTGAGCCATTGGCTGCTCCAAGACACGTGGGGGCGTCGGTGTAGGGGAGTGAGAACTGCTTCCAACCCTCCTCACCCCCCCCATCCCACCCAGTCCGGGTCTAGACCAACCCCTTATCCTACCTCCTCCTCCCCTTTCTACCTCTTCTCTCTAAGCTCTCCTCGACCTCCTCCCCCCACAGCCCTTGACCAAGGCGTTTGCTTCCCCAAAGCACTAACAAGCTGATTTTGTTGTAGGCTATCTAGGCCCCTTTTTGTAACTGAGGTTCTGAGGCCTGAGGTTTTCATTTGGTGTTTTCAAATTTCCTTGTCTCTATGGACTGCACATAACTAGATAAAAGAGGGACAGAGACAGAGAGGAGGAAGGGATACGTAGGGGGAGGGGAAAGGGGGAGAGAAGTCTAGTTTTCCACTATATTGTTTATCTCGATTTTATTATTGGACTTCATATCTCAAATGATCAAACTGCACTGTGTGGTCAAATCTACCTTTTTCCCTATCTTATACACTTGAACAAATATCAAGCATGCCTAGTTCGACATCAGAGATATCAATGTCCATCTAGACTCACCATGTCGAGATGTACTTCTACATGATGAAAGTTGTTTTTTGTTTTTTTATGCACATTCATGATGTAGGGACAGATTCTGCCTTCTTCGATAATCCTCTCAATGCTATTTTCCATTTGTCCTCACTTCTGAGTCATTTGAGGAGGAGAATGAACTCATAAGGATTTCTTCCTCACATTATTTATTACATAGGACTGCCATAGGAACTATATTGAAAGCATCTTCTCATCCTTTCACATTACAGACGCCTATTCAATAAGAAATTTCACTTTCTTAGAAAACTTGTTTCACTTTCTTTTCACGATTGTGAATGGGATATGAACTACGAAGTAAATAAAGAAGGAAGTCAAGGTTTTCAGATGGGATTTGGGAGATCCTGTAGATATTTGAACGATGAATAACAATTTTGATGAGTTTTTGATAAGAAAGTAGGTGCACCCCTTCCCTCTGCCCTAGGGTTAGAATCGATCTTTAACAGTACCAAGAACAGTCGCATTCCCCTGAGGTTTGCAATAAGGAGCTTTTCCCAAATGAATTGTACACCGTTTGGTGTCTCTGAAATAAGCTACTAAAGCTTAAAGCAGGGCACAGCAGTGAAACTCTTCCTGGCAAGATTGCTTTCTATTTGGGAAGTTAAATTTAGCTTCCTCGAAAGTGCCAGAAATGGTTTCGATAGGCAGCCGAATACTGGGGTTTTAAAAGCACTCTACTAAGAGAAACGAGCTCCAATGGAAATAGGGTGGTAAGTAATGTAGGTGTTGGTCAGTGGCCCGAGTATCACCACTTCTTCCACTTTCCTTTGGCAAAAAACCCCTTCAGTCCAGCCCATTTCCATGCAAACCCGTTTCACTAGCCTTTGATTGGCTGGTGCCTACTTGTTGCACACTCCTACTGCTCCTGGACATAAGAAAAGCCAAAAATATTGCTGTCGTCTCTCAGTTGCCGAGAAAACGGGAGCTATTTTCTTAAAGAATGGAATTACATTGATCGTATTTTGTATATTGACACGCATAATGTAGTAACCATAAAAAAACTCACATAAAGGGGAAAGTTATGGGAGGAGAAGGTGAGGAGAAAGTTCTTTGTTCGATCTTTTTGAAATCTTGGCCATGTTCATTATCAAATCTCTGACCCGAGAGGGTTACCAGTATTTGCTGTAATTCAACAGGATTTACAGTTTGTTGGGAGTAAGAATGCCGACAGCCCTCTTTCTGAAAGAAGTTATTGACTTGTTTGGGAAAACGAGTTGAAGGAAGTCCATTTGGTGCCAATATTTACAATGCCCAATTCATATTAATAGCAAGAAATACTTATAGGGATAACACTTAAATTTCATCCATTTTGTCAAACAGCTAAGAAACCCCAGGGACCAAACTATAGAAAACTTTTCTATCAGCTACAACACTTAAATTTTTCTCTCCCCCTTTTCTTCTTAGTCTCTCTCCTCGTTGGCGTGAGGGTCCAAAACGATTAGTTTCTCTAAATGCAAAGGACCAGCTTACATCTATAACAGCTCACCGAACTAGTCAGAGCAAACAAATTCGGAAGTTCTGAAAACCAAGTCATTAGCTGCATTTTTGCCCTTTGGATCTACTATCTTTTTGTTCTGATAAACATTGTAATGACTTTTTATGTCCTAAAATTAAGAGTGAAAAAAAGGTTACAATTTTCAAAGATTTTATCTCTTTTCATTACATTTTCTAGGTAAGAAAATTAAATTTATCTACAAAAAAGTTAATTTGTATTCTAAGGTATTTCTTTCTTACCAGGCAGATTCTCAGACAACCTCTGACACATTCCGTCAAGCACAGGCAACATCACTCCAATAACTAAGTCATTTTAGAGAATGAATGTAGAGGACAAAGACAAAAATGGCAGTTTACAAAGTATGTATAAAAACACACTGTTTACAGTAACAATGACTAGTGGGTAATTTTCCTGAGATTGCCGTTTGGGAGTGTTAACAAAAAAAAAAAAAAAAAGACGTCAAAATAGTTTCACAAATTGTAGCTATGTACAGATTTGACACTACTTTTAGTTTCTTACTGCAACAATGAATCTTGTGTCTGTATCCAAAAGACTCAGCAAGCATTTCTGTGAAATACACAACCTCTAGCAAAAACAACACAAAACCCAGCCTCAAGCAATCGTAGCTGCTTAATTTGTATATACATATGTATCCATTTCTATGTATATTCACCAATTATGGGTAACCAGTTACATAAACATGTATCACTAGAGAGTTAATTAGTCATATAATCATGGTTACAATCACTCTAAGATATTTTCTGTAGTGTTTAAATAGAAAATTGATTGAGAACTGGAGATGCATTTGACCTTCAGTACTCAAGTTTTTAATCAAATCTACAGATTGGTAAAGAACTAAAATTACCTTCTCAAGTGTCTTAGATCCAATCTCTCTCGACTTTCTTTTCTTTTCTTTCTTTCTTTCTTTCTTTCTTTCTTTCTTTCTTTCTTTCTTTCTTTCTTTTTTCTTTCTTTCTTTCTTTCTTTCTTTCTTCTTTCTTTCTTTCTTTCTTTCTTTCTTTCTTTCTTTCTTTCTTTCTTTCTTTCTTTCTTTCTTTCTTTCTTCTTTCTTCTTCCTTCCTTCCTCCCTTCCTCCTTCCCTCCTTCCCTCCCTCCTTCCCTCTCTCCCCCCTGTCTCTTTCTTTCTTCATCTCTCTCCTAAAATTTCACTTGTTCTATGAAAGATTTCAACTCTTTCTTCATTGAACTGTCTCTGGAAACATTTTCCTGCTTGGAAGAAAAGCAAAATATTTCTTTTCTATTAAATCTGACAAATTGTTGTCAAAGAATACCTGTGAATGATTTAATGAAGATAATGATAACAACAGCCGCATTATGGTCTTGTGGTTGTGCTAAAAACAAACAAAACCAATTAACTTCCTTTGGAAGTATTCAGTTGATAATCGCTCCAGGGGAGACTGGGTTGTCTATGGATTTTTCACATGAATAAATAACTAATTGCAAGAGAGCAATGACAGCCAGAGTCCATTTATGCACGTGCTATACTTAATTCTAGCTATTTTTTTCTCTCTTAAGACAAAACCCTTAAAAAGAAACAAAAATAAGATGTAGTTTTATTTTCAAACCAAAGATGTAGTTGTAGGGGGAGAAAGAATAGAAAATTTCAGGTTGAGTAAGGTAGTTTCAGTTTCTGCTGTTTAACCTAGCCGTTGTAGTATTAGTGTATTCTAAGTCAAAACTACATTAGCATGCAGCCAATGTAGACTTTTAAATTATTGATTCATTGCTAGGATGAATTAAGTGCAGATAAACTACAATTACTATCTACTTGAAGTCTAAAATATGTGAATTAATTAAGGTGTAGTAAAGTGTGGAAGTGTTTTTGCTTTTGTTTTGGCAACTTGTGGCTTCATGGAAACAAGATAATATGCATTTAAACTATTTTGGGATCATTAAACTCCAATCAAAATATAGTTGCCCTCTGCCTTAAAAAAAAAAAAAGGTCTTTTAAAGCTGTTTTCCTTAATTCCATTCCAAAATACTAGCTCTGACCAATCTTTCAGTTAGTAAGGAGAGTGCAAATGAATACATGTGGGTATTTTGTGCTTATAAAAACACAAATGAAAGATTACAACATACATTCTCAAAGACCTGAGTTTGTGGTGAAAAATTAATGCTAGTGTCGCATACAGAATTAAGGTTTTGGAAACATTAACAGCAAAATACTGCAAGAACAGAGTCATAAGCAAAGACAGAGGGGAAAATTTTCTTAAATTCCTTCATTTAGCATTTCATTAGATTATAGTACTTCCTGCAGTACTTATATTTCATCACTAGATGGCTCTACAAGTTTTCTTCAGGAAAGGAAATGTTTGGGTTTTGAATCAAGGAGAAAATTACTTTCTAGCTTCCAGTACCAGAGTCGACAATTCTCTCCAGCCTCCTACCACCTCCTAGACATTCTTCGTCATTTTCCTTGTGCTAACGAAGAGAGTAGGAGAGAGAGCAGAACTTTTACAGAAACGTCGAATTATGCTTTGAAGGAAAATAATAAACTTATCCAATGAGTTTACATAAAGTGATTTGCAAATACTTATGATTATTGTTATGTCATCGTCACATTTTTCCTTTCTTCCTTTCAAGACCTCTAACGATTCCTTGAGTACCCTAAGTAAATAAAATGCTATACAGACTCCTGGTGCAGCAAGGACAGGAAGGCAAAGATGCATTAGCTTATATCCTCTTAGACTGGTGAGTGCTTCTTTCCCTTTCGTCTCTGTAAAGAATAATTAAAGTTAATGGATTGTACACCAATGGGTTCCTAATGCCCTTGGGGAAACAATGAAGCAGTCAAGTCCAACCCTAAGATCCTCTAGTACGTTTAAAGAAGACCCCCATGTTTATGGGAGCCCTCTCATTTCAGTGCATCTTCTAGTACTGCGTTTTATTACCTGCAATCACGGTAATGGCTTGCCACTTCACCTTGGAGGACTTGCAGCTGACCAAGAAACAAATATTTAGTCTGGATTCCTCACAATTTTTGATTGAGTTAAACTTCTTCTTTAAAGCTTGCATTTTAGGTAAAAAAAGTGTTTTTCAACATAGTGGATGAAGTTTCTCAGATACATTAAAAATGTTATTGAAACATTTCTTTGGAGATTTTATACTTCTATAAATTCCAAGGAAAATAAAGTTTGGGGCGGATATATATTTATGATCTCTGAATAGTATCAATTTAAAAGAACAATCATGTTGACTCTAAAATGGTAAGGAGTTAAGTTGGAGAGCTTTGGATTTGAGTGTAAGACTAATCAACCTAATGCCTTTCAAATGGACTTAAAAAAAATTCCTTAAACAACCCCTTCCACCCCCTCTCCCCCCACATGTATTTTTCAGACTGGGCTATATGTAACAAAAATATCTTCAAAATGACAAAATGCTTAAGGGAAAGCCACCAAGAATAGAAATATCATATAATTCCTTAAAATTTCAACTGACATGAAATGTGATGGATTATTAAACACATTCTGTGTACCATTTAGGGTTCCAAAACATAGTTTAATGCAAGATGATTGATGTATTTTATAGTGAGTAATTTCCCTAACATGAACTTGAACGTATTCCTCTCAATAAATGCCCCAATAGAACAAAATATTAGCATTCTTTAAAAGGTGCAAAATAGTTCTTAAACCACCAATAAAGGTCTCGCATTGGCGGCCGTCACGAAAGGAGTTTTGTTTTTCCTTTCCACAAGACATTGGGTTTGGCCACAGTTTCCTTGTAGTTCCTCAGGAAAAGGTGTTCAGTGACTGACCCCTTATATCCCAGAGCTCCCAGGCTGTGAGGCCTTGGAGTCTATACACGTATCAGAGGCTCTGGGGCAGACTGGTTCTCTGGCTGTGGTTTTAAAAAATGAAAAGCTTCTCAGAGTAGTCAAGGTATTTAAGAAAACAGATGGGGGCGCCAAACGACAGCAATAAAGCTGCCCGCAGACTTCCGCTTTTCTTACCATAATTGGTCGTTCACTTCGCAGCCTGGACCAAATGGCCTTTAGATTACGTGTTTGATTCAAGGATTTGGGACACCATATAACTGGTTGTTATTTTCATTTCGGGACTCTCTCAAAAACAGATAAACTTTTCTTAGGTAGAGGAAACAGATTTTTCAGGGTCTAAAAGAGGGAACCCAAACCCTGATGAAACAGTCATTGATTTAAGGTGTACATCTCTGCTTGCATATTTCAACAGATTCAAGATCTTATCTTTGGTCAGGACCTAGAAGGCTTCAGGAAAGAGTGGGAATATACATGTGCCACGGTGGGGACGGGGGATGGAAGGGGTATGACAGTAAGGGCAGGAGCAACGGGGAAACGAGGAAGTTTCTGGGTTTTGGTAGTAATTTGCTAAGGAGAGCCTGGGTTTTCAGCAGAGACAGATCAAAACAGTGGTTCAGGCCTGAATTGGAGGTGGGGGGTGGGAGGGAAGAAAGAAAGGAAAGTCGGTTGCCATTGGTGGGGCAACTTATGGGTGGAAAAGGAGTGTGGTGGAAGTGTAAGATAACAGTGGGAGGTTGTTTGTGATATGTGTGAGAGAGACATTTTTCCCCTTTGCCCCACTTAGATACCTATACTTTCTATTTTATATGTTCTCCCCCATTTCTTGAAATTCCCCACTTTTGACATAATTCGGACTATTATTATTATTTTTAATGATTGGATTTTTAAAGTAAGGCCTATGACATTTTAGTGAGATTCTAGGGGAAAAATTCAAGCAGAGCTCTTTGGTGTTGACGTTTTGATTATTATTGTCTATTATTGAAAATTTTACACACAAACACAATCTCCTCCCCATTTTCAGAAATATTTCTAATTTGGCCAAGCTAAAAGAAAGATGTGACTTGACCAGGATGGGCAAACCACCTCCTTTTTTTTTGCCTAAATGATCTGAACGTTTGGAGATGGAGTCTGGGTTATAGTGTTTGATCTGGGGTAGGGAGAACGGGACATAGAACGTGTGAGAATCAAGAGATTAGCTTTCGCTTGACCACTCGCCTTCCTATCTACCATCCTAGAGAAGGTGGTGGAATATTGCCATTTTCTCCTTGAGCCAGCACATGAGAGAGCCCCGGAAACTTAGTTTTAGTTGATTCTGCAGTGAGCTTGTCTGTGGTGTAGAGGGGGTTGTTTTATGGATTTGAAGGCGACTCCAGAGCTGTTCAAGTCTGAGCATTTACCTTCCTTAAGATGGTTGCCATCGGCGTCATTATGACTATCAAACTTATCACACAGAGAGGCTCGGCTTGGAAACCCTGGTACCTTAGAGTAGCCGGGAAGCATTTTTAACATTCCATTCGCCTGGGACTAGCTTCGGGAAGACCCAATAGCTACAGGTAACGTGGCGGGGACGAGATCAGAAGGAAAAGAGAAGGAAGAAGGTGAGGAAGAGGAGGGAGAGGAAGTAGGAAGAGGAGGAGAAAGAGGAGGAGGAAGGTAGTAAAAGGGAGGAGAAGTCACTGGGGTAAAGGGAAAGGTGGGGGAGAGATGGTGAAGAGACAAATTATTTTTTGGCTACTGTGCTTTGGAACTGAAAAGTCGGTTACTGTATCGAAAATTATTCAATTTGAGAAGAAAAGGGGGAGAAAGTAGAAAATGCAAAGAATCAGCTCATGGGATGCTTTAAATCACAAATGTGTTTAAAGTTATTTGTCGAGTCTTGCCATCAAATCATACAGTCTATTTTCCCCAGAGGACAAAACGTAGAAGAGAGGACCATCAATCAAAAGGATTATAAAAGTAAAAACCCTAGAATTCAATAACCAAAATGTATTAGAAAATAAGAGTTTTCGTAATTATTTCCATTTGGATACAAGCGCAAATGCACTCCTTTAGTGTACAACGAGAGTTTTCTGAAACTCTACCAAGGAAGATTTTGGTTGGGGAGGGTGCCCTGCGCGATCTGGGGAAGGAAATGGGTAGGAAAGAGCTAAGAGTCCTCTTTGCTAAAGAAAAAAATTCATCTTTGGCTTTTCAATCACAGAGCCCAGACCTAGAGAGAATGATCTTCTCCTTACGCAACCCCTTTTGCAACCTACTCCCCACTCCACCCCCACTTCTGCTTGTAAATGTTTTTTTTTTTTTTTTTTAAATCCTAGACAGACAATCTGCCCTGGAAAAATAAAAGCATTATCTATTATTTAACATGTGGCTCTGTCCGAGAAAAAATGAGGAAGAAGCTGCATCATTAGGACCTAAAAGGCAACAAAACAAAAATCAGAGCATAATGATGTCCCTAAATGAAGGGGGAAATGTGGCGCTGCTCATTTTATTAATCAGACTGTCAATTTCACCCCCAGAGGCCAAACCCCAGAGCAATTGAAGCAAGATCTGATCAGGCAAAGGACAAGAGCTTGCCTCTTCACTTCTCTTCTTTCCTTTCTTTCCACCTGGATATATTTGTCTGCTCCGAAGCCGCCTTCATTACCCACTGACAAGAGCTCGTATTTATTTGCTTATAAACCTGTTACAATAAATGATTATTCGAACAGCGTCATTCCTACCTTAATGACGAGCGCTACTTTTTTGATGAATGACATTTCGGGGTAGAAAGGATGTATGGGTCATTTTGACCAGTCATTCCCTCGCTTTGGCATCCCACAATTTTTACGCCTCCCTCAAAAAGAGATAATAATATTTAGAACCGCTCGCTGGGGCTGAATGTGAATTAGCCCCTGCTGCAGCTCATCATTAGGAAAGGACCAGCCCTGCAACTTTGACATTTTTTATAAAGCTGAGATGATGGAAAGAATAAGAAAAGAAATGATTCTGATGGAAAGAGGTCTCCACAGCCCTACAGCTGGCAAAAGATTTTCGAATTTGTCCGACTCAGCTGGAAATGCGGTGCTGGAGGCCCTAGAAAATTCGCAGCACGGTGGTCGCCTCAGCCCGAGACTGACTTCCGCCTCCCTGCATAGCGCTATAGGGGACATCCCTGCCAAAGGGAAATTCGAAATAGACACTTTATTCAACCTGCAGCACCCAAGCAGCGAAAGCACGGTCTCTTCCGAAATTCCTCCGGCAGAAAGCAGAAAGAAAACGGGTCATTATTCCGAAGTTGCTCCAGAGGCAGATATGAACAGTGATGTGGAGGTGGGCTGCTCCGCTCTCCGCTCTCCAACAAGCCTCAGTGCCTCCCAGTTGAAAGAAAACAATAACAAAGGTAACTCGGGAATCTGCCTGCCTTTTCCTCCTTTCCCTCTCTTAGTGATTCTCCTTTTCTCTTTTCTTACGGATTACTCCGGAGATAACTCGCTAGCAGTAGAGGTACTTTTATATGCTAAGTTACCAACACTGTCTATAAGAAAGCTCTTTTAGCTGGCTTAAGAGTCCAGGATGATACAATCTTGGGTGTGTTTATCTGCCAAAGTGCATGGATGTACGGGGGACCGGAGATATTCATATAAGTCTTTCTGTATATTTTTATGTCTGTGTATATACGCAGAAACATATTCGTTATAGAAGTATGTACAATGCAGACTCAAAATAAAAACAAATGCACACCCAAATCCATCAAAGGAGTAGAGAACTCGTGGTTACCTAAATCAAAAGTGCTCTGCTGAAGACTTACACTGAACAATTTGAGTCAGACTCTGAAATATATAAATATGGAAAGGAAATTTAAAATATTTGCAAAGTTCACTTCAGAATGGTTATTGCTCAATTTCCACTCGTGAAAAATGGACATTATTTAGCTTCTTTTTTTTTTTTAAACAAATTGGCTATTAAGCTGGCCTTCCTTACAGCATATCCCATTTTAATAATATTGGGAATATATGTGTGCATGCATGCATGTATGTATAACATGTATATATATATAGATTTATTTCTTTTTGATTATGGGGAGGGAGACTAATAAGAGAATCCTTTTGGTTCTTAAGATAATGCTGCTAGTATTGATGTATCTGTGACAGAAATGGGAGGCAAGGATATATTCTGCCCTACAATAGCTTTGCTTCTACTGAATGTTGCTTTCTTTGACAGTCGCAAAAATAATTAAGTAAAAACAAAGCTAAGCAGGAGAAACTGAAATTAGAGAGATACGGTTTTAACTGAGTCCTCTAGCTAAACTGTGCCTTGAGATGTCTGGTCTTCTTTGGTTTAATTTGTCCCAGAATAACAATTGTGTAATTATTTAAAACTACCTAATTTACTTAGAATTATTTGGTTATGAAGGGATCCCAAAACTTTATTGATTCTATTAACAGCAGCAATTTGTAACAATGACAGCTACTATCAATTACATCAGTTCAGAGACTCAGTGGTCCCCCCTTCATAGGCATCTCTATTTAATCCATTCGCAGCCTACTGTGCGTGGAGTTTCCAAGCCCAAATATTTATTTCATGCGTATTTGTTGGTTTGTTTGTTAGGATATTCGGAGAGCAGTTCAGCTGCTACTACCACCCCTTCTTCCTCAGGTTCCGGCTTAACCAACCTGCATAGCAGTAATGCTCTTAGTAGTTCGGGCTCCGGGGCCGATCAGGTGAGACGCTACCGCACTGCCTTCACCCGGGAGCAGATAGCCCGACTGGAGAAGGAGTTCTACCGCGAGAACTATGTCTCTCGGCCCAGAAGATGCGAATTGGCTGCAGCGCTCAACCTGCCAGAAACCACTATCAAGGTACTACTATCTCAGAACTACTAAAAGGGTATTGCTGGGTGTTGTCTGACCTTTCCATCATGCTCTTTGGGTGGTAGTTTGGTAGAAATCAAAAAATTCTGTAACTAATTTCGATCCTGTACTTTATGTAATCTAAAAGATGAGTCAGATGGGGATAGATCTTTCCTTTATTCTCCCAATGGACACTGATTTGGGATAGCAACAACAACAGAAAATAGAACAGCCATGGATTTACTGAACGATGCCAACAAATTACCAATTCTCTTCTCCTAGCCCCCCTACCTTTGTCCAGTAATAATTGTGTTCTTTGTTTCTCTACTGATGGATCTAAAGGGAAACTTTTCATTTGTTCTTGATGTGTAAGGTTTAAATTCTATGGCATTCTTTACAACGCTAAAAAGAAAATTAATTCTGTTTGATTTATTTATTTACTTTTTTGGCTAAGAGAAAGTGAATTTCGATGTTATTTTCTATGTGTGTTCCTTTAATTTTTACATACTCTCCACGGAATAATTGCTTACTCTATTCAAATTTCTGTAGTGAAATATGTCTCCTTTAGAAGAACAGGTTTTGTTTTGTTTTGTTTTTTGTTAGCGTACTAGGTGAAACCGTTTGCTAGATGATTGGATGACCTTTTAGGGTATCTGAGGCACACCCGAAAAACAGAGAAGTCCCGTAAGCACAATGATAGGAAGTATTGTATTAAGTGGGGAGAGTTTTTCTCTCATTTGACCCAGATCCTTCTTTAATGGAGGTAATCACGAATTATGTAGGTCATCGTGAACAGTTAGGCAAAGGAAAGATGTCTGTCTGTAAGGGGCTGTTATTCGGCAATTCAATGTACGTAGAACACAACTCAACAAAACCTTCCTCTGTATTAAATTAGTAACTGTGTCTGAAGCTGGGTGTAGCGGTATTAAAGTATATATGCCTCAAATGCTATGCCTGTATTCCTCAAGCTTACGGTTACTTCTCTGAGAATCTTAGTCAGCCCAGAATCCATTCGTAAATCCTTCAGTTGTAAGGAGAGACCTCCAAGTTGTATATCCGGGTGGTGGAAGGGTATGGGTGTGGGATGGGAAAGGACCTTCTGAGCGTTCACCCAAGTATGGAGGTCAGAAAAGCATATACGAATAAATAAACAAGCAATTGGCCTGGACAATTCGAGACCTGGCACTTGGATGAGTGAGAATGAATCAATGCAAATGTGGGGGTAGTGATGGAAGTGTGTGTGTGTGTGTGTGTGTGTGAGAGAGAGAGAGACAGACAGACACACACAGACACAGACACAGACACACACACACACACACACACACACACAGTCAGAGAGAGACAGAAAGAGAGAGAGAGAGCACTGTGTATATCTCCCCGCAGCTGGCTGAATTGCCTCCAGCTGTGACTAAGGCAAGGGCGAAAGGCTAGGCTCGGGACAGGGGCGATATGAGGACAGGCGGGCAGGTGTGTTTATGAAAAGAAAAAGAGTATGGTGATCGACTTCCTGAAGTAGGAAAGCTTATTACTGATGTCAGTGGTACCTCCAGCAAGGATGTGTGTAGTGTGAGGAGAAGGATGATTGAAGTTCTGCATGTGTGTATGGGAACGGGGGAGTAGAAAATCCCTTATATTAGCTGCCAATAGTGGCCTAGGTCTTTCATCTGGGTGTATCTGTGGTCTTTCCCTTCATCCATTCCTCCTTTCCGCTCTGCCCCTCCAAGGTGTGGTTCCAGAACCGTCGGATGAAGGACAAGAGACAGCGCTTGGCCATGTCATGGCCCCACCCGGCCGACCCCAGCTTCTACACTTACATGATGACGCACGCGGCCGCCACCGGAAGCCTGCCCTATCCCTTCCACTCGCACGTGCCACTCCACTACTATCCCCACGTGGGTGTCACGGCCGCGGCCGCTGCGGCTGCGGCCTCAGGAGCGGCCGCGGCGGCCTCGTCACCTTTCGCCACTTCCATCCGCCCCCTGGACACCTTCCGAGCCCTCTCGCATCCATATTCGCGACCCGAGCTACTCTGCAGCTTCCGCCACCCAGGCCTTTACCAGTCTCCAGCTGCGGCCGCCGGGCTTAATAGTGCGGCCTCGGCCGCGGCAGCAGCAGCGGCCGCGGCTGCTGCGGCCTCCTCCGCGGCAGCGGCTGGGGCGCCCCCCAGCGGTGGCTCCGCACCCTGCTCTTGCCTCAGCTGTCATAGCAGCCAATCGGCGGCGGCAGCTGCAGCTGCTGCGGCCGCGGCCCTGGGTTCCCGGGGAGGAGGTGGAGGGGGCGGCGGAAGCGGTTCGGACTTCGCCTGTAGTGCCGCTTCGCAGCGGTCTGAGAGTAGCTTCTTGCCCTACTCGGCCGCAGTGCTCAGTAAGACAGCGGTCAGCCCCCCGGACCAGAGGGAGGAGGCTCCGCTCACCAGATAACTAAACTAGCCCGCTGAGCTACCAGAGGCGGGACTTCGAACTCCCCGCCGCTCACGCCTCTTCTTACCCCTGTTTCGGGCCGCCGCTAGGGGGAAGTCGAGGGACGGCGGGGGAAAGCGAGAAAAGAAAGGAGGCGGTTGGGGCAAGAGCCGCGATTCAGTTTCGGAAAAATTCTTTCTATTTTTTTATTCTCAGCTCGCCCTTTCCCTTCTTTCCTCCTCTCTCTCCCACCCCCTTTTAGATACGTGTAATGAACTCTATCTAGGCTCGACGGCAGAAACCCAACCCTAAATTGAGTTATTAGAGACTTCCAGCCCATGCTGGAGTTAATCTTGAATATATGATGCACATAGATGACCCAGAAGCAAACAGCAATGAAAAAGAAAAGGGGATTTACTTATATTATTGCGTTGGGGGCGGGGAGAAGAGAAAGATATCGCTTCAGTCCTAGCGTTGTTTTTGGTTATAGTTTGGGATTGGGAAAAGGTTGGGATTTTCCTTTGAATTTGAGCTTCTTGGCGGAGAGGCGACTCTCTGTCTTCAGTCCAGGAAGAAAGAAAGAAGGTAAAGGAGAGGTTTGGGAAAAGATTGTAAAGGTGGAAGTGGTGGTTGCGCGCTTGCCGGTATTGTGAATGTGTTTTTTTGGGAGGTGCGTGAAGAGGACAGAGAAGGAGGACAGATGGAGAAGATATGGAGGCACTTTTTGTTGTTGTTGTTGTTGTTGTCACCTTTGCAAAGCGAGACGAAAATAGGGAAGAGTAGCCTCTTCCCTCTCCCAAAGCTTCCTTTTCTTTCTTTCCCATCTTTAGTTTCAGTCCTAATGAATTGAAAATGTCTTGCATATTTTATGCAAAAGAGTGTTATCTAATGAGGTGACTGCGGAAGGACGAGTAAAGTGTGAGAAAGTGAGAGATTGACAGGTTACTATAGGATCTTAAGAGGCATTTTAAAGCCCGGCTTTCTAACACTATATTTCACGCTATCTGGGAAATACTTGAATCTCTAGGTATATGATATTATCCTGAAGCATTTACCTTATAGACACTTTTAAAAATTTGATTTTTTTCCTCCCCACCCCTACCCCCACTCCCTTTTCCCCCTTTCTCCTTCCCTCCCTCTTGGCTCTTAGCATTATTTCTCACGCATGTCTATTGAGCCTTTGCCTCTGAAAAGCCACCACTGGGTAACTGAGACCTGCTATACCAAACCACTGCTACTGGAGGGACTTCCTTGAACTTGAAGAAAGGCACATCAAAAACCACCAGTGTTACTGCCATGTCAATTTTGATGCTAATAATGTGCAGATTATGACGAAAATTGCCAATCATGTTCTCTGATGGACCTCCTTTGAATGTGGAATTGGAAAAAAAGTTCCCCGCACAGAGACCTGCTGTCAAGTACTAACAACCCGCTAAGGGAAGTCATTAGAAGAGACAGATAAGAGACTCGGTACATAAAACATTGTTCTTGGTGCATAGAATGTATGTTATTTAATGTTATCTGTTACCTGAAGTGATTTCGCAGAAGAAAGCCACGTTCTTATCATCTCAATTGCCAATTTTCATTTTGGTAACTTGGACGCCCTGGGTAGACTTTTCTCTGTTAAGTTGATATTCCACCAATGTGAACAGCCTCATTAAATCAAACCCAGATATTTCCATAATGCTCCCTACAGAGCCACTTCACTCTTCACATAATGAGATTTTCTGAAGAGTTGAAGCCCTCAAATAACTTGCTATTGCATGTTTAAACCCAGAGAGTGGGTTATGTGTGTGTATATCGATATGTAGGCAGAATATATATATATATATATACACATACATTTATATATATGATCTTTCCCTTAAATATATACATATGTAAGAGAGAGAGCTACATAGATACATATATCGATATACACACACATCGGCACAATTTCCCACGATTTGTTTAAAACGAGTGTCCTGAAAGACCTGTTTTTAAGACACTGGATTTTTATTTTGATGCTCATAATAGACTTTCAGGAAACTGTTTCGAAACGATTTACTTTTTCAGGAAAAGCAAATTGTAGTTTTTTTCGTCAGATGGAAAAGATTTCTGGAAAACAAAAAGATATTTCGAAACTCCTGGGGTGTATTCTTGGGAAAATATGGTCAAAAGATGTTTAAAGAACTTTTCAATTTAAATAGCAATTACCTAATACGCATAATTTTCATTTTGTAAAAACAAAATAGCAAAACAAGACTACTTATGTAAAAATATTGATTATACCAGCTCTTAATCACTGAGTTTACATTTAAAATTTTTATTAATATATAATTTAAGGCTAAAGAAAATAAACCAAAATATGGCACTCTTACCAGCTTTACCTTTTTAGATTGTTAAAATCATTTGTTAAGATTACTTATTGGATGTATATAAGATAATTTTGGCAATAATGTTTACATTTTCCCAAAATATATATGATGGAATGATCAATGAGAACGCTGGTTGGTAAAAATTAACAAATTCATTTTATGTTGGGTCCGTTGGATCTGGTTATTATATAAAAATTGTAAATAAAGTCTTCGTGCTTTAAATATTGCTGGCTATATGAACTCACTGTAAAATATTTTACAAATGTGCAATAATTATAAAGCTTTGTATATTACGTTATTTATTGTGTTTGGTCATGTAAAATAAATGTTATTTAAATCAAAGGACTTTATTTGTTTAACAGACTGCAAAACGTTGCGTCCTGGTGTTTGTTTTTAAATGGTATACAGGGTTATGAAAATCTCTTAAAACAACATATTTAAATCCTTATAATACACATCAGATGGATTAATTCATTATAATCATTATTTTTA